>NC_133356.1:27373842-27707175 GCF_030506205.2 Paramisgurnus dabryanus | reverse complement strand
ATACCACTTTTCACAGTTTGCACAAAGTAGCTTTACAGAAAATGCACTTTGGCACAAAAACAGCAGGAATAAATTCTATAGAAATACTAAACAGACATTAAAATCTAACCATCCATCTTCAATCTAGGTAATACAAGAGGAAAGGATATTTGTTCTTGCTCACCTGATGAATGGTGCTCAGCAAAATCAATTTGTCCAGATACCTTTGGTCTTGTCCTCCAGCCCTCTCTGCCTTACCTAACCACCCCACTCTTTCCTCCATTTGGATGGATGGATAGCACCAAAAAATTGTTCTGTATCACCACCCCTATTGATTTGTGGCACAAACAAGCTGTCTATTTTTGACCATCATATCTTTGAAAGTAAAGAGGTGGAGAGTGAGAAAGCCTTACAGTAATATTTGTTCTCTTAATTGCTCAAATGGAGTTGTGGAATGGAAGAATCTATCTTCTTTATTGTTATGGTAGAGGAAATTAAAGGTACTGGAGTTGGCTATATTTTATGGTGCTTTTGTCAGTGTTGAAGCTTTGCTTTATTGCTAATCAATGGCAAACTGAGCCTACAGAGCCCAAAGAAAGTGGCCAGCAATGTCAGCCGATATTCCACATGTGTCTTTACAGTAAACACCTTCTTATTTTCATGAACATGCGTAATAGGTATGTGAAAAATTGCTTAACACATTACAACCAGCTGAAACATTTTAAGATCAGAGTCAACACACTTAAAAGTTAGTTCACTCAAAATGAAGGTTTTGCATTTAGTTGCCCCTCATGTAGCAAAGTCTTTGAGTTCGGAGAGCTTCTATTGAGATGACTGTGAATGCTAATGTCCATAAACCTCTTTGAGATGAATTAGTTCATCTCTCGCATTGAACAGTCAGGTAGACTATAAGTCGACCCTCATCGTTCCCTTCATAAATGCTTTTCCGATACCTCCAACCTTCTCGTCGTCTTCTTTTACCTCCTCATCTCTGTCTGGCTCCAGCACTAAACAGTCCCCAGACTCAATTTCTCTCATGAGCTGCAGTATAGAATTAAGCCAATCTGTCTTCATATTACTGCCTGTGTGCGGCCTAGATTGATCTGGCCGCCCGCCACTCCGGGCGAACACAAATCATTGCTGGTCATGAAACCTCGGTCGCCCCTCTTTTGATTGACAGTGTTCTGCGTCATCTATCTTGAACCCTTTTCTTCTCTCTGCTTTCTCGAAATTACAGTCTCGCCATGTTATCTGTAAATAACACACACTTCATTATAAGATGGCTGGCAGGTAAATTTTCTTTTTCCCGAGCTGCTAAATAGAGCAGTATTCTTAAGATTCAGAAAAGACTACATCTATAGATAATCAGAAACGCTGTGAAGAAAAGATGGAGTATGAATATAATTTTTTATATTTCATGCATTTTGCAGTTGTCTGCTAGGACCAAGTCACATTTTGCAATAAAATCCAAATGAATGGGAAGATTGATCATGTTCAGTAAATAAGTCTTTGATCAGGCCATTTAAATAACTGATGTGAAACATTTCAGTATTCAGTGAGAACAGCAGGAACACTGCAGGATTAAATAAGACTTCACATGATCTGCATATTTTTGCATTTTCCTGTTCGCTCTGCTCTTGGTAACATCTTAATATAAATTTGTTAGATGGTTCAAACCACATTTCCACTGTCATGGTCCCATGAAACCAGAACATGGGCTGTTTGGATAGCGAAAGTAATGTGAACTGTGCAGGGCTCTAATCTTAACATTTGAGAGGGGTGGCACTTGTGCCACTGGGACTTAATTTGGTAGCACCAGTCACGAATTGGGGCAAGAAAGAAACAAAAGCTGAAACTACATCTAAATGTGTTTAATGCATCAAAATGCATATTACCAATTAATACAGATAATTTCTTTTTTATGGAAAAGCCTTAGGATCTTTACCATACAGTACTTCTAATTAATACATCTTTTATAAAAAGTTAAACTTACCGTATGCTTCGAAATCTTTATTTTTTACGTCTTTTAACTAACTTTACTGATTAAAGGCAGTGTAACACATTTTGAAAAATGCTAACGGTAGCCGCCTAGCAATGAAATCCCGATCCCACCCTCAAGTCAAATCGCCATCTAAAGTCACGCCTCTTTCCAAACACATGAACATGCACAGATCAGACGGTCACATCTCATGTCTCATTCAGCAGTGAGAAAACTTTGCAGTATAAAGTCGAATAACACTTCCAAAATAACCAAATTGGTTTACATCAGAATTAGTTTAGCACACGTTCGGTTGTGTAGACGTAGTAACTATATCGTTACGCTAATCCGTAAACGAACACAAATTTCATAAGCAACACAATGTTTCATCAAAGTAGAATATCTGAATCCATCTCAGTACAAACATATCGCGTACCTACCTTACCAAAATAAACAGTGCAACGACCCTTTCAGACCCTTTGCCTCCTGTAGCTGTTTCATCTCGTGGTAAAGCAGTAAAGTTACAGATGTTAATTTGGGTTTTTGCTCTTGCTGATCCAGTCAGTTTTTGCTGTTGTTGTTATAAAAGATGTCTTTCATCGTGTGCCTCCTGTGTTGGTTGTCAATTCAGCAGAAAAGTTTGCTGTTCTCACTGTTTACAGACAGGAGGTGAGCACACGTGAACGCGCCGATGACGTATGGTGTCTGCGTGGACTCGCTGTGCGGTGGGCATTCAAATTACGCTTACGTATGAGGGACAAAAATGGAAACGTCCGTTCGGACCGAAATCTATGATTTGTTGAACATTTTTTGGTCCTACGCCTTTCACAGATGACATAAATTTCTACAAATACATTTAAACAACTTAACACAGTGATTGCTGTCAGGATGTGAGGAGACTTTTAACCAGCATAACAAAAAATGTTTCAGGATCAAATCTGTTACCCTACCTTTAAGTAAATATTTTATTCTCAATGTGTCAACTATAATAGCATTATATTATATAGACTAATGTCTTTGTTTTAAATGCACTTTACATTTAGCACTGTTGGACCTCAATGCCACATTACAGTCATGCAAAAATAATGCGTCACTTCTTCACAGATAGACGCTTCTGAGTATCCATCAATCATAAAAGGTATATCAGGGTCGAATCAGGATAATGCATGTTTTTGCTTTACATTGGCAGTGTGTGAAACCCAAGACAGCTGACTTGTTGCCTTGCTGCCTCATGAGGCAATGACTTCTGTGGCATGAAGGCAGCTCTGGGAAATGCATTCGGACAGCCTTCAGAGGCAGCGTAATGGAATTCAGTTTGAAATATAAACAGAGAACACCTTTGTAATAACTAATCTAGGGGTGGGCTGCGATTCTCATGCGTGTCTTATCATTAAAGCCGATTTCGTGAATAGTAATGAATCGCCATCACCTGCTTTCAAATGAAGTGGCATTCACTAGCCGTATTTCACACAGAAGATCATTCATCAAGATCATTCATAATTGTGGACAAATTGTCTTCAATCGTTGCCGAGCTTCTCTGTGAAATACGGCTCTGTGTAGTAAATGCCGCTCCATCTGAAAGCAGGTGATGGCGATTTACTACTAATCACCGAACCAGCTTTACTGATTAGATACGCATGACAATCACAGGCGATTCATTGCCCTCCCCTAAACAAGTCCTATATTTGAAAACTGCAATTTCAGTAAAAACTTATTTCTTTCTAGAAATACAATCAAAAGGTGTAAAAATATAGCTTTATTTGCACTAAATTTGTGCTCCAGATGCTTTCTTGGCCACGGTTTTATTTTTTAAACTTGACCAGGCTCGACCAATCACATTTCCCGCGTACACACGCGCATAGAATTGTGGGACAACAGAATGAAGGTATGTCAGGAGTCAGAAAGTACAGTAAACATCGGATTCAGACGTACCTTGATGCCTTCATGGCTTGAAATGCTGCCTCCGAAGGCAGCATTTTAGAGATTCCGGACGTAGCCATTGTGTCCACCACGAACCCAATAAATTGAGCTCACGTGTTGTCATTTTAGTACGCGGGTGTTTAGTTTTTCTTTTGAAGTATTTCGGAATTGTGAACGGCATCTAGCTTCCTCGTTTATCTCATCCTGCAGCATCTTACAGCATTGAGAGGGGCTGTTTCTCGTGTCATATGAAACTTATATGCTTTGTACTCTTCATGTGGAGCTTTGTAGTTTCGTTTCAAGTTTGAACAGTGTATGTGTTACTGCCCTGACCTAGCAAATTCTCCCAACTATACTGCACGGCGATGGCCTCACTTGTGCTTTACCGCTGGTGGGAGCGCCTGACTGTTCAGATAAAAGGTGGGAATTGAACGTGGGATGGGATGCATCAGGGGAGACACTGGATGAGCTATACTGTAGATGTAATCGCTTGTGTATTAGAACATTTCTGAGTTTTAGAAATAAAAAATATATACCAATCAGTTTTGCAAGTGGCACCAGTGCGACCGCTTAAAAAAATTAGTACCACCTGGAAAAAATATGGTCACAAAAAGTCTACAGCCCTGCTTTGACACTGTGGTATATCACGTTTCATTGTTGTGGTTGGCTTTTTGTGGCTTCAACGGTAGATGATGACTATAGAAACACCAAGGTTATGGGATGCAGGACCAGGCAGAATCCATGAGTTGTTTTTTGTTTCAGTTTGTTTAGTTTCATTTCCGTTTTGGTTTGCTTTGCTTAAATTTTTCTTTTGGGAATTGCACAGCCAGCCGGTTCTCATCACAGAATAAACCCTATCAGGGTAATGTGTTGTACACCCTAAAGGGGTTACCGGCTTGGTTGTACATTATCCCACCAATTACATGGCTAATTGCCACATGAGTAAATAATTGGGTAGAAAATACTGATTTAAAATATTTTATTAGCTCATTTGTAACAAATGCAAACCTTCCTCAAAAAAAAAAAAAAATTTCCTAGCAACAAGGGCATTTTCAAGCCGAGACATTACATGAGGAAAATAGAAGGAATTTGGTTTAATCATTTGTAAATAAAATTTCATACTTGCTATATTTCTATTGAATTGATTTGCATAAACTGGATCTGTCAAGATGACTCGAAGTGCCCGAATGAGGCTTTGATAGTAGTTTTAGCTGTTGTTTTAGGGGATAACACACCTTAGAAAGTTACATCTGACCAATCAGAATCAAGCATTTCAGAGAACCATGTATTAAACATGAATTGCAAAGTAACATTAAAAACTTCATAACTTTTTCTAAGTTTAGCAAACTTCATACTATTCAAAACTTTCTTGAGAACCACATTCAATCGGTGGTTCTCAAAATATCTGTAGCAGTACATTTGAAGATTCAGGTTGGATTGGTTCTAGATTTTGGCCTCTCTGTAATCCGGCCCACTGGCGCGGTGATGATTGCATTCTGTCAGTCTGGCTGTCTGACGAAAAACACTGACAGTCCAAGCACGTCGAGAGATGAGCTCAGAAAACTGACTCCTGCTGTGATGAAACATGACAAAGGGGGAATTTACTCATTTGTTATCCTCCTGGAAGGCAGACAAAACAAAGAGAGAGATTATGGAAATCAGCACGACGGCACACGTCACCCCCGACCTGCCCTGACTGTGGCTCCGCACTTAGCTCGGGCTTATCTTCGTCTCAGCTGTCAGTATGGTCATTGCTGTTCCTAACATAATCAGTGGAAAAGTCAGAATGAAAATAGACCGGTAGCCCAGACATTAAAGCTTGCACGGTAGTACTGCAAGAAGAAATCTAGCAGTAATGATGTGTTTAATATAAAGGAAGGATTGGATTTTATCACGGGTTGAACATGATGTACATTCTGTCATTGTCCCGTTTCCATAAAGGAACACTTCACAGTAAGGTACTATACAGTATGTGGGTGATTCTCACGAAAACTTGGTTTTAAAAATGTCAAGCATGAAAATGTAAAAATTGCTTAAATTTACTTTTTTTCCCACCAGACATTGAAAAACAAAGTCTGGAGTAAATGGGAACATTAATTTAAACACTTTTACTTATCATTTAACACTTTTTGTAACATAATTAAAAAAATTAGTCCTAAAAAATCTCATTACCGCAACAGTCAGAAAACATCAACACTGACATATTTTCAAAATGACATGACAAACCTGAAAGAACATAATTTGGAGATTCTGCACATGCATTTAAAATCAAAGTATTATGCTTCTATTAATTAAATTAACATTTAATAAGCATCTGTTGCGGTAATGATAATCAAAATGTCGTGTAAGCATTCTGACAAGACAATATTTCAAATTAACTGTAAAAAAATGATCTTACCTGGTAGCCATCTTGAAGTAACTGGTCCATGTGCTTGGTCACTCAAAATCAAACTTTATTAAAATTCTGTGCTTAAACTGTTCTCAAAAAGTGTTGCAGAGGATGAGAACATCAGGCATGGACACATCATTTTCCTAATCTTTCTTCATTATTATTATACATGAATATTCAGTAAATATTTTTTCTGTCATCTAAAGTAGTCTAGCAAAACATCCATTTATTTTTTTTCTAAATATTTTTGTGTTAATTTGATTAAATTACAACATAACGCATGTTCAAACACAGCTGGACACATTGCGGTAATGAGAATTTCAGCAGAAAATGAGATAAAATTGACAAATTATAAATTGTTATGTTGAAATCACACATTGTGCAAGGTAGAACACAGTATTGTGTTAATTCTGATGCTTTTTAATATTACTATATTACACATTTTATAGCTAAAATCATTAGTGCCGTGGTGTTTCAATGGTTTCGTGAGAATCACCCATGTGTGTCAAGCCCAAAAAGGACAAAAAATTCACCAAAATGTGAAGAAAGTTTAGCTTTGCATGGCAAACTGAAATATGGAAAATTATCTAAATAAGATTTCTGTATTCTGTATACTGTGAGGCTAAGTAAAAAATGACCACATTTTCATTATTCGGTAAACTGTTCCTTTATTTGTGTACTAAATCAGGCACAAAGCAAAGTAAAGATTGTTTCCTCTTCTAGGGCATCTAAGTGCACGCTTTTCCCTTGTCCTCTTCTCTAATATAAATTCTTGTATTTTTGGCCTGCTGCCGGTTCAATGTCATTTGTCTCCAAATGTGGTTGACAAAATGCCTTTATTAGAGAATGTCATGCTTTAACAACGAGCAATCACTCAACCTGCACTTAAAGAGCCAAACAAGAAGCTTAGCTTTCTGCCGTTTAGTGGCAATCAGTGCAAGTCTCGCCTCTTCTGTGTTCAAGTCAACAATATCACCAGATGCAATTTTCCTGGAAGAGTTATGGCTGGGTGATATTGAGTCTACATGGCCAAATCTTTCTCTTCCTGTCCTTTTCAGAGTGTTTGTTTGTTTTCGAAAGGAGAAAGAGAGATGAATTGTGCACCCAGCAGACAAATACAACCGTGGGTCCTGTTGTAGAGTTCTTAATATGTTTACGGTCACATACAGCTATTGATGTTTATTAGCAATAGTTACATTCTATTATCAAAGTGACTACCTTAAATTAAAAAATTCACAACCAAGTTTAGAATTTTTTGTCAGTTAAGTGAGCTTGACCACAGTAGTTGTCTGTAGCATCATACAATGTGATAGACTTGTTTATTAAAAGAAGTGATGTCAACGACGTGCGTTCAGAAAGCAGGTAGAGCAGCAACACTCTTAAAAATGCTGAGTTAAATTAATGCAGACATTGTTTATATTTGACCCAACAATGACCCAAGATTTTGGGTTGATACAATAGGTTAAATTACAACCTAACAGGTTGGGTTTATCCCTGTTTGACCCAACTCTGGGTTGTACAGCAATACTCTTGAGTTTGCCATGAAATTGCTTTTGGTGCTCATATGGCATTAAAAATAAAATATGTTCTAGCCATATCAGAGTTTTACAAGTTTACGACTTTTACGTCAAAATTTTCACTTTCTTGTTGTACAATGTCTGCGGTGTGTGTGGATTGAGGAGACTTGACACTAGAGAAAATGTCCTAACAATAAACTTTCATTAAAGTAACATGAAGAACAGGCAGACTCGCTTGGACACACACATACCCTATTGGAGACCGAAGAAAACTGGGAAAACAGGCAAACTTAAAGGATTACTCCACTTTCATAAAAAATCTGGATCATTTACTCATCCCATATCATCCGAGATGTTTATGTCTTTCTTTGTTCAGTTGAGAAGAAATTAAGTTTTTTGAGGAAAAACATTTCAGGATTTTTCTCCATATAGTGGACTTTAGTGGACATCAACAGTTTCAATGCAGTTTAAAATTACAGTTTCAGTGCTTCTTCAAAGGACTCTAAACGATCCTAACCGAGACATAAGGGTCTTATCTAGCAAAACTCAGAGAAATTGGAGAGTTCCTTCTCTGGCCTCCATCATATGGAAAAACAAACAATGGCAGCAACATCAGGAGAAAAATATAGTTAAGTGTCATACACTCGAAAAAATGCTGTTCTTTTCAACCCAGCCTTTGGTCAAAAAAGTGTGAACCCCACCCGCTGGGTTTTAATTTGACATACGCAGGGTTGCTTCAACCCAAAAACTGGGTTTGTCCCTTTTTAACCCAATGTCTGGTTGAAAATAACCCACCATTTTTTTGTGTGTAATAGTAGTGTCAACCTCATAATATTTTGGTTTACTAATTACATTTTTTATTATTATTGTGTATTTGGCTTTTGTCCATTTATACTACAAGTCTTAAAGGTAGGGTAACAGATTTGATCCTGAAACACTTTTTGTTATGCTGGTTAAAAGTCTCCTCACATCCTGATAGCAATCCCTGTGTTAAGTTGTTTAAATGTATTTGTAGAAATTTATGTCATCTGTGAAAGGCGTAGGACCAAAACAATTTTCAACAAATCATAGATTTCGGTCCGAACGGACGTTTCCATTTTTGTCCCTCATACGTAAGCGTAATTTGAATTCCCACCGCGTAGCGAGTCCACGCAGACACCATACGTCATTGGCGCGTTCACGTGCGCTCACCTCCTTAAGGCAAAATTAATGTGTACATAAATGAAAAAAACATTCAAAACAAATTCTTTAAGTTGTTGCAATATTTCAGAACACAACATCAGTTGTGGTACGACCTTGTGGTGTATTATTTTGCTATCATTCATTATTTACATCATTTATTTGTTTTTGTCACTATCGCTATTGTAAAGGGTGATGTTTATTGTATCACGAGAATAGAAAAGACATAAAATAATACACCTTCATATAGACAATACTCAATCCAGTCTCGTAAAATAAAGTGTAACACCTGTTACAGCCCTCAATCTCAAACATTAAGACTGTGTGAATGCAGCCAATGTGGATTTTTAACCATTTGATTTGTGCTGATCTTCTCATACATTGATGTTCTATTTCAGTGTTTCCCATACATAGGCTCTACTTGGGCGCTGCGCCCAGGTAAATTGCGACCCGCCCAGGTAAAAAAAATCACTTTACGAATTTCCGTATTTTCTGAACTCGACTAGATGACCCGTGTTTTGGAGAGAGAGAGAGAGAGAGAGAGAGAGAGAGAGAGAGAGAGAGAGAGAGAGCGCGAAAGAGAGAGCGCGAGAGAGAGGTGGGGGTCGGGTGACCGTGAAGATGATGCACGCGTCATAAACTCATCATCCAGCGCTGCAAACTGGATCAACTGCAGCAGCACATACGGAGCAGCCAGGGAACTACACTGCGACCAAAATGGTCGCATATGCTTATGTGCATATGTGTTTATAGCATCCAAGTTGGCTTCATTTTGCGTGCAAGCACGTTGTGTCTCTCCGGTTGAGCGTCCGTTCACGTGCTCTCTGTTTCTCAATGAATTGGGCGCGACGCGAAGCAACCTCAGTGTCACATTGTATCCTTTCATGTTTCTGAACTTGAGCAGAGTTTTACCATTAGAGGTCTTTCTTCACTGAGGACGCGGCACCCGTACGGTTCCGGGTTTATATTTTAAATGGTCAGATGGGTCCGGGTCGGTCCTAGTTCATTACTTCGGGTCCCAAGTCTGATTAATATTGTGTGTAAAACCCGAGTCCATCGGAGAACGGCCGTGAGCGCTACCGCACTAAAGCTCGAGTGCTGTTTTAGCCTGCCTCCGGTTTCTATGGCGATAGCAACTGGCTCTTGTCACGACCACGCGCCGCTTCATTTTCTTTATCCCATTTTTTTATAATCTTACTATTAATAGACAATATCTTTACTAAACTCTAAACAGTTTGCACAGAGATTGTAGCAAAAAGCAGGGCTAATACTGAATGAGCAAAGCTCTAGCTGACTCAGGATATAAAAAACGCAAAGCTGTAATGTAAAGTCTGTCATCGGGACAGCAAGTAGACTTGTAAATCTGAAATAATGAGTGGATTAAGCTTTTTTTAATCGGAAAAAGAGTAATAGAAAGCAGAAGCAGTAAAAGTGCCTATCTTATAGAAGTTATTAACATTATAACTAGGGCCGGGACTTTAACGCGTTAATTAAGATTAATTAATTACACAAAAATAACGCGTTAACATTTTTTAACGCATTTTAATCGCACTTATTTTTGCACCGCGGAACATTTCTCATGAGTTTCGGCGGACCGATTATACTGGAGCACCAACTAGCGTTCATGACTTCACAACAAACCACAGTGAACATGAACCAAGAGGCTGATGAGATCGCTTTGGTTGGCCCCGTGGATGGGAATTTTTTTTATAAAAAACGAACGGATGTAAGCGTCGATAAAAGCATGGTTGTGTGTAAGCTATGCAACAAGGAATTCACATATCACCGCAGCACATCGAGCATCTCAATGCAAAACATACAGCAGCTAGCGTGGACATTAGCCCGACTCCGGGCACAACGACTTATTCGGACGGGATTAGTTTTACATAGGGATGTGGGGTAAAGCAAGTTTTTATCAGAGCTTCTCGGTGATTTTAGTCCAGTCCGAATGCTCCATGTCAGTAATCATTACGGGCAATGTCAGTAAAGATTACGGCGTCTTTTACCTTCTGTAAAAAGGTCCGGAGAAATTACCTCAGGTAATACAAATCCAGTGCGAATAGACCAGCTGTAAATATACACGTAAATCGCGTCATTTCCTTTTAATTTGCGGGTTTCTTTTAAATATAAAAGCGCTTAAAGAAGCGTTTACTTGCGTTCTAGACGGAGAAACAAGTCAGTTACAAGTCAGTTTCTGAATAAAACACGACACAAACTTTAAAAAAAAAGTCAAATTTACTTCTCAGAGGCATGGAACTGTTTATGAAACTGACGTTCTCCCCAAACTGAAATTAAACACAGTGTTTCGCGTTTTCCTTGTCTGTGTCATGTTGTTTGCACATCTGATATCTGGAAGCAAGGTAACGTGCACGTGAAGACGAGAGGTGACGCGCTGCGCCAACGAGTTACCCCTCCCACTTCTGAATGTTTTACAGAGATTTCTAATCCCGTCCGAATTGACCATTAATATTACCGACGTCCTGTGGTAAAATTACATTACGCCATCTACCCCTGTAAAACCAATCCTGTCCGAATAGGGCTCAATAAACAATATTTTGTTGCTTAAGCTTATGTATTCAGTCATTATTATTCATGGTACACTCTAAGAACGAATGTGTTAAAAACAACACATTAGTGTTGATTCTGGGACAACACACTAACTGCGTCGTCCTGGAATCCACCCATCTCTGTGTTATTATTGAAACAACACATTTTGTGTTACTTTTAACACAACATGTGTTATACTTGAACACAAAATCAAGACAAAATGACTCATAATGTGTTAAAATTACACATAATGTGTTAAAAGCTTACAGCACAATGATGTGTATAAAATTAACACATCCTTTCTAAGAGTGTATACTAAAATCCATGTAAAAAATTACTTCTTAATGTTCTCAGGTCAAATATTTATATGCGATTAAAATGCGATTAATTTAGATTAATTAATTACAAAGCCTCTAATTAATTAGATTAATTTTTTTAATCGAGTCCCGGCCCTAATTATAACATCAGTCACAATTATAATCTATAGACCTGCACTGTCTATATAGGCTATAGTATACATAGTATTGTATATAATTGAGTTTGATAAAAGGGGTCATCAAATTGCTTCATATATCAGTGCAAAAACATAAAGTGTTTTCGTGGTGCTTTGACAAACAGTGTCAGCTTTGTTTATGGCAAAAAAAGTTTGGGGTGGTTAGATTAATGAACTATAATGTGAAATTAATATGAATGTTTTATAAATCAAAGTATTGTGTTGTGTCACACATTATTAGTTCTTTGTTACATGTATAGTAGACCATTTTTTGTCGGTGGATAATAATGATTGCCCTTTTCACCAGCTACCACCACAAGTAAATTTCAGATCTGTGGGAAACACTGTATATGTTATATTTCTTTTAAAGGGGCCCTTCCACATAAAACCGTTTTACTTGTATTTTTTGATATGTGTTAGGTCCATATGTGTTTGTGTTGTGTCGTGAATGTGAAAATTAACTTCCACCTCCTCTGTCAGCTCTAGCCACTGAAAAGAAATAAGCGGAGAAATCAGGTCAGTTTGAAAAGCTGATCAGTGTGACGTGGAATTGATCGAGGTCATTACTATTCATGAGCTCTCCAACTTGAGACCGCGCCCACATAATACGTGAAGTTCAGTGAGTTTTCATAACAAATTACAGCAAGGATGGCTGAACGTATTCGGGCCATTGTTTTTCGTCGAGAGACATCATTTCTATTAAACGAGGGAATCATAACAGTTGCTACATGTTTGGATGCTCAGAAGAACGGTGGATTTGAAGAGAGACTGCGATTAAAAAGCAATGTTCCTCTATAAATATTGGATCCGGGCAGAATGGCGCAGCTTATGTGAGTAAAACACTTTAGTACTATGTGTCACTATCAGTGGCGGCCGGAACTTCTCTTCCGAGGGACGCGATTCACGCGAATTCATGCTGCACACACGTCAAAAGTGTTTATGATAAAAGACACGTGTGTGTATGTGCGTGTTTGTGCGTGCGTGCGCGCGCTGCTACATGCACATCGAAAGGGTTTACGAAAAAAGACGTGTGTGTGTGTTTTTGGTGCGTGCGCGCGCTGCTACACCCGCATCCAAAGGGTTTATGATAAAAGACACGTGTATGTGCGTGCGTGGGTTTACGATAAAAGACATGCGTGTGTGTGTGTTCAAAGGGTTTATGATAAAATGTGTGTGTGTGTGTAAGAAAGACACCGTGTCTTCAAAGTCGTCAATGCAGCCCACCCATCAAAACGGATCATTTCTCTAACCAGCCTCAAAACCAGGGTACAAAATGGCCTATTACTTATTGCTTTTGATGTTTTTGGATGTAAAAACCATGCAAACGTCATGACTAGACCTCAGACAACAGTATAAAACAATAAAAAAAACGACAGAGGAAGGGCACCTTTAATTTAGTATGAATGAATATTTCATCATAAATAGTTATATTTTGGTGTAGTAAATAAACACCTTCACTTTATTCCTACAGTTTACTTTTACCATGATGCACAGTTTTATTGTGGGATTTCTTTCAGATCACTCATTTTTCGATTTCCGAGTTTATCTCTGCGCCTCTGGGGCTCCGAAAAGGTTGGCTCGTTTCAATTAAAATAATAAGCAGACATGATAACAAGAAAATTCCTTCTACACCAAATCACATTCATCTTAATGAAGAGAATTGTGGATTTTTAGGGAAGAGACCGTGTGGGCTGAATGTCAAGATGGATATTTGTTTTGTCCTCATCCCCTGTCCATCAAATTGTGTGTCCAGTTCGCTTTCACGTGAGGTCTGCTGCGACATTTGTTTGACTGCTCAGTTAAATTTATTTCATTCTGACTAGTGTCTTCTTGGCTGTGTCAAAATAGCCCTCTATACACTCATTCACTATTCCCTACATTAATCCACTGATATAGTTCACTCGAAGGATTGAATAAAAACAAGTGAGTGAGTTGGGACACTTGAGTTCGCCAGAAACCACGCAGTGCAGGCGCCATCTTTCGCCAAATGCGACAATTCATTCGGCGCAAATTTTGGTGGAAGAGTATTGGCTAGCTGTGAGTGTACATCGTTGGTTGTACACTCAATATTGCGGTTCATTTGTGAGTTGAATAAGTGCAGTCAATAATGTACTATGATTTTCGGACACTTTCTAGCTATTTCGGATACAGCCTTTGTTTTCTTTACCATATATCCTGTTAAAACAGCATATATTATATATACCATGTAAAAATATTTCAATTCCAGTTTTAACCTGTTTATACTGTATGTGCAGTATTTCAATACCCATTATCCTGTTTATATATGCCTTTTAAACTGTATCCTGTTTAATAGCTAATAGCCTGTATACCCTATCCAGTTTTCACTACCCTGTATCTGGGGTCTTCTCCAGCCGGTCCATTTAAAGAAATTTTGTCTGGACCTTGAAATATAGAAACCTTTTTGTAAATGACCACATAGTATAAAATAAACAGGTTTTGAACAAATATATTAAACCTATTTCCTTGTTTTATTTTTTCTCTTCTCTTAGTATATGTCCGGTTTAATTCCAGTCATGGGTTCCCGGTGGAGTTGGAACAGGGTGCGAGTGTAGCTGACCTGAAAGAGGCAGTGGGGCGTCTACAGGGCGTTGAACCCGGTCACCTGCGGGTGATTTTTGCTGGACGAGAGCTCTGCAGTGAATCAACACTTCAGGTGACCTCCTAGTCCTTTCATTTGTCTTTTTTCTCTCTCTTTTTAAATTCATGTTTTTGGATAATTAGATTTCTCTTCGTAAAATAAGAACATCTTGTCTTAGTGTGAGGGTCAAACCTGGTATTAGACTGAGACATCTTGTTATTAAAAAACTATTTATGTAGCAATCGCCCTTACATTTCTTGTAGTTTCTGAACTCTCTACTGCACAATGTAACCCTGAGGCAACACAATAGTCCCTTTCACACATACAGTACAGTCTTTACTGGTAATTTACTGGTAAATTGCAGTTAACAGGTCAATGTGTGAACAGAACCTTTCAGGTAAATCATTGCTGCCAATTCACCAGTAAGAGAGGTTGTAAGATTACCAGTAATTTACTGGTAACATTATGTGTGAACAAAAAATATAGATTACCGGCATTTATAATGGACAACGTCAGACTGCTCTGACAGCTTCGGGCCAATCATAACGTTTTGATACAGATGACGCGTTTACCCCCGCTCTGTTTATGGACGTTTCCACACACAAGTCACACTTAAAAGTCGGGAACACCTGAAGTTAACATCCATATTTCTTCACCAAAGTTGTTTAAAACAGCTTACCATCTATTTGCCGAATTGCTGATGTCCTTAGCATGGCCTCTGTGAAGCCTAATGTGCAAACAGTACTGTTGTTTAAGACGCAGGTTTCTTTGATGTCGCCTAAAGCAATGTTGTTTGGTCACGAGCAGCTTTGCGACCATCAGCGTTTGTCACAAATGTGAAAAAAACTAAATACGGCCTATGGATATGAAGTCATAAACCCGCCATTGTTTACAAATACAACACTGAACTCGCTGCGCGCCACAGGTAACTTCCCCTTTCTCTAAGTTTACCGGTATTTTGATACTGATGTTTGAATGACATCTTACTGGTAAAAAGACAGAACTTCACTGCGTGTGTTAACAGCACATTTTTGTATTTACTGTTCATTCTGGAAAATTCATGGTAATTTACCAAAATGACTGTGTGAAAGAGGCTATCATCTAATGATCCTGCGCAAGTGTGCGTTCTTGGGGTTCTGAGATGTGTTAAGTTGTGTTCGACTTATATACTGTGATATACTGAGCACATGGTGACAAAAACGATTGGCACGTCGTGCAAATGAGCGGTAAAATCTCGGTTGCGTAATTTGTTTTGTTGCGGGTGCCCTGCACTTACGAGTGTGAAGCCTACCTTTTATAGAAATGAATGAAAAGACGTTATAGGTTTTTCAGGTATCATAGACTTCGTATAGTCCAACAAAAAATCAAATCCAAATGATGTTGTGTGTCAGTAAATTGCATCAGAAACCTTTACTTTTCACATTCTGCTGTCAAATCGCTCTCAGTTATTGACACCAGCCGCAGGTTTTCATTCTTACTTGAATCAATATGCTTTATATTCACTTAAATTATAAAAGGAAATTATAGTGTTTCAATAAGAAATTAATTTACATGCATATTTCCCTCTGCATTGTGCAGTGAATTTACAGGAGCACAGATAAAACTGTCCTTAATTAAAATAGATTTAACCTGGAGTTGTGTTGTTTTTGTGTGTGTGTGTGTGTGTTTTGTTTGTGTTTGTTGTGACTAACAGGTTCTTTGCAAACGTTTAGCTCCAGGGTCTTACAGTATATTTGTGTTTCTCACAGTCAAACCCTGTAATGCTAAAATAAACTCATTCTTAATTTCACCTGTTTTATGTCTTACCACACTTACAAATATTTAACACATACATAAGTGAAGTTTTTTGGGGGTGGGGTTGTGGTAAATCCAATAAAAGAACAAAGTAGTAAGTACAACCCCTACAATATTTACATAATAATCATTTAGAAAACATGTATACTTTACACAACTATTGGTGATATGTCTGACGATCGTCGATTCATGATACTATCTTCTACCTGCCAGGTAGTGGTCCTCCAGAGGACTTTTCACAGTTCATTGAGTAGGTCCTTACGAAATGCAATTTCCCATTCACCATCTAGAAAAAGCAAGAGCTCCTCACTGAGTCCGTCCCGGAGCCAGAACTGGCCAGGATGTTCACCATGGGACTGGAGCCGATTGTCAAACTCCTTGAGGAGTGCAAAGCCAATCCCCACCCATATCCCTGCCCCTGGTCTCATTCCACAGCTACCTGTAATGGGTATGCTGGATGACCTGATCCTGATGTGTCTCTCCCACCCCTTCACTCCTGCTCTTTTCTGGTTCCGCCCTGTTTTAAATCTCCTGTACCCTCGCAGGTTCCACCCAGTCCTGAATCTTTGGTGCCCCTGTTGGTTCTGTCTAATCCCTAAATCTCCTTTGCTGGTTCTAGACTAGCTCCGTCCTGCTTTTTGGCTCGCTCCCTGCCTCCGTATCCACCAGGGGCTCCTCAGCTCCGGCCTCCTGACGCTTCCACTCAGCCTCGTGCCCCTTAGTTACAAACTCGGCTCTCTAGAGTGGATTCCCTGGCTGCTCCTCATTCCTCCGGGCCCATGACTCCTTCTCGCCCTGTCAGTGTTTCGGCTCCACCTTGGCTCTCTGCTACCTCTGCTCCTCTGTGGTCCATCATCCCGGAGGCTCCAACGTGCTCCCTTGCCCTTACTGCTCTACCTTGGTCTGTCGCTGCTCTATTTCCATTTATTTACAAATACAGTTTGCCTTTGCATTATTCCTTATATATACTCCTTTTTGACAATAGAAGTATTTAAACTGTTTTAATTTGCATGTAACTGCACCTCTTACAAAAGCATTGAGACACATTATAATCACAAAGTCACAAAATTTGTATGAAGCATAAAGTTACAAGCTACGTAGGGCCAAGTTGATCACTTCTGAGACTTAACATAGTCAGCAAGTTAGCAGCGTTTTGCAACACAACTTTTGTAATTTTTGTTTTAGATGTTGCCAGTCCCTTCTTGTCTGTGCTATTTCAGTTTCTGTCTTGTCTGTCATTTATTCACTGTCATTTCTTCCCACCGTGTGCGGTTTCGTTTTTTCAGCTCCATGCTGTTCTCAAATTTGTCTTCGCTTTTCTTATTTTTTGCTGTCTCTCTTGTATTCTTGTCTGACCCATTGTCTCTGTTATTGTCTCTCTGTTATTACCACTATTTTTCAAAGTGCTCTCCCCCTTTCTCTCTTTCTCGTCCTCTTTCCGTTGCACTCCTTTCTCCCTCTGAAGGAGCAATACAGATGAAGGACAGTGCTCTGAGGATTACCACATGCATTTAGTCTAAAGGACTGTACTTGTCTAAGAGAAAACATTGTGGCAGTTGTTTCCCGCCTCACGAGGAGCCAGCCACCATCTTATTTCAACCTCATGCTCCGTGTTTTTCGCCACACTTTCGCGACTAACAATGTGTTACTAAAATCTTGCGCATAGATAAAGGAATCGCTTACTAAAACCAACCCTTGACCCTTGTCGTCAAATTAATTTAAAATCAAATCACCTTTATTGTCACATCACCAACTGCAGCAGAAGTGCTGTGGTTAGTGAAATTTTTGTGAGCGTGCTCCGAACAGTGCAGATACAATTAGACATGCTAAAAATAATAATATATGTTAAGGGGCCCTATCTTGCACCCAGCGCAATTGACTTTGTCAGTGACGCATGTATCATTCGTATTTTGCGCCGGCGCACAGCGGGGTTTTTCCCTCCACAGATGCACGTCAGCAAACTAGGGAATGAACTTGCGCTCCCTGGGCGGTTCAGCGCAAAAAGGAGGCGTGTTCCGGCGCAAACCATCTGTTATGCTATTTTGCAGTTTCAAAAAACAATTGCGCTACTAACCAAAAAAAACTAGTCTAAAGTCAGTGGCGCGTTGCGCGTGGTTCATTATGCTATTTTAAGGGCGCATGCTTGACCATAATGTATAGCGTGCACAATGCGCACACACTTTGCTTATCTAATCTACACAGATGCAACAGTTATTTTTGCAAATCATAAATTGTTACACTTAAAAATATTAACACATGAGATAAGGGGAATCATAGTGGTGAGCATTGTGGTGATAGTTTTTATTTATTCTCATGCAAATAACGATTAAAATATTTTCATAACTTTGTTGTGTGGCTGTATTACGTTTATTTTATGTAAATAATAGTTAAAATGTTTTCATAAGAAACCTTAATGTATATGAACTTGATTTGTAAGAGTACTTTGGGGTTGGACCTTGCTTGCGTTTCTTGGGTCCGATTTCAAAGCCCCCAAACCCTTTCAGCGGTGAGGGTGGACGCAGCGATGTCCTCTGCTGGCGTTAAGTCCTGAGGCAGATCCACCTCCCGTTTCACGGCGTGCCCGATTTATGCTGGCAAGCGTGGGATTCCCCCGTACAAGGACGTCGGTCTCCTCGGCTGTGAACCGCTCCTGGCGTGCGCCTGGTAAATCCGTCATAATAATAGCAACCCGCCATGGAACTTGCGCCCTTGCGTTTAAAGGGAATGTTGGCTAGCGTTCTGATTGGTTTATTTGACGTTACGCCCAAACCACACCTATGAATAATGAACCTACTTCAGACCAACCCCTTATTGATTTGCGCCCGGCGCAAAAGTTATTTCTCACGCCGGGAAAATAGCAACAGCGCCCAAGATCCGCCCACAAACTCACTTGCGCGTTGCGCTTCGCACTTGCGTTTCAGATCGTTAAAATAGAGCCCAAGATGTTATTGTTGACACAGCATGAAATATACACAGTATACACTATGCATGGTCACAATTGGACACACATTTGAACATTCACAAAAAGTACAAAATAAACAAAAAAAGTAATATAAAAACTATACATGTGTAGTACATATAAGGCTGTGGGGTAGTGCAAATGAAAGATGGTGGCATGTAGATTATATTAAAGGTGACGTAGAATGTAAAACCTAGGCATATATGAATAATAAGAGTTACATGGTAACAAAGAGTATAGAAGCACAAGAGGGGAAACTCAATAGAACGTTCCATTGCATCACCAGCGCCCAGCAGCGAATCCACCATTTTGGAATGTAAGCGAATCGGGAGTCAACTAGAAGTAATGGCAATATCAGCTACTTTGTACATTAAAAGATCAAATTCAAATTGAATGATGATAACACAGAATAACATACAATCAGACCAGTGATCATTAATCCCTTTTTACAGCTTATTTTCAGATATTTAGACAAGTCTTCCACTTTTATATAGGCTAATTTTACATAGATACATACATACTGACATAAACTCATCCACACATAATATTTTGGCTCCATATACATACACATATACACACATATACATCTGAATTGCTCGAAATGGATTAAGTAAAAAAAACACAGCCACTGTCCAAAAGTGGCAATTATACTGTAGGATAACAGACAGAACAATGCATCATGTTCTATAAGATTATAATGTTTGTATCGGGATCCAGGGGATTAATATGTACAAAATATATTTCATACCTAGTGGAGTTGGTAAGTAATAATAGTAGTAAATGTGTAAAGTAGCATAAAATAGAATTACATAATAAAGCAAGAAAAAAATACCTCAAATGTGTATCTATTTAATGATTGGATTCCACAACTGATAACAACAACAAATCAACACACAAGACAATACAGCGTTTCATGTAGGTGTAGCAAGTGAACAAAATTTTAATTTAAGAAACTTACTATTGCGCTTCTGATTTGGCTGTGAGATTCGCTGAGAATGAATTGAGAATGAATTGGCTGTGAGAATTTTCATTCCAAAATGGCGGCCGCGCTACTGAAGTGCCACATAGTGACTGTTGCCAAAAACGAATGAGAGTTTCCCCTCTTGTGCTTCTATACTCTTTGATGGTAATGACATATTGTGAGCCTCAAACACGATTGTTTCCTCATTCTTAAGTAAACCTCACATGCCAAAACAGGAAAACAGGCCAATCTTAACATAACACCAACTGTGACGTTACAGTAGAGATGTACGCCCCAACCTAAATTAATTACAATGTTGTTACAATACTAAACACAAAGTGGCCGTCGTTGAGTTACCGCTATATGCTAATTAATACTATAAGTTAGCGAATAGGTTGAAGTTCTACTATTGACGTTACAATTACAGTTTTGCAGGTCCATACTCAAAAAAATACACAAAAACTTACCACTCAGAAACATCCATTATCAATCTCCAAACTATTATTAACTATTATTTTTCATAATCTGTATCTTCATCTGATACAGGCTCAAACATAAGGTCTGTTTACACACACAGAGCTTCTCAAAAGAGCCAATCAGAGCAGAGCTCAACATTATTATTCATGACCCTTTCAAATAAGGTAATAATAGACCATTTAATTCAGAGGCAAATCCTAGGGTTGTAAATAGACATGTTAAACATCTCTGGATAATTTTTGCACTTAATTAAGCCACATAACTTCTATGTTGATATCAGAGAACAATTTAACAGATTATTTTAATGCATTTTTGGCACCTTTAAAGTGCGTTGTGTGCTCCAGTATAGTTTAGTTGTTTGTTTTATGATGTGTAGTAAAATGCAGTGAATGGTGTGGGATATGTGTGGTGATTTATCAGTTGTAGCTGTTCAGGAGTCTGATGGATTGAGGAAAGAAACTGTCTCTCATTTCAGGGAAAATATCCTCATCGTCAGATCCCTACGCTGTGTCTTTTTCTGACACAAATCTTTTTTAGCTTTTCTAAACTCAGATTTCCCATTAATGCAGGCGAGTGATTCTCACAAAATCCAGATTTAGAAGGTGTCCAGAATCAGAATTTTTTTTAAAGCCCTTGAAGGCAATTTTAATGTCTGAACTTACTATAACCATTATTTTTAGAGGATTAAAAAAATATTTCCTATAGAATTATTTAAATTTTTTAGATTATCATTATCAAAAATTATCATTACCGCAACATGATATTACATTAAATATATGCATTTACAAACTCATGTTTCGGTAATGAGAACTAAAATGTTGTCTAGGTACTTTGACAAACAAAATTTCAACTTTTATCTGGAGAGAAAAAATAAGAACTGCTTACCTGGAGCCATCTTGAGTGTCACAGTCAATTATGTCCCTTCCAACTAATTTTTTTGTGAAAATGTTAGTTCCTTGAGGGCTTAAACAATGATTGAAAGTTGTTGCAGAGGATGAGAAAATTGGTCTTGGACACATTTATATTTCTTTTTAATGATCACCAAATACCACATGTTTCTTTACTGTAAATGTTTATAGTTTAACATTCACTGAAACTTTTTCTTTTTTAGATTTTTTAATTATAAATATTTCCATGTCACCCAGTCATTGACACGTTGCGGTAATGAAAATGGTCCCCTTAAATGTAAAAAAAAAAAAAAAACTAAATTTAAACTGCAAGCAGTGATGGAAGGGCCCTCACACACATGACACCGCCACGCCGTGGCATAAGAATTAAAGGGAACAGTAGTAGATAGGCATTTAAGCATGTAAACATAGGTGAACTATTTAAAAGTGTAGTATAATGTGCCACATTGCCTGTTGCTAATTACAAATTACAGCGAGGTAGCATCGTGTAAGATAGCATGAGAGAGAGAGAGAGAGAGAGAGTGAGTGAGCGAGCGAGTGTGTGTGTGTGTGTGTGTGTGTGTGTGTGTGTGTGAGTATGATTGACTACATGTAAATATTGGCACGTAGATGTGTTCAGTCCAGGACTCTTATTGATCATGTAAAATGTAGGGCAGATCTGACTTTGAATAATCAGTGTAAAACATGTTACTTCTTGTTGCCAGCAGGTGGCGCTATGGCCATAAGTGAATATTGGCATGTAGATGTGTTCAGTCCTGGACTCTTGTCAATTATGTAAAGTTTGGGACAGATCAGACATTGCATAATCATTGTAAACATGTCACTTCCTGTTGCCAGCTGGTGGCGCTATAACTATAAGCGACTATTGGCGTGTAGATGTGTTCAGTCCAGGACTCTTATCAATCATGTGGAGTTTGTGACTGATCAGACATTGCATAATTAGTGTAAACATGTCACTTCCTGTTGTCAGCTGGTGGCGCTATGACCATAAGTGACTATTGACATGAAGATGTGTTCAGTTCAGGACTCTTATCACTCATGTGAAGTTTGGAACAAACGACATTGCATAATCATTGTAAGCATGTCACTTCCTGTTGCCAGCTGGTGGCGCTATAACTATAAGTGACTATTGACATGAAGATGTGTTGAGTTCAGTACTCTTAGCAATCATGTGAAGTTTGGGACAAATCCGACATTGCATTATCATTGTAAACATGTTACTTCCTGTTACCAGCTGGTGGCGCTATGACCATAACTGACTATTGGAATCATAAGTGACTGTAGATGTATATAGATGCTATAGAGCCATTTTCCCACGCCTAATTCCAAAGCACACACCACATGTAAATTTTCATCACTCTTGACATCTGTGCAAAAGCTCATGAGTTTTCGAGTATGTTTAGGCCCTCTAAAGTCCCGCTGAAGTCGGAGAAGAAAAAAAAAATAATAATAACTCCTTGAAGAACAATAGGGTCCTCACACCCCGGTGTGCTCGGGCCCTAATTAGTTTGTATGATGTCATTTGAAATTATGTGCAAAATAGTTCATGAAGAGATGTTTGTAACTGTAAGCTTCTTATTTTGATAGCATCTACTTTTATATCAAAATGTTTCATGACACCTTATAAGTCTAATTTCGCGAGAATCACCCAGATGTCATATGGACCACTTTACGAAAGCCTACTCTAATGGTGCATTTTTGCAGCTTAACAGCTTGTGGTGACTAAACACTTTCTGTTTACAATATGTAATGTCATGTGTCAGATAGCCTTTACAATTTCACCTGTGTTGTGTTTCACAGAAGAAAGTTGGGACATCTTGAAGGTGACTAAGTGATGACAGAGTTTTTATTTTTGGTTGAATCATCCCTTTGACATTCTTCAAAATGAAACAGCATGTCATGGTGAAGGAGAGTCTTCCACATTGCCAAGATTTGTGACACATCCATATTTCAACTTTCAGTTTTAATAAAAAAAAAAAAGAAAGTCTGCTAATCAACAGTTGATATTCGGCTCACTACCCTGGCCCATCATTTCAACATGAAATGTAAGTGAATACTTTGTGTCCTGGTGCACAACACTGACCATAAATGACCTTGAGACAATGTCCAGACTCTCTTGGGCTGCTTATGATTCTGGATGAAAGGAAAATTGATTGTCTCCTTTGCTTTCAGAATTGAAATGCAGTCACTGACTGTCTTTAAAAAGTCAGGTCATTGCTAATGCACACCGTCCCTGTCTTTAAATGACTGACTTGTTGATTGGTTCTCCCGAGAGAGTGTCATAACTGAAAAAGGTTATATTTGTAAAATGAATGCACTTTCTGCTCATCGGCAAAACAGTATAGCTCTGTCCCCAAAGCTGGCAGATTTCAAAAATAAGATACATCAATAAAAGGTTAGCACCAACTTGGGATGTTTAAAACTACTGCTGCATCCCAATTTGTATCTATTCATCATAAATAGTTTTTAGAGAATTAGAATTATTGTGCTGCAGATTGTGTGGTATGTTGAAATGAGGATCCCTAAAGGGGACGTTTCACAAGACTGTTTTAAAATGTGAAATAAATCTTTGGTGTCCCCAGAGTACATATGTGCAGTTTTAGCAAAAATTTGCTGTTTTGGGGTGTGTCCTTTTAAATGCAAATGAGCTGATCTCTGCACTGTGCTATGATTGGATAGTGCAGATTGGGCGGCGGGGGGGGGGGGGGGCATTATCCCCTTCTGACATCCCAAGGGGAACCAAATTTCAATGAGCTATTTTTTCACATGCTTGCAAAGAATGGTTTACCAAAACTAAGTTACTGGGTTGACATTTTTTTAACATTTTCTTGGTTGGTAGAAATATTGGGACCCAATTATAGCACTTAAACATGGAAAAAGTCAGATTTTCATTATATGTCTCCTTTAAAGTACACAGAAGGTCTTCGCATTTTGGTAAAAGTTTAAAGTGTACATCCATGCAGACTCGAATGGCTGATATTATCCACAACTTATTAATGGTGAACTTTTCACCGTCAGAAAAGAAGGGACAAAAGCTATCACTGGGATGGTTCCTTTTTAAAGGCCCTAACATGTACCATTTAGGTCAGATATATACATTTGAGGTACAAATCTGTACTTTTAAGCTAAATGTTTACTTTTTTAAATGTGGGCCATGCACCCCAATGACAGTTTTTTGAGAGAAGTTACTAATGCAGTATTTCTTTCTAATAACAAGTTGTGTTTCTTGTTCATGTTTGTTAGTACTTTACAGGTTATTTTGTGCTGTAACACATCCTGAAGTTTGCCTTGTAAGAGTTTTTTTAAGAATAAAAGTAAAACGGGTTTAAATGTCAGGAGTTCCTGTTGGGATGAAAGTAATACTTGTTACCGCTGCTAATACTGTTGCATTATTTTAAAGGTCACGTTTTTTCTGATCCCATTTTTTAAACCCTAGTTGGTGTGTGATGTTGCTATAATAGCATAAATGATACCTGTAAAATAATAAAGCTCAAAGTTCACTGCCAGGCGATATATTTTCTTTAACAGAATTTCCCTTTCAAAGATACTGAGAACGGCCGGTTTGGACTACAGTCCTCTACTTCCTGCTTTAATGACTTCATTAGAAAAGTTTTTTGACTAAACTCCGCCCACAGGAATCTATCGAATCACAACACATTAAACAAACTACACAATCAGAGCTCGATACGTATTTCTGAAGGAGGGACTTCATAAAACAAGGAAGACATCAGCCTGTTTTTAGGACAGTGAAAACAGTGCTATAGAGATAAGTCAATTAAAAATAAACCACATTTTTTTACACGTGAAACATAAACACATTATATTGCACGCTGTAAACACAACGGGACCTTTAAGAATTTATTATATGCTCATTTAATTAAATTTTCATAGTGTTTATATGGTTGAACAATGTTTTTTCTCAACATTTCAAGTTTGTACTGTCGGATTGCTTTTGAAAGATTTGATGAAACTTAAATTAAAAATGAAAATGTAATTTAATAATTTTTTGCAAAGATAAAGGACAAAATATGTTTGCAGTTACATATAAACAAGGTTATAGTCATGTATATTTATTAAAAACAGTGTAACACAAGTGTAACACAAAAATCTTTCTTGTTCTGTTGTGTTACTTTCGTCCCAGATGACAGGGTCAAAATTATATATATATATGTACATATAACATTATCTTATAAAATTATGTTTTTCTGAAAAATGGCACTTTCGCCCCCACTCTCAAATATAAATGTAAGTTAGTTGTGCTTTACTAAATTAAAGACCCCCTATAACATTGCTTAAAACAACGTTATTTTGTTTATTTGCTGTAATACAATGTTTTGGTGTGGTTTTGGTTCAAAAAACTTATTTTCCACATACTGTACATCAGTTTACCCAATTATGGAAATTCAATCACTATTTTTTAAATTTTTTATTTAAAACACAAATTGAGGATGTATGAAGATTCTGTACGATATCTTTAACCATAACAGCATAAATGTTTGTGACTCAATTGAGGACAGCAGATTTGGGCAAACTGTTCCTTTAAATGCCCACTAAAGGACTTTTTAAGATTAATAGAGAAGTATCAGGCTTTGAACATGCTTACAATGCTTATCTTCAAGCAAAAAGGTTTTCGCCACATCCAGAGAAGTAATTTAAGAACCGTGTTTCTTAAATCAAATGAATCCTTCAGGAGTTGTTCAGTATTAAAGTGCTTATAATTGATACCTTTGTCATTTTACTGCCACATGCTTTTACCTTTATCTTATGGCTTTCACCGTGAGATACACGCTCTTTGTCAGCGCTGTGCTGTGATTGGCATGTTTATACTTTTACCTGCTTTTTCCTGCCAGTTTGAGGTGTGCACGCACGTGTGATTAGTTGAATTTGTGAGAGTACCTAAGACTGCAAAGTTTGAGCTTTTCTGTTATCAGACTTGAGTCAGAAATAAAACACAACAGGATGAAAGATCCTCTCATAATGGGCTTTTGAGACCGCATCACCACAGAATTACAATTCCTATCACCTGAACACAGTGATTCACACAAAAATTTTATGTGAGCAATTCTTACAGTACTTTGACATGAAGTATTGTGATATAAGAAATAGCAAGGCTGTTGCCAAGTGTGTGAGAGACCTAGACCGTAAAATAAATTATTTTTAATTAAGTGTGAAATACTGGCAGCTGCCAGACATTCACTGGTGAGGAGTTATGGGGTGAAATGGGCATTATGGTGTGAAACTTTGGTGTGAGTACTATATATTGTATAGGTCACAAGTTTGTTTTTAAACAATAAATTAATAAAACAATAAATGTGTTTAATCAAACCCTGAACTTTATTTAATTGTATTTCTGGATATGTCCTTTAAAACAACACATATAGCTTTAGCTGTAGTCTTTAAATGTATTGCCATATCAAATGTAATTTAAATTGTATATTTTTTTAAGATTAAGCTTATTTTATTTAGTTATATACATTAGTGGCTTCAAAACAGCTATTTCTACAAAGCAGCATTATTGCTCAGGACAAAAGATTCAAGGCACGTCAACATACAAAACATATGGAAACATCCTATTTTAAGCTTTTAGCATCATTTAAAGAGTGAAACTATTATGAAGCACAAAACAAATCCTGAAGCAGTAAAAACAACCTTAGCATGTCTTGTTTAAAGTCCCCCTGTTGTCATGTAACCAATCATATCAACACAATTGAATGCGTGAATCTGTAGTTCAAGTTTTAAATATTATGTATGGATTCCGCATAGTCTTGGTGCTAAAATGAAGCGCTTAAAAATGAGTGCTGCAAATGCTCAGTTCACGCATCCATTGTGTGAAACCAAACTTACAGTATCAGTTATGTGTCTGAAACTGACGAATGTAGCATCTATTAACATATACTTCTTGAATCTTTGGTTCAAGTTGGTGCGAAATAGTGGAGGCAGGGACTAATTCACATATTCATTTTTACAATATGGTCCATGCTGTGCGATTGAGTAGAGGCGGGGACTAATTTGCATATTCATACATCCGCGTATACTAAATGAGCCAAGTGTGTGCATGAAGAAATTACTGTGACAGGTAAAACTTATATATACTGTATAGGGCTGCAACTAACGATTATTTTAATAATCGATTAATCTGTCGATTATTTTTCCGATTAATCGATGAATCGGATAAAAAGAAACAAGAAAAGGATTAATTTCCAACCCCTTATTCAAAACAACTAAAATCTTTAGAAATTACACAAACATGTTGCTCCTTGAACATACCTGAGCTGTTAATAATAATAAAATAAAATAAAAATGGACTAACACAAAAAAATACACATTTATGCTTTACATCTGCCAAATATATAGACCTTTTTAAAATGCATTTCCCATCAAGAAGCCTCTCTTGATGGCATCAAAAAGGTAGTATACGAGTATACTCTCAGAAATAAAGGTACAAAAGTTGTCACTGGGACAGTACCCTTTCAAAAAGTGCATATTAGTACTTCAAAAGTACATATTGGCAGTTCAATGATACATATTTGTACCTAAATAGTACATATTAGGACCTTTTATAAAGGGTACTGCCCCAGTGACAGCTTTGTACCTTTATATTTGACTTCATGTGTTTTCTCTGATCGGATAGCTATCTCATTTGTTAAAACTGTTCCACTAACATTTGGCCACATAAATGCGTCTTGTGAAAACGGAAAATGCATCTTGTGAAAACGAAAAATGCGTCTTCTACTTCCCTGCAAAATGCAAATACACCATTCATTACTTCGCCTAAAAAAATTTAAGACGATGTTTATGCAAAAAATGCGGCATGTTGTACTGTATGTTGGGCCGGGCACGTGCGTATCCTTGCTCGCCATGATCTGAAGCGCGCAGTACAGAGCAGCAGGAGAGTGACGGCGCGGTACAGGTCCATGACGGGGAAAAGCGTTAATACAACTCTCTCTCAAAGTTTTACTCCGTTCACGCTTATAACTAAAGCTTTTTTTTTTATTATTAAACTTCTCTGCGTCACGCGACACAATGAATCGATTATGAAATTCGTTGCCAACTCTTTTAGTAATCAATTTTTATCGATTTAATCGATTCGTTGTTGCAGCCCTAATACTGTATGCTTTTATACAACAGTTCTTTCTGGTTCTCGAATTTGATTGGTTAAGAGCCCTTTTCAGCCATGCAATATTCTACTGATAACATAACAGTAACCGCTTCACTTGTCACCGTTTGTATCATTACGCCACCCAATCAGAAGTGATTATCCCTATGCCCTAATCCCTTCGAAGATCAGAGCTCTTGCATGTTAAACTTTCGAGGGAGAAGTGCAATAATGTCACATCGTGTGGACGATTAAAATGCACTTGCCAAATAAAGCAATGAAAACAATAATTTTCTCTTATTTGGGGCAACTGTTTACGCATCCCTCCTACTTGAAGTGCCCTTAAAAGGATGCAAAAATGCTGTTTGGAACTTGATTATTTTTGCATGACGTGACTTCTACTAATTTTAAAACTACACTTTGTGACCAAGAAACGGTAATATTAAGAAAGGGCTATTCAGTGTATTGAGTTATTATGACATTCAAAACAGCCGAAAGTGTTACCTGCCATTCTGAACTTCAGATCCGTGGCAGAAGAAAGTAGTTCCCCAACAAAGAGGCTTTAAAAATCACTCCGTTGTTGTTTTCTAGTTTTCTTTTTTTAAACGTGTGGTGTCGAACTGTATGAAAGCAATATCGCTCTCGGAGTTGTGTGATATAGCTCTATATCATCACGGCTGTGATTGCCTCCTCTACTCGACCTGCGGCCTCTGGCCTTATCACAGCCGTGATGATACTACTTACAGAAATGTAACTAATTGATTATGTAACAGGTTGTTTGCAGTGGTATGTTTTTCAGTAGTGTTGTTTGTCCTTTTCTGTGACAGGGCTGTGATCTCCCTGAACAAAGCACGGTTCACGTGGTTCTGCCGCCCTCCGGTTCAGCTCAGCGTTCTGAGCTGGTTTTACAGCGTAGACTGGACGATGGGGTGGCTAGCTTGACCAGACTCGACCTCAGTCCCTCTCGTCTGACCACTGCATCTGAAGGTCTGGCTTTTATTCTGGAGACAGATGCCTCCGGTCAAAGAAACCCCTCCAGGCATGCAGGTAACTTGTGTAGGACTGTGTTTGAGTATGTGTTTTTAATGTGTGTATGAATCTGTCCAACTATCAGTTTAAACAACCCAGCATTGGGTCATTTTAAACCCAGCGGTGTGTTATGACGAATGTTTACCCAGCCATGAGTTGAAACAACCCAGCATTTTTAGAGTGAAGATAAGTATATATTTTATATTTTTTGTATATTTCTGTTCATGGGGACTTTAAGATCAACCCTCACATACATAAATAAAAATATTAAATTATTCCTTAACTTATTCCTCAAGTCATCGTGATTAAAACTTGGTGCGGGCTGTTAGGACAGCCCAGTACAACCTCTGTAGCCAATCATATTTTATTAAAGGGGACGTTTCACAAGACTTTTTAAGATGTCAAATAAACCTTTGGTGTCCCCAGAGTACAAATGTGAAGTTCTAGCTCAAAATATCATATAGATCATTTATTATAGCATGTTAATATTGTCACTTTGCAAGTGTGAGCATAAATGTGCTGTTTTGGGTGTGTCCTTTAAAATGCAAATGAGCTGATCTCTGCACTAAATGTCAGTGGTGTGGTTGGATAGTGCGGTATTATCCCCTTCTGACATCACAAGGGGAGCCACATTTTAATTTAGCCACTATTTTTTAGAGACTTGTTTACCAAAACTAAGTTTCAGGGTTGATCTTTTTTATTACATTTTCGAGGTTGATAGAAGGTCACCAACCTTTTTGTGAGCAAGGGCTACCACAATGAATAAAACAGTTTGGATGGGTACTTTTTTGATATAGTATATTCAAAACTTTTTTGTTTTGCTTGTTGATTTTATTTCAGTTTACTTTTTAATATGTTTTATAATTGTTTAATATGTTAATATACATAAAAGAAGCCACGCTAATATAAAAAATATGTAATAAATGAATATTAAAATTGAGGCTATTTATACAATGTGCTTTGGCGGCCAACTCACAGACTCCGTGTGGACAACCTGTGTGCATGTCCTGTACCTGAAACAACCTTGGACAGTTTGTTTAGCACAATTAAAGCCATTTAAGAAAAAACTTTTAATTGTTGATTGAAATATTTTTGCCATTGTGATTTTAGCACACAAATTTTGAGATATTTGTCTTTCCCCATTTAAATAGACTGGACTTTTTAGTCTTGGATGACTGAAATAACTGCCCTGAGGTGGCTTCCCTAAAGGGATTTTGATAGTATCCACCTATTGGGTTTTTAAACCTACCTGTTATACCCAATATTTAGACATCACTATTCTCAACAAACCACAATTCCTTTGTGCAAACAGTATATTTTCCTTCTATTTAAGTACGCTTTACTGCCAAAGCCTTTTGTACCCTATTTCCAGCAGTAATATGCAGTTTTCAATAAAAAGACATGAATGGATTTGCAAGCACACAGGTTGGTGGGACGGATGCTGTCGTTTGCCACAATGGCACTGCTTTTACAAGCTGTCCTCTGCCCGCCCTTCCTATTCAACCTGACTCTGGCTGGCGGCCCGTTCGGTTACTTAGTCCAATCACACCGGCTCTTTCATCCAACCCTTCCCCTATAAAAGCATTAGCATAATGGAGGAATGCTGCAGAAATCATAAATAACAGGGTGCCTGTCTTATAAAACCCACTCTGTTCGATTTATTGTCTGCTGTGTCAAGGTACCATGTACCTTTTTGCTGCCCTATGCTTTTAGCTCTAATGAGAATGCAGCTCGCAGGTGTGTGTGTTCATGAGTGATTTAAAACGGAGTGGCGCAGACGAATAGGACAAGTCATCTTTAAACTAAATCATAAGCCAAGATGTCTGTATGTTCTTTTGTAGCTGATTGGGTGCGGAGCTTTTTGTCCTGGGATTGTGGCGGCTTGCTGAAGCATTAGCGCATCTGCTGCTCGATGCTGCGAGCAACCCACTTGTGGTTTCTCAAAACATCGGACAGCTGTAAGCTCAGGAGGATGAAAAGTGAGGGATCTAAATCAAAATCAACCAAAAGCTGCATTTATCAGGGCATGATGTTCCAGCCAAAAAAAAGAGTCTAAAAAATTGCTTGATTTAGAAATTCGTGATTTCAATCTTAAATATAATCTTACTCAGTATTTATTAAATATATTAAGGTTATATTTTCACAGAATGTTATTTGCTTTATTAGGATGATTGTATGTAGATAACAGTAAATAAAAAATACTTTAGCTAGGTTATTACAGACTAGGGGCCCTATTTTAACGATCTGAAACGCAAGTGCGAGTGCAAGTGAGTTTGTGGGCGGATCTTGGGCGCTGTTGCTATTTTCCCGGCGTAAGAAATAACTCTTGCGCCAGGCGCAAATTAATAAGGGGTTGGTCTGAAGTAGGTTCATTATTCATAGGTGTGGTTTGGGCGTAACCTCAAATAAACCAATCAGAACGCTATCCAACATTCCCTTTAAACGCAAGGGTGCAAGTTCCATGGCGGGTTGCTATTATTATGACGGATTTACCAGGCGTACGCCAGGAGCGGTTCACAGCCGAGGAGACCGACGTTCTTGTAAGAGCAGTCAAAGACAGAGAAGTTGTTTTGTATGGGGATGGGAGAAATCCGCCCAAATCAGCGTAGGTTAAACAGGTGTGAGAGGAAATAGCCACAATTGTCTCATCAGCTGGCATCCCCATCGTTGCGCCAAGCGCTACAATGATGTCAGGAGACGGGGGAATCCCAAGCTTGCCAGCATAAACCGGGCACGCCGTGTATCGGGAGGTGGATCTGCCTCTACACAGCACCTGACGCCAGCAGAGGACATCGCTGCGTCCACCCTCACCGCTGAAAGGGTTTGGGGGCTTTGAAATCGGACCCAAGAAACGCAAGCAAGGTCCAACCCCAAAGTACACTTACAAACAATGTTCATATACATTAAGGTTTCTTATGAAAACATTGTAATTATTATTTACTTAAAATAAACGTAATACAGCCACACAACAAACTTATGAAAATATTTTAATAAGTTATTTGCATGAGAATTTTTTAGCGCAGCCACACAATAATTAAAAACTATCACCACAATGCTCACCACTATGATTCCCCTTATCTCGTGTATTAATATTTTTTATTGTAGCAATTTATGATTTGCAAAAATAACTGTTGCATTTGTGTAGATTGGATGCAAAGTGTATGCGCGTTGTGCACGCTATACATTATGGTCAAGCATGCGCCCTTAAAATAGCATAATGAGCAACGCGCTATGCACCACTGACTTTAAATGTTTTTTTTTCTGGTCAGTGGCGCAATTGTTTTTTGAAACTGCAAAATAGCATCAGGGATGGTTTGTGCCGGAACACGCCTCTTTTTTTGCGCTGAACCGCCCAGGGAGCGCAAGTTCATTCGCTAGTTTGCCGACGTGCGTCTGTGGAGGGAAAAACCCGCTGTGCGCCGGTGCAAAATACGAATGATACATGCGTCACTGACAAAGTCAATTGCGCTGGGTGCAAGATAGGGCCCTAGGACACAATTGTTTCCAAACTGGTTTCCCAAGGATCTGTAGTGACACTTCTCTTACATTTGTCTCATTCATTTTCTTGAAGCAAAGATCACAATACAGTGTTACTGTAGCTCAGTTGGTAGAGCATTGGGTTGGCAACAAAGCGCATGGGTTCGATATCAGGCAACACACACAGATAAAATGTACAGCCTGAATGCACTGGATGAAAGTGCCTATGTTAATCTTAAGTGTTTTTCTTACAGAATCCAGAGTCCACAGCAGTTTTTATGTATTCTGTAAAACCATCTGCAAATCCATCCAGCCTGGAAAGCTACGAGTTCGCTGCAAAGACTGCAAACAGGGCACCCTCACACTCAGCAGGGTATGTACTGTACACACACTATACATTCAGTCTCACATGCCTGCATTTATGTACTAACAATGTCTAAACTGGTGAAATGTACTGTTGTACTATGTTTTGCATTATATAAGTTGCAAGTTTACAAACAACGCGTGACAGTAAGTTGGGCACGTTCAATATGTCTACACTGACAAATTTGCTATACTCGTGTTTGAAACAGAACAGAGAAAAGTTGAGAAAAAAAATAAAGCTGTCGATTGTTACGAATTTAAAAAATAATACAATTGTGAATGTCTGCAGGGAAGTCTGAAACTGGCTGAAAGTGCATCTGCAGACCCTCTACAATACATAAATGCATATCCAGTCTCATCATCTAATGATGAAATTTGGGGCATCAAAGTTTGATTTCAGTCATTGATTTTACATTTATTTCAGTATTTGACATGGTCTTACTCAGTTAATATTAAAGAGCACGTTATTTTTAACAACATTGCAACGTTCCCTCAAGTTTTATAACTAACAGTAGCCTAAAGTTAGAAGAAAAGAACAAAACCATGTCTCGCCACCCCAACACAGGCTGTCATAAGTACCCCCCTCCTTTCCGCATCTGGCAAGTTTTATCTTTCCGTTCCGTATGGACTTTCCATCCCATTGTGTGGGCAGCATTCCCACCTCTCTGCTTTCTGTTGCTGTTTGGGAAGACTGACTGACACTTTGCTGAGCCGCACCTGCCTTTTCTTCCCGCTCGCGGTGGTCTTCAGCGCAGAGAAGCTGTTTGTCCACTGTCCCTGAGCCAAGGCCGCCCAATTTCCATCCCAATCATGTGATGCGTCTGGCTCTTAACAGCCCTGGGCCTGGAATGAGTTCCAGTTCATCTCATCCAAATCTCTACAGAGAACTTTCTCCTAATATGAAAAGAAGCAGACAGCAAATTTTATACATTAGCTTTAAGAGCACTTAATGCGGGCCTTTGGTAATATTAAGCACTTGAAATAGATAGTTTTTTTGTATTATATTATTCAAATTGTAATGAAATTCCACTCAAAAGACAAAAAATGTTTCAGACAACATTTCTGACTTTGTGTATTATATACATGTACAATGATGTGTCGAGGTCAGATGTATGTTTTAAATTAACCTCTTTTCACAAATTTTGCCGTTTTAAAGTTAGGGCTGTGCAAAAAATCGACTGCGATTATCATGCGCGTGTCATCAGTAAAGCCGGTTCGGTGATTAGTATTAAATCGCCATCAGCTGCTTTCAGATGGAGCGGCATTTATTACACAGACCCGTAGTTCACCGAGAAGCTAGGCAAAATTGGGTTCATAATCGAGGAAAATCGATTCCGATTTTCTATGCGATTTTGCCTAGCTTCTCGGTGAACTACGGGTCTGCAGGGCTCAAAATTAACTTTTTTATTTGGTAGCACTGGTGCTCCCAACTTTAAAGAGTTAGGAGCACCAGCAAAAATTTAGGCGCATCCATCCAAAAATTAAAAAGCACCAAAACTACAATGTATATGTTAATAGATTTATTTTATTAAAAATAAAACGCCACCATGGCCAGCATTTAAAATTTGGTCTTCTATTTATTTTATTTTATTTTTTGCTGCATAGATTCCAAAATTAATACACAAATGCTGTTGAAATAGTATAGCAATAATAATTTAACAATTACAGGTAAAATGATTTAGATTACAATAGAAAATCTAGCAAACACGTAAAACACTGATTAACTGGGACATTACAAAAGTGACCTTAATATAGAAGGTTAATATATATATATTGGTATGGATAACTGCATTACCAGGATGCTATTACTACTAAATAGACAATGTTTTAAAAAAATACTATAAAAACATACCATCATTGTCGTGTTCCACATCAACATGGACCACAAGGATGTTTGTCAGATGTCCATTCACCAGCCATGCGCACATACACTATCAAACACTCTTTGACAGACAGGTCGGTGTCTCCATCAATAATGAACACATTTGTCATGACACTACTAGTGTTTTTGGCACTTTCGCCATGTTTAAACAAGGTCTGGCGCTTAAAATGTTTTGATTCCGCCACCAATGCCGTTTTACAAGATTTACAGTAAACACAGTAAGTTCGAGCCATTTTCATAGCGGAGACACACGTAATCTTTAAGCCACTCTCTCTGAAAGGTTTAACGTCAAGTCATATTTTCCGGTGGTGGAGTCGCATTTGAATCCGGATCGTCGTTATTAATTACAGTAGTAACATTGGCTGTAGTCGGCTCGTTCTCGTCATGCTCGGGGTTCGTCTTTCACTTTTCGCGCTTCACGTACCAACGTAGCACGGCAACAAGGAATGACTGACGCTCATATAAGCCAATCTGCGGTCTTCATTAAACGTAAGAACTTAATGGTGAAATTTGATTGGTTATGTAACGTTGGAGAGAACTGAACCTGGCAGAGCAGCACGCAGCATCACAATCTAAATCAAGTCGCACCACACAACAAAATGGGCAGTCGCACAAATGCTCCCAAATATATTTTAAGGTCGCACAGATTAAATTTCGGTCGCATATGCGACCAAAATAGTCGCAATTTCGAGCCCTGGGTCTGTGTAATAAATGCCGCTCCATCTGAAAGCAGCTGATGGCGATTTACTTCTAATCACGGAACCGCCTTTACTGATGACACGTGCATGATAATCGCAGTCGATTTTTTGCACAGCCCTAATTAAAGTTGTAAAACTGTATTTACCTAAGCATAGATGAATAATAAGAGTGCTGTACATGCTAATAACATATCATAAGCCTTAAACACGATTGTTTCCTCTTTATGTAAACTTTGTGCACGCAAGAGACTGCTGGAAAAAAGATCAATATCAACATAACACCAACAGTGACATTACAGTCAAGATACACGCCTCAACATTCAATTAATTACAATGTTATTACAATGCTAAAACAAATTTGTTACTGCTAGGTTAGCGCTATATGCTAGTTAATGATATATGCTAGCGTTTAGGCTGAAGTTCTACTATTCACGTTACAGTTACGTTTTGGAGGTCCATACTGAAAAAAAGAAACGTCCATTAACAATCTTTAAATAATTGATTATTCCTCAAATTCGATGTCTTCGTCTGATATAGGCTCAAACATAAGGCCTTCTTACACACACACAGAGCTACTCAAAAGAGCTGCTCTGTGAAACATCCAATCAGAGCAGAGCTCAACATTACTATTCATGACCCTTTCAAATAAGGTAATAATAGACCATTTTATTCTATGGGCAACTCCTAGGGTTGTTTATGGACATGTCCATCTCTGGATCATTTTTGCACTTAAAGCCACATACCTTCTGTGTAGACATCAGAGAACAATTTAACAGATTATTTTAATGTATTTTTTGGCACCTTTAAATTCCTGGTTGCTATGGATACAGTTATATGTGGTGCTGTTTCAGCCTCTCAAGACTTTAGTCACAATAGTTTAGAAATTAGGACAAAAGCATTGTTATGACAACTATAAGAAAATGCTTAATTTGTGACTTTTATTTTTCTCTTTTCGTTATGAAGTATCCTTACTTTATTCACACAGATCATGAATATCAGTGTTGGGAAAGTTCACTTTATACATTAACTAGTTCAGTTCACAGTTCACAAATTTTCACTTCATAGTTCATATTTCAAAATTTTGAACTTCACAGTTCCAAAAATGAACTAATTTATAGTTATTTTTCCCCATATTATTTTTTTTTAATTATTGCCATCATAGCCCATATAGAACCACAGACAGCAATCATTTGATCAGTTTTAACACTGAAACTAAATGCATCAGATTTCATGTTCATATCCAACTTTAAATCCTTATCCAACCAGGGTTTACATTAGCATTGACTGTCTTTTAATTTTTGTATTTGCTTGCACATACCTTAAAATGCTAGCCGAGTGCTTTAAGGGGGTTTTCTGGGCGAGAAGCGCTGTGAGGCGTCGTGTGTAGGACAACTCGCAGGTATTGCACACCGCACGTGCACGTTAAATAGCGTGAGGTTAGTAAGAGTCTATTTCAATATCCAGAATATACGTTAGCAGCCTATGTTAATCGTTAACGATTTAGGACAACTATGATGTTATTTAATGTCAAACTATGTGAGTGGCGCAGCAGGGATTTCAGCAGTCTCCAGTGCGTCACCTCCATGCTGCTCTTTGTTTTGATGACGCATGCAGCCGCGGGTGTTGCCAGATTGGGTGTTTTTTCTGCTACACATTAAGGCCTGTTTACAGTGTGTTTTAGCCAGGTTTTCGCCTGGAAGACTCTATAGAAATCTGGCACCCTATTGAACGACGTTAAACTGAAAAAGCGTGTCGTTCACAAGAACCAGAATGAACGAGTTCACCTTGTGTTCATCAGGCAGTAATACAGTACGTTCAGTTCACATTTGCCCAAAATATGAACAAGTTCATGAACTTTCGTACAATATACTCATTCAGGCACAACACTGATGAATATTAATTAGGCTGTGTGACATTCGCCAGCACTGATTTGCTGATGGCTGATGGAGTTTGTCTGTCCATTGTGAGATTACTGTTAACCGGCGGCACGTAACTTCAGCCTGCAGCCGAAAAATACACTGGCAGAGGCTTCTGCTTGCCACTGAAATCCGCTGTTTTATGAGCCAAAGAAAACGAAACCATTTCTAAACATGATTATCCAGCAGAAGGTGGTGGAGCATATTTTGTCATTTTTTTAAAGCAGTGAAGGTAAACACCACAAATCCAATTATTACACGCTCTTTCATAGCATCGTTAAGGTGCCAATTTGTTATTTTATGGCAATCTCTAGTGATGAAAAGTACATATTGTGTCTTTAATGTTTCACACAGAGGGCACTAAAGGTATTGTTCACCCAAAAAATTAAATTATGTCATAATTTTCCCACTCTCATGTTGTTACAAACCTTTATAAATTTCATTTTTGTGATGATCACGAAGGAAGATATTTCGAGGAATGTTTTTAACCAAACCGATCATGGGCCCCATTCACTTCTATAGTAGGAAAATAAAGGGAGTGAATGGGGCTGATGACTGGTTTGGTTACAAACATTCCTCAAAATATCTTCCTCCGTGTTCATCAAAACAAAGACATTTATAAAGGTTTGAAACAACATGAAGGGGAGTAAATGATGACAGAATTTTCATTTTTGGGTGAACTATCCCTTTAACATTTCACATTAAGTCTCAAGTCTCAAGTCTCAATTTATTTATAAAGCACGATTAAAAACAACTCCAGTTGACCAATGTGCTGTACAATGATATAATGACTAATAAAAAAAAAAATTGACATTAGTCAAAGTTGATGCTACTGCAAAAAAAAAAAAAAAAAATTCCAATACAAAATTTTTAAGATGACACGTATGCTCATTTACTTCAAACAGAGCCAAAGCAGCAATAGTTACATTTAATCCTAGACCATACATTTTAATACAACTTTTAGACTACATATTTAACTATTGTTTTGTACATGTATTTACAAGTAGGCTATTTTGTTGGGTACACTAAAATGCTGAGCTGTTTTAACCAATGGCTGGGTGAAATGTGGACATACTCAACACACTGATCTAAATTAACCTAGAAAATATTTGACCCAACCATAGGTTAAAAAAAACTGCATTTTGAGTTAAAACAACATGAACTTTGGGTTGAAATTAACCTATGCTGGGTTTTTTCAACTCAAAATGTTGGGTTGAATTAACTGATAGTTGGTCAAATATATACATTGTCCTTGTTCATTTAACCCAACCGTTGGGTTTCTCCATGTTTACCCAATTATGCGTTGCACAACCCAGCATTTTTTATTAGAGAGTAACTAAGTATGCTGTAAGTGCCATACTTTAAAATGAGTAACAACCATTTCTCAACCAAATAAAAACCTTTTAAACAACAAAGACGTGATGTTGTTGTTAACCACCAAACTCCACCCAAACACGTGGAATATTTGGTGTGTGTGCTTCAATCCTGTTTTCTCTGGATGCGTGCAGTGTTTGCTGTGCTTTTCTGGCTGTGTTTTCATTAACTTTAAATGTCTTTAATGAGCTGGGGGAACGCAAGCAAAGTCGACCAACCAGATGTTGGAATCAGTTGTGTATGTATCAGATAGGTACAAGAAAGTAGAATTCTCAGAGCTGGTTTGGAGACACAGCCCTGTTTGTTAAACAATAATGTAATTAAGGCTTTGTGAGAGCGCGATGTTCATTTTCCTCCATCGAGAAAAAACATCCAGAGAGGGTGGGGAGGTATGACTGATGCGAACAATGCGGGAGGTGTGTTCGTGAATAATTCATAGGCGTTTTTCTCATTAATCATTTACGTTTGCGGCGTGCGCGCGTGCGTTTGTTTTGAGCCAGCGTGCCAGGGGTCTGTGTGACCTTTCCTTGCTGTCTCTAAGCAGGTGTCTTTGTGTAATCTCCGGGCTCCTCCACCACGGCACGACGGTCTCATCCCTACGCCCTCCCTTTCTCTCGCCCCCTCCTGCTCCCCCTGTGGGCGAGTAATGATTTTCTTAACCTTTTCTCTTGCTTATTAAGGGCCCTGTCAGAATGTTTAAATGCTTATGCTAATCAGGCACGGTTGGAGTCGGGCGGGGGGCGGACGTTGTCCCAAAACAATTATGGATGGAGAGAGTGTCTTAATCTGGCAGAAGGACAAAAAAGTGTGTGCGAAGGAAGGAAAGGCGGCAGGTAGAGAATGAGACTGGCTGTTTTTAAAGCCACATTTATTCAGAATTGAGTCTGTCAGTATTTACTCGCAATTATGTCACTCCAAATTTTTTACGGAAGCACAAAAAGAAGAAATTAAACCTGGAACGTCAAGATTGAATGGAATTTAATTTTCATTTTAATTGAAAGTCATTTTTGATTTTCAATGAGTCATAATATTAACACAACTGGGATTTGAGAGACTTTCACTGAAGTAATGACGACAACAAAATTTTCAACCTACTCTCGCATCACTATTATGGACTACTTGTATGGTTCTTTTATTCTGCTTTTCAGAGGTTTAGAGATATTTTCGATAATACAATTCTAACTTTCTGTAAACTATTCCTAGATTATGAAAGTATTTTGGGGGTAAACAGAAGCGTGGGAGTTCTTGTAATGTTTCAAAGTCTTGTGTCTTTGATATATTTCTCTTTGAGTTGAACAGTTCTTCTCTCTTTGTCCTTACTCTGTTCCTCAAGCCTCGCTTGCCCTTTACTTGTCTTCCAATTACCATCATTCTCTTCATCTTTCTGTGACTGACGTATGTGTCGTCTCTCTGATCTGTGGTGTCTCCAGGGGCCGTGTTGCTGGGATGATGTGCTTCTCCCTAACAGGATTCATGGAGTTTGTCAGTCACAAGACTGCAATGGCAGAGTGGCGGTGAGATGGCAACTTTTGTTTATAATATTATATTCTCTATACTTTAGCTTCTTACCTGTTGGTCTGTTTTGATGATTTCAGATGATGTTGAGCAGCTGTCATCAGGTCAAAGGCTGCGTCCTACGGTGGTCGCATTTGTCGGCCACATAATATCATCGAGGTTGTCTTATTTCATAAAAGCAAACGTTACATTTCAAAGTGGAAAGGAAAAAACTGTGATTACACCTCAAATAAATGTTATTTTTTAAAATTTTCCTAAAATAATACGACATTGATGATGAAAGTAGCCAACAAATGCAACATCTGGGGGATGCAGCCTTCGAAATGAGAACTGGCTGGAAGACCAAAACCAGCTTAAAGGACTAGTTCACCACAAACTAACTCTTAGCACATATTTTACTCACCCTCAACCCATCCTAGGTGTATGACTTTTTCTTTCAGTAGGGGTGTAACAGATCACGAATCACAGTTCGGCTTGCATGTGATTCGCGGATATACCCAAACTTAAATTGGGAAAGTTGATCATTTGCACGTGTTTCAAAGGCTTGGAAATGTTAACATTCAAGTGATTTTTAACAATTTAACCACAAGAAGGTGCTAAAGTGAGCAGTTTTCTGTACGGACAACCACACATGCGATTGAATTTGTCCGGTCCAACTCAGACATGATCATATCTATGCACTGCAAAGATCAGAACTTTTGATGTGTAAACTAGAAAGAGTTGCACTACTGTGTCTTATACTGTAGTCGATTAAAATACAAAAAAATTTGGTGAATAGAGCAATGAAAAGCAACGTAATTTTCACTTTATGTGGAGTGACTGTTTGGGCCCTATTTTAACGATCTGAAACGCAAGGGCGAAGCACAATGCGCAAGTGACTTTGTGGGCGGATCTTGGGCGCTGTTGCTATTTTCCCGGCGGGAGAAATAACTCTTGCGCCGGGCGCAAATCAATAAGGGGTTGGTCTGAAGTAGGTTCACTATTCATAGGTGAGGTTTGGGCGTAACGTCAAATAAACCAATCAGAACGCTATTCAACATTCCCTTTAAACGCAAGGGCGCAAGTTCCATGGCGGGTTGCTATTATTATAACGGATTTACCAGGCACACGCCAGGAGCGGTTCACAGCCGAGGAGACCGACGTTCTTGTAAGAACTGTCAAAGAGAGAGAAGTTGTTTTGTATGGGGATGGGAGAAACCCCCCCAAATCAGCGTAGGTTAAACAGGCGTGAGAGGAAATAGCCACAATTGTCTCATAAGCTGGCATCCCCATCGTTGCGCCAAGCGCTACAATCATGTCAGGAGACGGGGAATCCCAAGCTTGCCAGCATAAATCGGGCACGCCGTGTAACGGGAGGTGGATCTGCCTCTACACATGACCTGACGCCAGCAGAGGACATCGCTGCGTCCACCCTCACCGCTGAAAGGGTTTGGGGGCTTTGAAATCGGACCCAAGAAATGCCAGCAAGGTCCAACCCCAAAGTACACTTACAAATCAAGTTCATATACATTAAGGTTTCTTATTAAAACATTTTCATTATTATTTACATAAAATAAACGTAATACAGCCACACATCAAACTTATGAAAATATTTTAATCGTTATTTGCATGAGAATTTTTTAACGCAGCCACACAATAAATAAAAACTATCACCACAATGCTCACCACTATGATTCCCCTTATCTCATGTGTTAATATTTTTTATTGTAACAATTTATGATTTGCAAAAATAACTGTTGCATCTGTGTAGATTAGATAAGCAAAGTGTGTGCGCGTTGTGCACGCTATACATTATGGTCAAGCATGCGCCCTTAAAATAGCATAATGAACCACGCGCAACGCGCCACTGACTTTAAACTAGTTTTTTTTTGGTCAGTGGCGCAATTGTTTTTTGAAACTGCAAAATAGCATCATGGATGGTTTGCGCCGCAACACGCCTCCTTTTTTTGTGCTGAACCGCCCAGGGAGCGCAAGTTCATTCGCTAGTTTGCCGACGTGCGTCTGTGGAGGGAAAAACCCGCTGTGCGCCGGTGCAAAATACGAATGATACATGCGTCACTGACAAAGTCGTTTGCGCTGGGTGCAAGATAGGGCCCTTTATGTCTTTTTCCTGGAATTTGCCCTCCGTCTGCGTGTGCTTTTATGTGCACTCAAAAATGCACACACGGAGAGACGCGTTTCAAAAAGCAAGCAAACATAAAAACTTTCTGTTCTTGACAGGATACATACAAAACAATTATCTCGAAAGAAAATATACCATTATTCTTTTTCTAATACAACATGTGTTTATGTCTTAAGCGTATGTATAGATTAGAGTAAAAAAACAGATCCAAGCTTATCTTAAGGAGTCGGTAACCTCAATTAACCTACTTAAGTCTGTGTCATTAATGTTAATCAAACAACCCAAGACAAAGAGAAAATCACTTATGTAGCTCTAAAATAATAATTGTATTTAATTTATACAATAAAGACAGCGTTTTTATTCATTTGATTCGATTTCTGTACCTAATGCCACTTTTAGACCTTACTTAATGTGCAACTTTCTTCTTTTTTATAAATGTTTGTAATTTCTTCTATTTAAGATTTTTCTACCCATTTTTTGCTAACCCAAAAAAACGTAATGGGATCAGAACTGTGAGTTTTGTGATCCGGTACACCCCATCTTTCAGCCAAACACAGTCAGAGTAGAATATTAAATAATATCATGGCTCTTTTCAGATTTATAATGGCATTGGATGTTACTCCAATTTTAAAGCATAACAAGGAGAGCAGAAAATAATAGGAAGAAGAAAGGAGAATGGAATCACTGCAGATTTGAACCCGCATCTTCAGTGTGAGCACCACAGCTCAAGGCATCTAAAGTATATGAGTTTACCACTACACTGCAAAAAATGTCTTTCTTTCTTAGTATTTTTGTCTTGTTTTCAGTACAAATATTTACAAATTCTAAAATCAAGATGTATTTTCTGACCTGAAAAATAAGTCTAGTTTTTAGACAAAAACACAACATTTAAGGGATTTTGGACAGCATTGTAGGCTGTGGCTTCATAAAAACAAAATAAAAACAAATAATTCTTCCGGCAAGTAATAAAGTTCATTACCCTAACTGTATTTCGTTTACAGTCACAGGTGTGCATTTATTGCCATTCCACATCTCTGAATGCTGCTGATCCAATGAAAATTTAAAGTCGTCAGCATTCATTTTATAAATCCACATTTTCAATGAAGACACAATATTTGTTGTGAATTTTATCCATCTGGTCTGTAAATTCACCGTTTTGCTTCGCAATAGTATGCACTTCCATTGCTTTGACCAGATCGGTAGGTGAGTAATACTTCCCTCATGCTGGAAATCCATAAAACACACTGTGGTCGAGCGGTTTTAGACTGTTAGCGGGGCATTGCAAGACGCTACATCTCATTTGTTCTCCTTGCAGGAGTTCTACCTGAAATGTGCTGCTCACCCCACCTGTGATAATGACACTTCGGTAGCTCTGGACTTGATCATGCCCAACACACGCAGCGTCCCCTGCATTGCCTGCACTGACATCATGTAAGTGTTATTTCTATGTGTTTACAGCTGTGTCTCGTTTCACAATCTCGTTGCATGATCCAGTTACAGTAAATAAAGGAAAAATATTTAAAAATTTGGAGTGATTCAAAAATAAAACGTGTTTTTCTGATTTAATTTAATGTGATCCTTTTGCTTTAAGAGTTATTTCAGTTACAGTTGTCAGCAGTGGCGCTTCCAGCTGGTATGATGTCCTAGGGTGAACCCCCCTTCAGCGCCCCCTAATCTCACCTAACCTAGTCTGATACCCTAAATGCATTTGTTGCACAATTTCAACTAACCCCGTGTTTCTGAGTGAAATGTGTTTTGGTGTTTGACACGGCACTGCGTTTGACATCAGCAAGTACCGCAAGAGCAATCCAAAAGCATTGAAAGCTGTTTGCCATCTCTTACAGTTCTTTAATGCCTTATGTATTAAAGGGATAGTTCACCCAAAAATTCTGTCATAATTTTCTCACTGTCCTGTTGTTACAAACCTGTATAAATAAATTTTTTGTGTTGAACACGAAGGAAAATATTTTAAAGGTGACATAGAATGATTGAACGGGGTATGTATCCTTGTTCTGTGATGTGACATGTAGACAAAAAAATTTTTGTTTGGCTCTGTAATGCCTTAGAAGCTTCCTAAAAACCTCTCTCAGCTCTATTAGGGTGGGGGGTTTTAAACAAGTGGTTTTGCACCTATTTGGCTCCCCCTACTGGCTTAACTTGCAATCTCATTACTGATTGGCTGACTTTGCTGCCTCTCTAAAAATGTAGCCAATTATTTTAAAGTGGAGGGGCAGTGAGATGCCTGTGATGTCATAAGCATCAGTTTTTCAGATTGGGCCGTTTTCTGGCTGACATTTCTAAAAGAGGAATTTCTATGAGACTGAGATGTTTAGCATGTCTAGCACTTTTTGTATGTTCGTGAATGCGGGTAGACTACCATTATTCAACAAAGACAAGGTAAAAATGTTTTTTTATTCTATGTCCCCTTTAAGGAATGTTTGTAACCAAACTGATCATGAGCCCCATTTACTTCCATAGTAAGATACAAGGATACTATGAAAGTGAATGGGGCTGATGGTTTGGATTCCTTAAAATATCTTGCTTTGTGTTAATCACAAAAAATAAATGTATACAGGTTTGTAACAACATAAGGGGTTAGTAAATAATGAGAGAATTTTCATTTTTGGGTGAACTATTCCTTTAAGTTGGACAATCAAGTGACCTCTCCGAGTGGTCGCATACTATAACTTGTATAAATTATTGACGTGTGGTTCAAATGAGCATTGAAAACTTTATCACGCATTTCGATTGGTTATTCGCAGGCACTCCATGCCAGCCCCTTTAAAATGTCACCCATCCATAAATCCACCACTGGTTGACAACAACCGACAGATATAAAAAGCAACTGGCTGGTCATAAACAACTAAGCACGCAACACATTAGATGTGAAAACCAACAATTGATACAAACACTGCGAAAAACAAGCTGCCCACCCAGTGTTCTCCTACTGTGCTACCCTTCATACGCTGATTCTTTTAGCGGGGCGGTCTTATGAAACTCTTTACCTGCTGCTGAGGCACAGAGGCGGACGGGCAGGCGCCTGGAGACACCAGACAATGGAGCCCAATCACCAAGAACCACCATTCAAATCAAGGGCTGATTGAAGTAGCACCGCAATTACCTTCCTGAGAAGGGCTTTGTTTTTCCACCGTCCTCCACTCTTCTCCGTCCACAGAAATCTCCTCCATTTGTTTAAAAGGGCACTGAGAAGGACAGGGTTAGTGTCTCACAATAGAGACAGAAGAGGGGTCAAAGCCGTGCAACACAGGGTGACTTACAGTCGAGTGAATCTGGGTCTGAGTGTGAAGGAGTTCTTGAGCAACCAGAAGGACATTGGAGGAGTGTGTTTTTCACACGCTTGAGGAGAATCTTCAAGGGGTTTTTGAACAACATATATAACATGATTGTCATTCAAAACCGTTTTGAAAGATGTGCAACATGATCTAAACCATCACAACTCGCCCCTCTGCATATCAACCATACGCTTATGGATGCATCCCTCTGTAGGGGTGGGTGGGGGATTACTTCATTTTGGTATTGCAGGCAAGCAAAAATAAGGTTTTTGAGAATCTCATGTTCTATCTACAGTGAGGAAAATAAGTATTTGAACACCCTGCTAGCTTAGAAATCATGGAGGGGTCTGAAATTGTCATCGTAGGTGCATGTCCACTGTGAGAGACATAATCTAAAAAAATCCAGAAATCACAATGTATGCTTTTTTAAACTATTTATTTGTATGATACAGCTGCACATAAGTCTTTGAACACCTGTCTATCAGCTAGACTTTCTGACCCTCAAAGACCTGTGTAAGATAATTTCCTAAATAAGATAGCACCTCCCCAAAGGACACTGCATGGGGGCAAAGTGAGTGCGCGGGAAAAGCCACTCTCCACGATTCACAGTGGACTTCCCACTGAGACACATTTGGGTTTCAAAGACACACCTTTAGGGTGTCATACATTTGTATTCTTTTCTCTAAAAGCAAACTGTATATGAAATGCTACATGCACAAAGAATCTAAAATCTGTATCTTATTTGTTTTCTATTGGAATGTCTCATTGCAAGTGGTTACAGGTCCCACTCATATAACAACAGAATTCAATGTTATGTGAAACTTCATTCAATGTTGATAGACACCTCCCTTTCTAAGCATAAACCAATCACCCACTGTATACAGATTAAGGACAGCCCTTAGTTTTACCAACAACCAATCAGTACCAAATTCCTATATGCCTTGTTCTCTGGTTATTTAAGGAGATGTGTAGAAGATTTAGGGGGACTTTCAATATCGAGAAATGCACCCCCATGATGCTGTCCTGGCACAGCATCATGTATTGTTATTTTACTTTGAGGAATCTGTAACCAGATCTTCATCTCATTACCAGGTATGCAATGGGTTTTTGTTTGATTTTCGTATTCGAATTGGAATGTAAATTGGCTTCTGAATTATGTTTTCTTACCTGGTTAATAAATTGTTACATTTGAATTCATTCTATCTTCTCTGTTTCATTAACTATTCTAAGTTACTACAGATATTACGAGATCCTTTATCACCATAAATCTACGACCGGGGTATAAATTCATGCTAATTGTCTATACCGATGAACTTAGAGGTTCAGCCATTACTTTACTATATGTGGACTATCAGATGATAAGTCAGGACCTCTGATCAGTATCTCTACTATAATTATAGTTTTGAGTTCTGTATTAAGTTGGATATAGTTGGCTGGGTTGCATGATATTTTCTAATGATAATTAAGGGCACGCCAGCATGGGGCAGTTGCTTCAACCATTTCCTCTGGTTACACGGATAGACTAATTATTTAACCCTAACTAAGTTGTGGGTAATTGTAATGATTATTCGAGGACTATATAAGTCAGGACCTCTGGTGCGGTTAAGTTTAATTATTTAACCCTAACTAAGTTGAGGGTAATTGTAATGATTATTCGAGGGCTATATAAGTCAGGACCTCTGGTGTGGTTGAGTTTATGGTTCAGAACCCGCACAACGGCCGGTGTGGGCTGATATGATATTGGTAATCGAATGAATGAGTCCAATGTTAACATGAGTAAATAGAATGGTCAAATGTTTATCCAAATTCCAAAATTACATCAATTTGATTCATATTACAATACGTTTTATATCTTTGGAGTCAGATTATAAAGTTGCGTAATGTTAAAACCGGAAGCACCGGAAAAGACCGAATGCGCTATAAACCGGCCATACCGTTTGGATTCCGTCGTTGGGCCAAGCGGATGGATGGGGTCATTTTTGGACCTCCTTACAAAGTGGTGATTCCCGGGACGTGATATTCAACCAGTGGAAATCTTATCAAAATGTACAAAGTACGACTGATTCGATCCCTGGAGAATAAGAGTCTTTTCATGGAGCTAAAGGTTTGAACTTCTTCTATTTCTTCAGCTGATGTGGTAAGTCAATCTTTTCTTTGCCTTTTAAAAATGTTTGAGGGAATGTTTTAAACATCCCACATTTATTAAATAGGTTGTAAATATACCTAATGTTAGACTGGAAATCAAATCCGGTGGGGCTTTAAGAATGAAATGAAACCACATTATTAGGAAATGCTGTGTGATGTTAAATGAAGAATGAATTGCTTTGCTCTGTTAAGATCTTTTGTTTACATGCCTACGGAAAACAAAAGATCGTCTTACATTGGAGTTAAATCATCCAAAATTTGTTCTGATTCTCAAACAAGGAAAACATCTAGAATCTAAATTTAAATCACCAAATTCTACACAATTGTTTTTGTTGTGACAGCAAATGCACAACCTAGAAAAGATAGCTAACAAACTTTAACAATTAAAAAATGATGTTGGATGATTTAAACTAATGCAATTAATGTGTTTGCATGTGAAAGGAGGACTTGGACAGTTGAGATGTGATAAGCTTACAGATAGGAAGGTTTTTAAATGCTGCATTTGTATGTAGATGTGATGTTTGACAATCAAGGGTAGCTATCTGTCTGCAGATCTACCATTTGTATGGATATGTAATGTTTGACTATCAAGGGTAGCTCTCCGGGGAGTCTACTGTATTCAAGGTTGTGAGTGAGCCTTCTAAAAGATCACTCTGGACTGAATGAGGATGAAATCAGGAAGTCATATTACAATTACAAACTTCACATTCAATGTATTCCTCCGTTGATGAGATACAATTAAACAAAATCTAAAATTGTTGCAGGAAAATATAATGTTTTTCTAGGCCAACACAAATGGTCTTATCTCTCACTGTGAGACACCCAACTGAGATGAAAGGGCTTACCCCCCACTCAGATAACGGGCTATCCATTGTTCCCAAGAGAGAACATTGTTTTTAAGAGAGACAATTGTCTGTAACCATATTTTTCCTTCTGTAAATCAATCTAAGTGTTATTTAAGAACTTGATAAACACCAGGACTGTTAAAAGTTCATGGCTTAGTCTTTCCCTATGAGTCTGTGAAAATTGTTTAAAGACAGTTTTGTACAGCTTTATAGAGATGTGAAAGGCCACAAAAATTTTAGTCTTGAAACTGTTGTAGGAATACATTAGCATGAACCAATGAAAATCTGTGCCTCACACCAGTCTGTCCAGGGCTGACACCTTTTCACATTCAAATATATTGATACAGGAACATCTTGCAAATTCAGACACACAAACATCAGTCTGGTAATCCTTAAGAGATCAGTAACAAATGTATTTTTAATTAATCCTGTTTTTAATATAATACAATCTACATTGTGATCAAGTTGCAATATCCATTATATTGTAATGGCCAAACAGGCCTCAGATGGTAAAATGTGGTTTATTACATGTATGTATACTATATGGAGTAACTTGCACAGGCCAAACTAACAGAATTGGTCCACCACCCAGTTTGTCAAGGAGCGGAGTACGCTGTCACGTGCCGCCATGTTTTAACACACAAAATTAATGTGACACTCATGATAGTGAACCAAATCTCCTTCACTGGAAATCTTTAACCCATTTTTTAATCTAATACAGAGGTCTATTTTAATCATTTGGTAACTAAACCTATGATAAATGCTGAACACATCAAACAAAAGAGTCCTTTTGGGTCAGAGATCTGAAGCAGTCAAAGGTGTGATGAGCTGATGAATTGCCCACAGGTCTGACTGAACTGAGCAACTTAAAATGAAGCCATTTGAGCTTATGGAAAAGTTCTCCAGCAGAAATGGAGTTTGAATGCTCACAGCAGACTGCAAGGGTTTATATGCTTTCACAGCTTAAAGTAATTTGCTGTCGGACTACACTGCAATAGCAGTAGTCAATAAAAAAAAACAACTCTGACCAAAGGATGTAAAGCTAATTTAATCTCTGAAAATAAATTTGCAAAATAATATGACAATGGTACATCTATTCCCTAATGACTGATCACCAAAAGGAGAAATTGTACCGCATGTCTTAATGCAAATTGCATAAAGGGTTAAAAACTAACTGCTTCTCTGTTTGTCTTTTTATCAGGTTGAAAGCTGTAAATCCTGGCCAGAGATGTCTGGCCACATGAAAGACAGCGAACCCTGCAGAAAAAACATTCTAGAAAACTGAGGATGGGTGCGAAGACATTCAAAGGCCATTTTACACCTCACTACACTATACCATCATGAATAGACATGGCCTCAAAATTTGCAACACTAATTGTTAGAGATAAAATCCACCCATCTTTCAGACAAACACTGACTGTACAGCACACACATTGACTAAAACAATCTCGTAACACATCTGGTATAGACGTAAAGACTATCCAGACATAAACACTACACACCACACAACATATTCCAAACTTAACACTACATTTAAAATCAACATTCTCCTGTTACACAAACAGGGACATCTAATCCAACACAAATTCTAAGTGATATCATTCACACCCATATTAGCAAAACTACAACATTCATAAGAAACTTACATGGCAAAGTCACACTTTGATGATTACGTTTCTAATTGCAATAACAAACTTACTGTCTAAATCTCAAATCAATAATCTGACTGTTGTTGTCATAAGTGAGGACCTGTTGGCGCCCTGATCCTCAACTTATCACTAAACAACAGCACAAACAATTTTCATGAATCAATCAAACCATTTACATCTCAACTCCTAATATCAAATGTGACTTAGCCGACATATCAGATACACACCTATATAAGTATTCACATATCTCTACACTCATACACCTACTTATACACGCAAACACATTGAAATCTGAGATTCTAAATCTTCAAATGTATGGACTATACATACACATTCACATACAGATACATATACACATAGGCACATACCTGCACACATAGAAATCTAACATGAGATTCTGAATCTTCAATTGTGCTCATGGACTCAACATGTTCTGAACATATTCTTAGTTAATCTTAGGCCTACAAGGTGCTTATATTAGAAAATTCAGAGTTCCCTCAACATTCATGATAGATGTGTGCATGGTATGATTACAACATTATGTGCTTATTATTATTATTATTATTATTATATATGGTCTACCATGCCCATACCTAAATCTATTGTAGCAATATTTTACTATCACGTTTATTGATACACCCTATGAGATGCATTACCAAATTTTACTTTAACATGTTCCGTTATTTTTTTTTTTTTACATGACCCAATATATGCATACCTGAATGTTATTTAACACTTTCTGGTTTTTATTTTTTTTTACTTTCACATGACCCAATATGCATACCTGAAGAAGGTTATTTTTACATTTTCTGGGTTTTATTTTCATACAATCTATAATATGCATACCTGAAGATCATTTTAACCATTCCTGGGTTTTATTTTCATACAATCTGCAACATGCATATCTCAAGGTTATTTTAACATTTTATTTTCTGGGTTTTATTTTTATAATATGCATACCTCAATGTTATGCATTGTTGTTTTAACCTGATCTTTTGCATCTTCTTCTTCAATATCCAGAGACCAAGTACATTTAAATTCAACTAAACTCCAAATACAACAGTGGGAAAGAACATTGGTAATTTTATAGATCAGATATATTTGACCTGGTGAGACCGTACCACTTGCACTTTCCACATCAAGGTATCATGTGCTATGTTTTTTATTTATCAGGGTACCCGCGGAGTCTTAAAAGTCTTGAAAAAGTATTGAATTTCATTTTCCCATATTAAGGCCTTAAAAGGTATTGAATTTCACCTCAAAGTCTTGAATTTTTCACGGAGGTCTTAATTTTTCAAATGATCAATAGATTTATATGCTGTTAATTCATATACAAAACTCACGTGCACGAAAACCACGTGCGAGCGATAGATACGATCGCAGAACACTATCCATGTTCGGAAAAGCATCTTAGCAAGCGCGCAGAACACTATTCGCGCGCGGGAAAGCATTCTTGCGTGTTCACAGAACACTATTCGCTCGCAGAAAAACGTCCTCCCGAGAGCGCACCTCTGTTCAAAGCGCACAAACACAGCCACGCGAGCAAAATAAAAAGTTAAGTAAAAAGGCTGGGATGATAAAGTAAAGGTTGGGAGACGCACTTGCTCGATCAAGTTGACTTTGGGACTGTGGGGGCGTGACAATGACGGGTGTCCAAGCACCTGTGATCGGTTGTTTGATTTAATCAGTGACACACACAATCTTCTGTTCCACAATGTCTCTAGTAAATCTAGATAGAGAAGACACGTTTTAATATGATCATTATGTCAAGAAGGTAATTTATATGTTAAACAAAAGTCTGTAATCCATGCAATAATAAGCTGCAAACAATAACACAAATTTGAAAGCTATTATGTTTTTTTTGTTTACTGTTTAATTAGATAATATCAACTTGCAATATATACTATAGGCTACATATTTACATTGTCACACTAAGTTAGCATTAGAAAACTTTAGTATGGTCCTGTATAAAGATTAACAGAAAGGATTAACAGAAATATATATATATATATATATATATATATATATATATATATATATATATATATATATATATATATATATATATATATATATATATGAGCTTGTGTCCAGTTTTTTGTTTGGTGCAGTGAACAGATTTCTTGTCTTTTTAGGGTCAAAATAGCATAACATTTTAATTTGTTGTTGTGTTTGAGGGGTTTTTGTTTCATTTGCCATAATATGGTTAATTTTGTTTGTCAGTATTGTTCTGGTTCAGATTATTACTGATGAGTGTTATTAGATGTTGTTATTATCTTAACTATATTAAACATAAAAAAAATTAATACCTTAAAATTGGTGTTATTGTTTGGTTTGCAGATTATTTCATGGATCAAACAAGGCTATTGTTTTAACGTAAATTACCTTCTCCGACATAATGGTCATATTAAAACGTGGCGGGCTGCACAAGATAAAGAGGAGGGCTGCATGTGGCCCCTGGCCCTCCAGTTGCCCATTCCTGATTTAGGGATTTTTAAATTTACAATAAATGTACATTTAAATCTATTTAATCTATTTGATTGTTGGTTTTGATTGTTGGGTAAAGATAAGGGTTAAGCCATTTGGGCCTTGGACTCAGCCTTTCAGAGGCATGTTGTCATGAATGTTCCAACACTTGTAAATAGTAATTATTTGAGGTATATTACGTTATTTAAAATGATTTATTCTACCCGAATGGGTGCGATGTAGGTATTAAATTTCATTTGAAGTGGTATTAAAAAGGTCTTAAAAAGCCTTGAATTTAGGTTTGACAATCCTGGGGGTACCCTGTTTATTTTATTTATGGTTTACCCTATGAATCTCTTGATAATGTTGCTGAGTCTATCAGTACTGATCAATGTTCAATCAATGAATGGTCCTTAAGATGTGCAGGTGTTTCACACAGTGATGTATTGTCAATGACATGATCCCCACCTGACGATGTCTGAAATCAGAGGAGATCACCGTTCAGAGGTGACAACTTTCTTCAAAGGGACAGAACGTCTAAAAACAGGTGGTTTTTTCGCAAAAGAATGGGACATTCATTGAACAAAGCACACAGGCCTTGGTTGACACACTGAACTTGAACACTACGAACACTACAGAGATTGGACACCACCAAGAGCTAACATCTTACTGTATGTTGATCTCATCGGGACTGTTATGTTCTCCGATATGATCAAGCGGCGGAGCTGTAAGATAATTTCCTAAATAAGATAGCACCTCCCCAAAGGACACTGCATGGGGGCAAAGTGAGTGCGCGGGAAAAGCCACTCTCCACGATTCACAGTGGACTTCCCACTGAGACACATTTGGGTTTCAAAGACACACCTTTAGGGTGTCATACATTTGTATTCTTTTCTCTAAAAGCAAACTGTATATGAAATGCTACATGCACAAAGAATCTAAAATCTGTATCTTATTTGTTTTCTATTGGAATGTCTCATTGCAAGTGGTTACAGGTCCCACTCATATAACAACAGAATTCAATGTTATGTGAAACTTCATTCAATGTTGATAGACACCTCCCTTTATAAGCATAAACCAATCACCCACTGTATACAGATTAAGGACAGCCCTTAGTTTTACCAACAACCAATCAGTACCAAATTCCTATATGCCTTGTTCTCTGGTTATTTAAGGAGATGTGTAGAAGATTTAGGGGGACTTTCAATATCGAGAAATGCACCCCCATGATGCTGTCCTGGCACAGCATCATGTATTGTTATTTTACTTTGAGGAATCTGTAACCAGATCTTCATCTCATTACCAGGTATGCAATGGGTTTTTGTTTGATTTTCGTATTCGAATTGGAATGTAAATTGGCTTCTGAATTATGTTTTCTTACCTGGTTAATAAATTGTTACATTTGAATTCATTCTATCTTCTCTGTTTCATTAACTATTCTAAGTTACTACAGATATTACGAGATCCTTTATCACCATAAATCTACGACCGGGGTATAAATTCATGCTAATTGTCTATACCGATGAACTTAGAGGTTCAGCCATTACTTTACTATATGTGGACTATCAGATGATAAGTCAGGACCTCTGATCAGTATCTCTACTATAATTATAGTTTTGAGTTCTGTATTAAGTTGGATATAGTTGGCTGGGTTGCATAATATTTTCTAATGATAATTAAGGGCACGCCAGCATGGGGCAGTTGCTTCAACCATTTCCTCTGGTTACACGGATAGACTAATTATTTAACCCTAACTAAGTTGTGGGTAATTGTAATGATTATTCGAGGACTATATAAGTCAGGACCTCTGGTGCGGTTAAGTTTAATTATTTAACCCTAACTAAGTTGAGGGTAATTGTAATGATTATTCGAGGGCTATATAAGTCAGGACCTCTGGTGTGGTTGAGTTTATGGTTCAGAACCCGCACAACGGCCGGTGTGGGCTGATATGATATTGGTAATCGAATGAATGAGTCCAATGTTAACATGAGTAAATAGAATGGTCAAATGTTTATCCAAATTCCAAAATTACATCAATTTGATTCATATTACAATACGTTTTATATCTTTGGAGTCAGATTATAAAGTTGCGTAATGTTAAAACCGGAAGCACCGGAAAAGACCGAATGCGCTATAAACCGGCCATACCGTTTGGATTCCGTCGTTGGGCCAAGCGGATGGATGGGGTCATTTTTGGACCTCCTTACACCTGTTAGTCTGCCTTAAAAATGTCCACCTCCACTTCATTTATTATCCTAAATTAGATGCACCTGTTAGCTGCATAAAGACACCTGTCCACCCCATACAATCAGTAAGAACCCAACTACTAACATGGCCAAGACCAAAGAGCTGTCCAAAGACACTAGAGACAAAATTGAACACCTCCACAAGGCTGGAAAGGGCTACGGGGAAATTGCCAAGCAGCTTGGTGAAAAAAGGTCCTCTGTTGGAGCAATCATTAGAAAATGGAAGAAGCTAAACATGACTGTCAATCTCCCTCAGACTGGGGCATCATGCAAGATCTCACCTTGTGGGGTCTCAACGATCCTAAGTAAGGTGAGAAATCAGCCCAGAACTACACGGGAGGAGCTGGTCAATGACCTGAAAAGAGCTGGGACCAGCGTTTCCAAGGTTACTGTTGGTAATACACTAAGATGTCATGGTTTCAAATCATGCATGGCACGGAAGGTTCCCCTGCTTAAACCCGCACATGTTCAGGCCCGTCTTAAGTTTGCCAATGACCATTTGGATGACCCAGAGGAGTCATGGGAGAAAGTCACGTGGTCAGATGAGACCGAAATAGAACTTTTTGGTCATAATTCCACTAAACGTGTTTAGAGGAAGAAGAATGATGAGCACCATCCCAAGAACAGGGTCGAGGCTGGGTCCTCCAACATGACAATGACCGGAAGCTCACAGCCAGGATAACCAAGGAGTGGCTCTGTAAGAAGCATATCAACTGACTGATGTAGAGAAGATCTGTGTGGAGGAGTTGGCCAAAATCCCTTCTGCAGTGTGTGCAAACCTGGTGAAAAACTACAAGAAACATTTGACATCTGTAATTGCAAACAAAGGCTACTGTCCTAAATATTAACATTGATTTTCTCAGTTGTTAAAATACTTATTTGCAGCTTTATCATACAAATAAATAGTTAAAAAATCATACATTATGATTTCTAGGTTTTATATATTTTTTAGATTATGTCTCTCACAGTGGACGTGCACCTACGGTGACAATTTCAGACCCCTCCATGATTTCTAAGTAGGAGAACTTGCAAAATAGCAGTTCAAATACTTATTTTCCTCAATGTATAATTCATTATGGTTGCGTTCGGTTTACAGATCTTTATGGGTCTACTTAGATCTGAAAAGCCGAGGTCCAATCTGAAACCCGAGCGGATTCGAGTCTAAAAGTTTCACGTGTGCCTCGGACATTGGTCGGGTATAATAATTGCATCATCGGTTTTCGGGTTATTTAAAATGAATGTGTTTTTGCCAAACGGACCCGAGATGACCGGAACTTGCGTGTGTGAATCAACTACTTTTCCTTGTCTCGGGTCGGGTCTTTCTTTAAAAAAGATTGACGCACATTGGGTTTGGGTAAAAAGTGATTCTTGTCATTCGGGACGGTTTTTTCTTTGGACCCGAGTTGACCTCTTCTTCGGTTTACAAACCTCACCACTAATTGCAGTCATGCCAAATAAAGTAACCAGAAAATATTAGTCCGCTGCTTTAATCTTGCTATCTGAGATCTGACCAGCAAGATTGTGCAATGAAAATTACTCTCAGTCAGAACAAATTTTGTCTGTGACTTTAAGCTTAGAAGTACATATTTTGCCAAATCCCTTTAGGGAATTTGGCACCAAAAACTATGCAGACAGTGCTAATAAACAGAAATATCAGCAGGTGCGACTCGTATTGAGCCAGCATTTACTCTTTTAGTGTGACCACCTCAATTACGGTCACTTTGAACTAGTTAGGAAAACACGTTTTTAACACTTAAAATATGATGCAATGCTGTGTAATGAGCTACCGTGCGTGTTTTCAGACATCACTGTGTTTTGCAGGAGTCCAGTTCTGGTGTTTCAGTGTGCCGAGCGTCACGTGATCTGCCTGGAGTGCTTCTATCTGTACTGTGTGACCAGACTGAACGAGCGACAGTTTATCCACGAGCCGCTGGTGGGCTACTCACTGCCCTGCGCAGGTAAACGTGCATTTAGTGCACACATTTGAATGGATATTCGCGTATGTGTGTGTGCGTTTCATACAAGAGTGTGTTTCTCGCTGTGTGCGCGTGCACGCTGTTTGGCAGTGATTGATGGTGCTGTGTTGGTGGCTGCAGTGAAAAGAAGATACTATCAAATTGTTCTCCTTCACTCACATACACACATACACTCTCTTTGAGCCCCCGCCGTGCCCTCGCTGGCCCACCACATCCGTTAATGCCACCCGGTAATGGGGCTCCGGGGAGAGGCATTGACCCCCCATCAGCCGGGACACCCTACCAATCTCTCACACTTTCGGTATCTACCTCTGTCCTGCATTCACACTTCCATCATTTGTCTTGCTGCCATTCTCCTCTGCTTGCTATTTTGACCATTTTTTGTCTCTTCTTTCCTGCTTTTACAACCCCCTGCAGAATCCTGTCCCCCTTGGACACAAAAAGGTAGCCTTTTATAATGCCGGATCAAAAACAGTGTTAGGCTTAAAGCACATTAACTTATCCAAAAATTACTAGTAGTTTAATTGTGTAATTACATTATATAAAATGTTTGAATCCAGAGAAAGTTGCCATTTTAACTAGAGATGTACCCGATATAAATAAAATTCCACCGATATCCGATTATTCGGAGCGATATCTGCCAAGGCCAAAACTTTGGTTGTTTTATTAAAGGCGGAGTGCACTATTTCTGAAAAACGCTTTGGAAAAGAGAGTCGGGCCGACTACCAAATCACACTTGTAGCCAATCAGCAGTAAGGGGCGTGTCTACTAACCGACTATCAAAAGAGGGTCCAGATTCTCTTGGGGAAGGAATGTGTTTGTTTAGGGGATTTCAAATGTCAACATTGGCTTTCAGAGATCATGCATCAATTTAATTTAACTAAATTAAATTGACATTTTCTTAAGGTTATTCATTGTCATAATGACCATTAATATTGAACATTAAACTACAGTAGTGATGTTTCTTAACATTTACTTTACACAGCGCTCAAATTCATTTCATTTTCCAGTTTTTTTTTTGATCAAGAGGATATATCAGCCGTGACTATCAGCTGATAGATGATAGTGAGAAAAATAGCCTGATTATTGGTTGATATATTGGTGCATCTCTAATTTCAACCAGTGTAACGTGCCTCCTTAATCCGCTGTTAATGGCATCATGTCTGTGTTATTTTTTGTTTCTGCTTTTTTTGCCATAGAAAGGTATGTTCGATTACATGCCGAGTTGTGCAGATCGAAGAAATAAATGTAGGGTTAACCGTCAGAAAAACATCTGTGTGTGTTTGAGATTTTTTCTTAAATTACACATGTGATTTTTAGGGGTGTAACGGTACGTGTATTCGAACCGGACCGTTTCGGTTCAGGGCTTTCGGCACGGTGCACGCGTGCACCGAAAGGCCGAATGCATTTTGTGTGCGCCTGTGCGGAACATAATACGTGCGTTTCCGCACGAACATATTAAGTGGCGGAAGTCTCCGCGTTCAGCGCAAGGCTGCGTCCGAAACCGCATACTGTATAGTAGGTACTGAATTAGATGAAGTACCTACTTAATTGCCGTTAAAACAGTAGGTACTGTATAGTATGAATCCTGGTAGTATGAATGAGATTCGGACGTACTACATCCGCCATCTTGCTACATCACGTGACATACGTCGTCATCACGTCATGTCATTTCAGCGCGAAAACAGCCGCGTGCCTCTTCTTCTTCGTTGGATAACTCCTCGTCCGGGGCATCATGGGATAGTGAAGCGTCCATCGTATGCACACTGCAAAATCTAACCGGAAGTAGTAGGTCATCCGGGTACTTTTCGCATACTGTTTTTTGAATACTATGTATTCGGACATACTACTCGCCTCGCCTACTGCTTTTCGCGTACTATATAGTATGTAGTAGGCGGTTTCGGACGCAGCACTAGTCTTCTGTCAAACATATAACATAATTCGGCCCGCAGAAAGATTTTTATTTACTTAGTTGTATATCCGTTTGATTATTGGTGTAAACGTTTACGTGTCATATCTAAAAGCGCATGTTAAACGCGTGTCAACGCGCTGCTTTGTTCTTTCAAAAGTGCGTGAGAGGATGCACGTCTTTCGTTGCTACGCATTCATGAGACGCGCTTTCTGTGACAGCGAGAATAAGGAATGCGTGATCAGATTTTTCATCTGCACATCACGTCAATCATATCATTGTCACAATGCGATCAGCTGGTCGGGACAGAGAAGAGCTGTAACCCGGGCTTACTCAGCTGCTACTCAGCTACGGAGGGGTTCGTTAGTAAAGTCACAGGCAGCTTACATTGATGACACAAGCAAAGATTAGGATAAACGTGCAAAAGATCAAAGATGGCTATGTATGCAGCTCACTAATCTCAAAATGAGTGTATAATAAGTATATCATCATGTTGCTTGCTATGCAGTTACACATAGAGCAGTAATATTATTTTTTATACAGAGATGGTACATAGCCAAATCAATACTGTGAGTTAAACAATCCAAAATAAATCAAAACAGAAAATTTTTGGTGGCAAAAATGTAGGCTAATAGTTCATTAATGTATTCAGGAATTGAATTTGTTAGTTCAAGGTTTTAGTAGAAAAAGTTTAAGAGAAGGTTAAGAAAAGAGTTACCTTCTGTTTTAAAATAATGTAAAAAAGAACTTTGCAGTAGTATTTTATTTATTATTTTTTCATTTTATATATATATTATATGTTATATTTTAATAAAAACTGTTTAAAAAAAAGTGTAAACAAATTGTAAAAAAAAGTTTATAGTAATAAACAACCTGCAGTTTAATGTTTGCATTTTTCCCTTACTGTACCGAAAATGAACCGAACCGTGGCTTCAAAACCGGGGTTCGCACCGAACCGTGATTTTTGCGTACCGTTACACCCCTAGTGATTTTAATGTACCCATTGCAGGACTGAGATTGGCTGCTTCACTTTAACTTAGGTTTTACGTATATAAGTAGAACAATGAGACTTTTAAGGAGAGATTCAGTGTTTTATGCTTCTTCTCTATCAGATTGGAAGTAACGAGTAACTAACTACTTGAGTAGTTTTTTCATCTATACTTTTTTTTACTCTTTCTCAAGTAAATCATTAGATTGATACTTTACCTTTACTTGAGTAATTTTTTGTATAAGTACTTGTATTTTTACTTGAGTACAGAATTTGGGTACTCTACCCACCTCTGCAAACATTAAAGGTAAAGTTCACTCGCAGTGATGTTTATATATTTGTTGTTATATATTTGTGAGGTTTGTGTGCGTATTTGCGTTGCTGTTGTGACAGCGTGTCTTTGGGGTCCATCTATCACCGTGTGTGTGGCTACAGACAGGAAAAGGTCAGACATCAGACTTAAATGCCATTTCCACTTTTAAACAACTTTCAACAGTCCAGTCAAAGCACGCTTGTCCTGAAGGCGCAGATGAAAGAAGCCGGCCACCTCCGCCAAATGTGAAGAAATGATCGGCTGCCGCAGATAAGCAGAGTCGTGCGTTTTTTCTCAGGAAATCGAGCAGATACCAAGCGTAACCTTAACCTTCTTTTGAAATGAGCTTTAACATAACACCATAATACATGTTGACCTCAAAGCCAGAAAATCTTCACTTAACATTTAGTCCAAAGCCTTCGCTGGTGGAAAGCGGGCAACTTCTTGTTTGGACAGGTATGGTGTGATATCACCTCTCTCTCGAGTCATTAGCAACGAGAACAAGTTGAATTTAAATGGGATAAGAATTATACTGACATTACTGCCAGTAAGGTTTCTCTGCTTAATTCATTAATGAATTGCTTCATTGCTTAAAATGAGTTATATCATGGGAAATTTACATTGCACGTGAAAGCAGCACTTTATGTTATTAGGTTAGAGCAGGGTTTTCTAAACTGGGGAATTGCAGGGGGTTCGTAAAACACGAACAAAGTTTTTCCCAACAAAAGGAGACATTTTATTTGTTTAATTTGCATGTCATGTGATTGTTACACTTAAAAAAATCACCAAAAGAAAAATACTACTGATAAAAACTTTAAAATTTATAAAAAAAAAAATTTAAACATGCAAATGTGCTATTGAAATATTTATTTAAAATCTTGGAAGGTACATCAAGTAAATAAATTAGCAAGAGGGGGTTCGGCTAACAAAAAAGTTTGAAAACCCCTGGGTTAGATCATTGAGACGGCACATGTAAACGGTGGCGTAGTGATATGAAGCAACATAAAATAATGGGCTATTCACAATGTTTTGTAACACTTAAAGGGATAGTTCTCCCAAAACAATTAATATTCTTTAAATGTTTTCACCATTATATCAATCCTGACCTATGACTTTCTTTCTCCTGTAGAACACAAAACAAGACATTTTGAAGAACATTGACATCAACCTCCATTGACTTTTAATTGTATAAACACAAACCTTTTTTAAAATTTCTCAAAATATCTTCTTTTGGGTTTGGCAGAGGAAAAAGTGATACACTCACCTAAAGGACTATTAGGAACACCATACTAATACTGTGTTTGACCCGCTTTCGCCTTCAGAACTGCCTTAATTATACGTGGCATTGATTCAACAAGGTGCTGAAAGGATTCTTTAGAAATGTTGGCCCATATTGATAGGATAGCATCTTGCAGTTGATGGAGATTTGTGGGATGCACATCCAGGGCACAAAGCTCCTGTTAGACCACATTACAAAGATGCTCTTTTGGGTTGAGATCTGGTGACTGTGGGGGCCATTTTAGTACAGTGAACTCATTGTCATGTTCAAGAAACCAATCTGAAATGATTCGAGCTTTGTGACATGGTGCATTATCCTGCTGGAAGTAGCCATCGGAGGATGGGTACATGGTGGTCATAAAGGGAAGGACATGGTCAGAAACAATGCTCAGGTAGGCCGTGGCATTTAAATGATGCCCAATTGGCACTAAGGGGCCTAAAGTGTGCCAAGAAAACATCCCCCACAACATTACACTACCAGCCTGCACAGTGGTAACAAGGCATGATGGATCCATGCTCTCATTCTGTTTACACCAGATTCTGACTCTAACATCTGAATGTCTCAACAGAAATTGAGACTCATCAGACCAGGCAATATTTTTCCAGTCTTCAACTGTCCAATTTTGGTGAGCTTGTGCAAATTGTAGCCTCTTTTTTCCTATTTGTAGTGGAGATGAGTGGTACCCGGTGGGGTCTTCTGCTGTTGTAGCCCATCCGCTTCAAGGTTGTGCGTGTTGTGGCTTCACAAATGCTTTGCTGCATACCTCGGTTATAATGAGTGGTTATTTCAGTCAAAGTTGCTCTTCTACAGCTTGAATCAGTCGGCCCATTCTCCTCTGACCTCTAGCATCAACAATGCATTTTCACCCGCAGGACTGCCGCATACTGGATGTTTTTCCCTTTTCACACCATTCTTTATAAACCCTAGATATGATTGTGCGTGGAAAATCCCAGTAACTGAGCAGATTGTGAAATACTCAGACCGGCCCGTCTGGCACCAACAACCATGCCATGCTCAAAATTGCTTAAATCACCTTTCTTTCCCATTCTGACATTCAGTTTGGAGTTCAGGAGATTGTCTTGACCAGGACCACACCCCTAAATGCATTGAAAAAGCAACTCTAGCTGCTGGCTTTTTTGAAAAATGCAGTGCTTCCATTGGAATTAATTGAAAACTTACGCCGCCCACGGGGGTAAAAGCTTTGGTGTGCACCCCCCTTAGGCAACCAATATAGTAATAAACACCAATATGTACCCATGTATATGTCACTGGAATATTTGAATATATTAAAAATGCCACGTTGGCCTTTTCACAATTGACTGACAGTTTGAATTGATTCACAGGAATAATATCAAGCTTTTTAATTCTAATGCCATTATCACTACTAAAGCATAATGCAAAGGTATTATTATAATACTAATATACAGACACACTTATATAAAAATATATACAGTATGTAATATGTCATTCCATACATGAATTCGCATACTACTGTATGCACAGAAAATACACTGCAAAGAGTATATAGTATGCTCTTCCAAAGTTATAAAACAAATGTACTTTTATAATTACTATTCAATAAATAACCCGGTTCTAACACGCACACACATACACATGCATGCTCCAATTCTCAATGTCAGTAAATGTGAATCAGTGTGGAGATGGTTGTGTGGTCACACTTATCAGACAGTGATATATACAAAGTTGCATGTTAACGGGGTTCAACCGCCCCGTGCCTGGTGCACTGCTAGATAAGGTGGAATTGCTGCAACACCTGTTGAAGGAACCTTGACATTTTATCAGCTCTGAAAAATATCCTTAAATACCACCGACTGCCTGGAGCTGCCAGCTACTCCTAACAACACTCAGAGAGTCGAAAAATCTAAAAAACAGCTGAAACTTCTTTGCTGGATTACTTTAGCAGTTCGCTCGGATCACTTTAGCTTGTGCGTGTCGGGACGACTGATGGTTCTTTAGGATAGATGTATATAATATAACAGATTAATGCTTCCACAGGGAGGTGCATTTAGCATGGAGATTATTGTGGAAATCCTGCTCCTGGCCTTATTAGTATTCATATAAGAATCAATGTCTTTGGTTGGCGTATAAATAATCTATGGTAGACTGCTATCTGGTTTAGATGGATAATCCTGGAACTTTGTGAACGATACATCAGTTTTCCTGTAGTAACGGCGTGATCTGTGTGAATTTATAGGCCTGTTGGGATTTTTATCAGCGCTTTGTTCTTGCCGTATGTCGGAATGTGTGCGTAAAGACCCACACCGCTGAAGCTATTATGGAAGCTTTTCTGGAAAGATTAATTTCCCTTCATACAAAGAGAGCAATCTTGTGAAAGTAATATAAACAATACAGGCATCCTGGATGAAGGACCTCGGCATTGAAAGGGAATCGGGAAGACAGAATGCCAGCAAAAGCAATCGTACAAAAAAAGATCACCATTCAAAACAGCAGTGTATTTTAAATGTGCATGCAACATAGAGAGTGCATGCACTCTTGTAAACAGGGCCTCAGTATGGAAACCTTAATTTTTTAATGAACGATCGTCAACGATAAACTTTTAGTTTAAAGATTCTCTCCAGCATAAATGTCTTCTTCAGCAATTGCTGTTTTGCCTATGATGCAGACAAACACTGGAACTAAAGTTGTACTCAATGGCCAATGCCATAGCTTGCAGTTTGCCTTTCTGCTTTTGGACAAATGAGTTACTGTACAGTTATTTTGTACATCAAGGGTCTTTTAATCATGCTCACCCACACTGTAGGTTAGCTGACTTTGAACTTGTGAAACTCAAAGGCAGACCTCTGCAGTGCTCGGTGCTTGTTGTTTGTGTTTTATCTATATTGTGATGAAGTTAGCGGGGTTTTAAGGGGACAACCCGTCTTATTAATAATAAAATATTAAAGAACTCCCCAAAATTCATGTCAGTAAACGATGAATGCAAAAGCAGATGTTTAATAGGATATTATAGGCATGCTGACCTGCATGGGCCTGAAATCTAGGCCCTAGCCTGAGATACTTAAGCCCCAGCCTGGCCCTTGCCCGACAGCTTATCAGAATTCTTGTTTTAAGTTTGACTTTTTTATTCTTCGTCGTTAGGAATCTGTGACCGGAGATATTCAGAGTTTTTTGCGATTGTTGCGGGCAAAAATCCTTGATCTTGCGGCACGTTCTTTTTTTTAATGCGATCGAATATGCGTGATATTTATGCAATTTTATGCGATGAAATTGCGGGAACTTGCAAAAACTGTTTGCAGCTTTTGGAGCTTTTCAATGTTCACATCACATAATCACGTCACTTCATACGGTTCCCATATTAGTGCATGTCACTGACAAAGCATACATACGCGTGCGTGTGTTTGTGAGTAATAAAAGTCTATGCTGTTTGCTGTGACGTTTTTATGAGAGAAAGCACAGACCATTTGATATTTCAACTTACCGTGGAGAAGTTAAGAAGATGTTAGTTGTCTATGTTGAATATGCTATGTGACGCGACGTGACGCTTGATCATTTCAAATCCATTTATAAAATAAAGATATATTGACATTGTGTTGTAAAACTAATGAAATTATCTTAATTTACGCTAAATGTATTATGAGAACCTATTAACACATTTCTTTTATTTTTACTGTAACACTGTAGACAGTAATATATGTATTTTATATACAAAACTCTATGATCGTGAAAGCACATTATCTTATATTTTGGTTCATGTTGGTTCAGTTTAATTCAGAGTATACCTTTAATAAAATATATATTTAAAATGTTTTAATCTGTATTTTGCATAAGAATTCTGCTTAAATTGCAAAAAATAATTCCTAACACAGATGTATTGGTTAATGTCTGGTTGTCATAACAAAGACATCTCAAACAATGTCATCTTTGCAATAAAAATGACATAATTAGCAAATGACACTTAATAACATTTTTCATAAACATGCATAAAAACTCCTTCATGTTCATAGCATGTGTTGTGTCATGTCAGTCAGAGGCGTCATGCCCATCGAAACTGAGAGGGCACGTGCCATTTTTGCCATTTCGATCGTGATTTGATCGTGTTACATTACTTTATTGTGGCGGCAGGCGCTGCAGTCGCTTCTAGATTCATCTTGGTACATCACCAAAGTTCGCCAGAGTTCACGGGGGCACGGAATCACACATGCTCACATATGAGGTAATATTTAATGCAAAAATTAGTTCCTCTTATAATTTTATCTTAACATATTTTTTTTAATCATTATTGAACATTTAAATCGATCACGTGGCTATAGTTTATGTAATTTTTGTTGTTTATATTCTTTATGGATTTAAAATTACATTAATTTCATAGGATAATGCAGTTGTTGTGCAAAATGCATTAATGAAACAATTAAACAAGTCATTAAACAAAAGTAAATAAACAAAACATCCCGTTTCAAATGTAAATATGATGCCAATATGTAATTATTCGGATTGAATAGTTTTTGATATAAAAGTTAGTCAATACTTTTATTTTGGAGGTTTTTGCATGAAGGCAGTGGTGTTCAGATTGTTAGAAATGAAGTGCCATGGAAAAGACTGAAAGCTCTATAATATTTCGTTTGATGTCTGTGTTTGCACAACTTTCTGTGAGCTGTGCACACTGTGCCCCCTTAAAAAAATGGTGCATGACGCCCCTGATGTCAGTCTTATGAACAACCCTTCAAGTATGTTAGTTTAATTGTTTATTATCAACAGACTTTAAAAAAAAAGCGGAGACAGGCTGCTTTGCTGCTCGCAGCGGGGTGCAGAAAAATAATGAAAAGAGCTATACAATCATAACAAAAATGAAACAAAATAAACATGCAGGTTGATATGCATCAAATCAAAAAATGATTGTATCCAACAGTTAAACTAAGGAAAAAGTACAATCTCAAACAAAAAGATTCTCAAACAAGAAAAAATGACACGCCTTACCTAAATATATGCCGTAGTCTATTACAGATTATGTCTTGGATGCTGTGTATATGGATATAAGTTAAACGTCTTCCTATGTTTGTTTTTCAGTCATCAATGTCTCAATGTTTCTTTTAATTAAATAAAAAAATATAAAAAATATTATTTAAATTGGCGCGAAGCCTGGCCATAGGGGTGTAAAAAAACTTGGGAACCGTCGGGCTCTGGCTGAAATGCAGGGCTCTAAGCCAGTTTTGCCGGGCTTACACTGACTTCACACGGACATTGAAGTGACACTGACACACAGTAACAAACGTGACCAAGTCTCAACACAAAAAAACTGGCACATGTCTAACTGTAGGAACTGATACTTATACCAAATACTTTCTGGGGTCAGGGTACATTTATAACACCCACATTAGGATAAAGAGCAGGCCATAACACAGCAGGCTTCTGAAGAGCATGAGATTAATAATAATGTGTCTGTGAAAGCATTCGGACTCTCAACAGTGAGACTTAAGGTAAGGTTAAAATAGAGATATTAAAAAGAAGGGAAAAGCTTTGTTCCAATCAGGCCTGTTACATTTTCTTTGTATAGATTTTGAGTTTGTTGAACTTTGGAGAACCTTATTAGGACACAATAGAAACTGTTTTAATGTACATAGGAGAGAAGTGACAATAGGGGTTTTAGTACAGTCTCTTACACACCAACTCAGGGCCCCAATTACTGACAAATTGAAGCTGACTCATTGACAGCAGGGCATTATGGGTTGGTTAATACTGGAGCTGTTGACGTGAAGTTCGTGGGCCTGATGGTCTAATGTTCAGCACCTGATACATTATGCAGAAACACCTCTGCTAATGCAACTTGTAAAATGTAACATGTGACTCCTGCTATGAAGGACTTTTGAAAGACTCATTTTAAGAATAATGTTGAATAGGTTTGGTTATGACTGGAAGTGTTTAAACTCAAAAATAAAACCTACAATATTGTAAATTAAACTCTTGACAACATGTGAATATTTACAGGAGCTTTATGTGCTTGTGCTCAAAGATAGGATTTTTAGTACTTTTCTCTTGAGATTTTTTAAATAAAATTCAGTAATTATCTGAATATTTTTGTATTTGCTCAGATATAGCGTACTTTTTTTAACCAAATAACTTCGGTGCCTAATAGATATAAAATGCAGTTTTATAAATTGTAATTAAATCTGCAATCTATAACTTTTTTGGTTAAAATATAAACACAAAACCGTTATTAGGAAATTACTTATCAGTGTTCAAAACTGCCTCCTTACCACAATTCACGACGGTAAGCTTCTAATGATTTATAAGTTAAAGGGACACAAGGCAGCATTTTTAATGTTGATAAATCATCTTCGTAAGTCGGTATATGGTTAAATGACTCATTACCGGACGAATGAAGACTCTCTCGCCCGCCCCTACCGTCTGTAAGTTCGCTGTATCCGACCCGGCGTCCTTCAGTCTCGCAAAGTCTCAGATATCGCGAGAAGCAGGATCACTTTACGGCAAACAACACAGAGACAGGCGAGTGAAACACGGCTAGTGATTGTTGCAAATGGCAGAGCCGGGGAAGAAGCAACGAAAACCCCTGACGGAAGATTCCAAGAAAAGGAATAGAGCTTCAGACCATATATATATACAGACACACACATATATATATTAGGATGACGATACGTGCCATTCTTCCCGGACGCGGATTTCGGGTGCGTCTTCTGGAAGTCATATTTGTTGACCGCATACGTCATAGAGGATTATTATTATTATTACAGAAAAGCAACAGTTACATTTTAAGGTAAGAATGAAACTACGATTGCATGTCTTATGTTTTTAACTGAATGGCGTGTGCAGTCAACAAATACGAATTCCGGAAGACCCACCGAAATTTTGTTAAATTCCTTGCGTAAATACACTCACCTAAAGGATTATTAGGAACACCATACTAATACTGTGTTTGAACCCCTTTCGCCTTCAGAACTGCCTTAATTCTACGTGGCATTGATTCAACAAGGTGCTGAAAGCATTCTTTAGAAATGTTGACCCATGTTGATAGGATAGCATCTTGCAGTTGATGGAGATTTGTGGGATGCACATCCAGGGAACGAAGCTCCCGTTCCAACACATCCCAAAGATGCTCTATTGGGATGAGATTTGGTGGCTGTGGGGCCCATTTTAGTACAGTGAACTCATTGTCATGTTCAAGAAATCAATTTGAAATGATTCAAGCTTTGTGACATGGTGCATTATCCTGCTGGAAGTAGCCATCAGAGGATGAGTACATGGTGGTCATAAAGGGATGAATATGGTCAAAAACAATGCTCAGGTAGGCCATGGCATTTAAACGATGACCAATTGGCACTAAGGGGCCTAAAGTGTGCCAAGAAACATCCCCCACACCATTACACCACCACCACCAGCCTGCACAGTGGTAACAAGGTATGATGGATCCATGTTCTCATTCTGTTTACGTCAAATTCTGACTTTACCATCTGAATGTTTCAACAAAAATCGAGACTCAGCAGACCAGGCAACATTTTTCCAGTCTCAACTGTCCAATTTTGGTCCTCTTTTTCCTTTTTGTAGTGGAGATGAGTGGTACCCGGTGGGGTCTTCTGCTGTTGTAGCCCATCCACCTTTCAGCTTTGCTGCATACCTCTGTAGTAACGAGTGGTTATTTCACTCAAAGTTGCTCTTCTATCAGCTTGAATCAGTCGGCCCATTCTCCTCTGACCTCTAGCATCAACAAGGCATTTTCGCCCACAGGACTGCAGCATACTGGATGTTTTTCCCTTTTCACATCATTCTTTGTAAACCCTAGAAATGGTTGTGCATGAAAATCCCAGTAACTGAGCAGATTGTGAAATACTCAGGGCAGTTTGGCACCAACAACGATGCTACGCTCAAAATTGCTTAAATAACCTTTCTTTCCCATTCTGACATTCAGTTTGGAGTTCAGGAGATTGGCTTAACCAGGACCACACCCCTAAATGCATTGAAGCAACTGCCATATGATTGGTTGATTAGATAATTGCATTAATGAGAAATTGAACTGGTGTTCCTAATAATCCTTTAGGTCAGTGTATATAAAAACTTTCTTTTGGTGAACTCTACTAGGAGATTTCCAATTCAAGTTTGTGTAAAAGTTTACAATCTTCCCCATTCAGTCAACAATGTCATTATAGCGGTGAGACAAACCTTTTCATTATAAATATTTGTGGTAAAGACTTTATTTGGACTTTTTTTAGATGTAGATTTTTTTTCTCAGATTTTCATCTCGGCCAAATATTGTCCTATCCAAACTATACCTCAATGAAAAGTATATTCATCTAGCTTTCAGATGAATAAAAAAAAAATGACCCATGTTTTGTGGTCCTGGGTCACACATACTTTAACAAGTATTTAAAATGAGAGATGTTGGTTTTCTGGTTGTTGATAAATAACAGCTGTGAATTATCACAACACGCTTAAGCAGCCACATCACAGAAAAATTAGTAAACAGCATGACAGCGACTTCCATGTAAGAGACCCGCTGTGTAATGTATGTAGATAAAAACGTCTCATTCTAAGGTAATAAAAACAATACAGTTCATTATGTCTTTATATACCACTGATAATATAGTTATGTATATGATATTGCATTTCTGTTAAGAGGTCCTTATAAAACGTTCACAATGCACCTTTAAAAGTTTTAACTGTAATTCAAAAGCATTACGGTTATTGCAGTATTCACACTGTTTGTGATATAGAGTTTTTAAACACAGAAAATAGCTGCAAACTGCAAAAGATACATGCAGAAAGGTTTAATGTTTGCCATTACTGAACATTTGTATAATTGTGTGTCTTACTGCATAAGCTATATGTCTGACATCATTGTTTCGTCATTACAGTGAAACGACTGCTCCATTAATCCTCATCACAGTCACACACACACACATACACACACACACACACACACACACACACACACACACACACACACACACACACACACACACACACACACACACACTCCTTAATAAAAGAGATCATTAGGAGATCATTAGTGGGTTGGAAATTTGTGCAAGAACAAGAAAAAAGACAAAACTGTTTTACTTCCACTAGCAGGGAGCAGACTGAGGTACAATCTGTCTGGGCTGCAGACTCCACCTGTCAGGGGAATTGGGAAAGTGTTGAGGCGTGTGTGTGTGTGTGTGTGTGTGTGTGTGTGTTTGTGGATGATGCACTTCACCTCTCTAATAGAGACGACAACCTTTTGTCACATCACACTGAAAGAAAGAGACCATGAGAGTTAGACAGTGTTTTAAGTGCAGACACTAGGAAACAATGCATCATCATGCCGGTCTATTATTGTTGTTACTGTATATCAACTATTGTAAATGATTGCACCTGTGCCGTTGGGGTTATTGTTTGTTTCTAATAATCGTACGTTTTTGTAAAGTTCACTTTGTACGACTTCATACACATGAGCCAACTCATAAAATGCAAACTAATTCCTGTGATGCCCCTAAAGGTCGCATGATATGAAAACAAACTCTGATTAGTCACATTATATGTCAGTCAAACATATATTCATTGTCTAAGTAGGCAGTTCTTGGTCAAATAAATGTAGAAACTAATGGCTAAAGTCTGAACTTATAAAGTTATAATTATCTGTAAGAGCAGAGGAGATTCACAAACGCAGTCTATTGAATCATAATTTAGTCCTTGTGTTCGATTGTTCTTATCTTTAATGGAGAGCACGAGTCCAGAATATATATATACAGACTTTTATGTTCTTTAAATACAAACACTCATTTCAGAGGAAATTTTCTTTCTCATTATTATCATGCTAAATTCAACAGCTCCTTTTGTCTGGTCAGTTGCCCTTCATGCTGAAGAAGGACATTAAAAATGAGATTTGGAGTCCCCTTTATCACCGCTGGACGGGGTGCCTGAGGCACAGAGAGCGAGGAGGGCCGGTGAAATATAGCGCGTCTATCTGCCGAGGAGACACTAACCACACTTTTATATGGGTATTGATTCACTGGTCCCTCTCTTTATGAAAAAGTCATTTTTTTGTTATCTGTTTCAGCGAGTTATTAAAGAGGAAATTGAGTTATAATTCTGATGGATTCTGTAACGTGTTTGGGTCGAGTTTGTTTTTCCTTTCCTTTTATATTGCTTTGTCTCAAATACTTCCTCGCCATAGCCTCAATGTTTCTCCAAAAGGGACCACTTCACCTGAAAAATTTACACTGCAAATCTTAATGCACAATTTTTTTCATCTTTTTCAAAAATGACTCTTATCCGATATCTGCATTTGGCAAATCAATTCAGGGTAGACATCCTGACCCGGAAACAGCTTAAACCAGTGATTTGCAAACTGGGGGCCCCGAGATTGTGCCAGGGGGCCCCAATTCTATGACATTTTATAAAATACATTAATTTATCATGAATTCTGTGTAATTAAGCCTTAAGCCTCAGAAAAATAGGCCTACTTACCAACAGCACTACACTATATATAAAATATATAATTATTAATATATACAGTGAGGAAAATAAGTATTTGAACACCCTGCTATTTTGCAAGTTCTCCAACTTAGAAATCATGGAGGGGTCTGAAATTGTCATCATAGGTGCATGTCCACTGTGAGAGACATAATAAAAAAAATCCAGAAATCACAATGTATGATTTTTTTACTATTTATTTGTATGAAACCGCTGCAAACAAGTATTTGAACACCTGAGAAAATCAGTGTTAATATTTGGTACAGTAGCCTTTGTACAGCAGCCTCGACATCTCTTCAATGCCCTAACTGAGGGAAGGAGGTTGTTCCCCAAAGTCTCGCAATACATGGCCCCGGTCATCCTCTCCTTAATACAGTTCAGTCGCCCTGTCCCATGTGCAGAAAAACACCCCCAAAGCATGATGCTACCACCCCCATACTTCACAGTAGGGATGGTGTTCTTGGGATGGTACTCATCATTCTTCTTCCTCCGAACACGTTTAGTGGAATTATGACCAAAAAGTTCTATTTTGGTCTCATCTGATCACATGTCTTTCTCCCATGACTACTCTGGATCATCCAATGGTCATTGGCAAACTTAAGACGGGCCTGGACATGTGCTGGTTTAAGCAGGGGAACCTTCCAAGCCATGCATGATTTCAAACCATGACGTCTTAGGGCGCACTCACACTATCCAAACCAAACCGCGCTCGGGCGTGTTTCACCCCCAAAAGCCTGGTTCGTTTGACTAGTGTGATCGCTCTGTACTGTGCCTGGCGCGGATTGGTTAATCGCTCCCTGGCCAGGTTGCAAAGGTGGGCTGGAGCGCGGTTCACTTGGGCTCAAGACGTCAAAGGTGAAGACGTCAGTTGCGCCACCACTCACCTTCATCTGCCTCCGTAAAAACCTTTTGATGTTACGTGAATGTCCGAGCTGCACACGTGACAGATCAACTAAGCAATATGATGACATGTGAGAGGGCTGTTTGTAATCGCGCACCAAACGATATATAAAAAACACAGACCTATCTTTACCGTGGGTTCCAGTGTTAAAAGAGCGCTTTACTTCCTGCTTTTCTCAAAACAATCGCATCTTAATGAGGAAAGCGCGCCCAGGCTCGGATCGATAAAAGTACAGTGCGAGTACGTGCATCTGGGGGAGTAGGGAGGGCTGACAATCACGCTGGGGCATGGTTTGGTTTGGATAGGACAATGTGAGTGCGCCCTAAGAGTGTTCGGCCTGGCTCAATGTCCCGCCCATTTTTACGATTGACAGCCTACATGCTGCTGCTACTACTGCAATTTTACTACAAATACAGCTTCTCAAATGGTCCTGCCCATAGACGGTAATAAAAGATAGATGACGCCTGTTCGCTCTCTTCCATTGGTGAAAAGTGAAGCCGCCAGTGTCCCGATGTGGCGCTGACATCTTGGGTCTTGAGTCTGCGCAGTAGCGATTTTGCGACCAGTCATGAGCAGTAGTGAGCAGGAATTAAAGCCTCAAATTCAAAACCCCGCCCTCGCTCTCGTAGAATGCGCATATCACAGCTGTCAATCATGACGTGACACCACTGTTTTTATATCATTAAATAACTAACTAAACACAAACTTATTTTAAAAACAAACATTTGAATTTACATCAGTGTGATAAAAACTACAGTAAATGACAGAAACCAGCTTCGGAAAAAAGATAATTGAAATGTAATTAATTTTTTTAGTTGGTCTCAAGTCCTATTGACTAACATGGGGAGGCGGGGTTTATGACCTATACTGGGACCAGTCACTGGGGGGCGATCGAGACGATTTGGCTCCACTTTTCAGGGCTTGTGCGGCACGCTTGGTCCTGCCTTATTAACCCAAACAATCTCACAAGCACAACGATAAATGTTTTATGATTATAAGCAACTGCTTTATCAGACAATAGTATCTAGTTACAGACCCATTTTAAATCGCTCCTCTGATTGAACACCAGTCAGCGAAGCCAACAATACAATAATGTGCTGTGTATTTCTCTGGGGCAGGTTATTTGAAAATTAATCTATCTATCTATGACACTAATACAGCCATTTCATTTTTCCATTTCATGACCCCTTTAAAAATAAATTGTTATTTTTGGGTAAACTGTCCGTATAAATAAAGCAGTAGACATTTCAATTTCCCAATGGCTGTTAACCAATTCACATACTGTACACTGCAATGAAAGCATGCTTTCTGACTAAAAACCTTTTAGGAGCCTTTAGTCGGTAATGGGGTAGCACACTGTTTGCTGTAGGATGCATAGTGTGTGAACAGAGACTCCATTTAACTGGCAGCTGATTTCCTTAAGTGAACCAATCCATACACAATCCCCATAAACTTCAGAAGGTTGTCCCTAAACATCGTCTTGGGCCCACTAAGCCCTCGTGCCCTTTTTCCAGCGGGGCTCAAACCCAATCTAGAACTGTGCTTTACTTTGCTACACTTCAAAAATCACCATATCAGTGAAGCATGACCATTTGATGTGTTTTTACTGTGGTGAAAACATGGTAAAACTAGAAAAACCCCAGTAAATGGTTAATAACAGTTAAAGCTGAACTTATAAAGTATAAATGTGTTAAAGAACAGTAAAATGTTTTCATACAAAACAACAAAGATAATTTATCAGTTATTTTTATGAATTTGTCTAAATTATGCTATAACAAGGATGTTTTATGAAAACAAAGTACAGTAATAATAATAGTTATTTTATAATATTATAATAGTTATTTTGTGTTATCAGGCAACTTTGTTGTCTCCTTTTTAGTGCGTAACACTACATTCACACGGGCCGTAAGCGTTAATGCTTCTGCCGCGAGCAATTGCAGTGACGTGACATTGACGGATCCACAACAGCTCGGTAACACATTATGTCACTCATTAAAAGTAAATGAGAAGCGTTACCGCTTATGCCCCGTGTGAATGTACCGTAAGTGTCAAGTTTTCAAATAACACCTGACTATATGTAAGGAATAATTAAAGAGGGGCCGTTGAATTGTAATAAAATAATGCACACCCAAGGTGGTTCGCTGTGCCGTTATACCACGGGTGGGTATTATTAATCAATACTTCAAAGGACCGGAGTCAATTATTCCGCTTATACCACAGTTACCAAAAATATTGCTCTGGTGCCTATTTTTAAAGGAATAGTCTACTCATTTTCAATATTAAAATATGTTATTACCTTAACTAAGAACTGTTGAATCATCCCTCTGTCATCTGTGTGTGTGCACGTAAGCGCTGGAGCGCGCTGCGACGCTACGATAGCATTTAGCTTAGCCCCATTCATTCAATGCTGCCATTTAGAGATAAAGTTAGAAGTGACCAAACACATCAACGTTTTTCCTATTTAAGACGAGTAGTTATACGAGCAAGTTTGGTGGTACAAAATAAAACGTAGCGCTTTTCTAAGCGGATTTAAAAGAGGAACTATATTGTATGGCGGAACAGCACTTTTGGGAGTACTTCGACTCGCCTGAAAAGTCCGCTCCCCTTCTCACTCTCATAATGGGAGAGGGAGGGTGTTACTGCGCCGAGTCGAAGTACTCCCAAAAGTGCTGTTCCGCCATACAATATAGTTCCTCTTTTAAATCCGCTTAGAAAAGCGCTACGTTTTATTTTGTACCACCAAACTTGCTCGTATAACTACTCGTCTTAAATAGGAAAAACGTTGATGTGTTTGGTCACTTCTAACTTTATCTCTAAATGGTACCATTGAATGAATGGGGCTAAGCTAAATGCTATCGTAGCATAGCAGCGCGCTCCAGCGCTTACGTGCACGCACACAGATGATAGAGGGATGATTCAACAGTTCTTAGTTAAGGTAATAACATATTTTAATATTGAAAATGAGTAGACTATTCCTTTAAGACATTTTAAAGGTTAGGTGTGCAGTTAATGAAAAATAATCAACACCCATGGAATATTTCTCAACCAATCAGAATAAAGCATTTAACAGACCCGTGGTATAAAATAATATAATATTACAGCAAGCGAGTCTGCTCACTAGTGACGTATTGGTTTCGCTTTGGTTTCATTAGATCCACAAGCCGGTAATGAGCACCATGCCACCCTCTGACCGAGCGTTCAGTGCCAGATATGTTGCCAGCCCAGGTGGAAAAGGGGTATATGTTACAACCTACCCTTTGGGCCTGAGTTTAATGTCCCCAAACTCTGTGAATTTTACCAGCTGACCCCAGGTTAGGTGCATTTCTTAATACAACCACAAGGCCTTGGACAGAATATTTTTAAAAGAAGGTCATTCATGTTATAGTTTTCAGAAATCGTGATAACCAGAGTTCAGTTCACTTATAAAGGTAAGCATATCAGAGAGAGAGAGAGAGAGTATATGCTGTCAGACAGCGCTGAAGTTTGCAAAGCCATTGTGTTTGGCCTGATGAGCTGGTGGTTTTCTGCACTGGAAGCGGTGTGAAAGTAATGCCTGGTAAAGGGTTTTGCCATCAGGAGAGGAGATAAGGTGTTCGCTCACTTTCTCCATTTCTTTCTCTCTCCCGGCTGCAGCGGCTTTAAAGTGCTTCAGCCTTTGAAGTGGAGGCAATTGGTTCTTGGTGCATGTATTGCCATGGAAACGATTTGACTCTGTCATCCACAAAGAACCCCTGTAATATGAGAGCATCTTTGGAGGATAGCTGGAGTCTGTCCTGTAGGTTAAAGAGGTGTCTGCAAGTTTCTGGCTGTACAAGCGAGTGGGTTTGTGAAGTGCAGGGTTATCATACAGGAAAAGTCAACATCTATTTATTTAGAATTGTTTAAATAGACATAAAAAATAAAATCAGATACTATATAAACTTAAAATAGTGTTTGAAAAACAAATATCACTTTTTTGTCTGTTTAGCATACCAGCAGATGATGGTGTGGCTTTTGATATAAGGCAAACAAATACTACATTTACGCAAATTATTCTGTTTTACATACCCTTTGTTTTTAGTATTGAGTTGCTTCATGTCATATTTATGGCTTATGTATATTTTGTTATGTTTATGGGGTGGTTTCTCGGAAAAGGCTTACGTCTCCCAGACTAAAATGCATGTTTGAGTTGTCTTCACTGAAAACAACTTGCACTGACGCATCTTAAAATATATCATTGTTTTGTCTAAAGATGTCCAGTCCAGTAATGATTTTTTGTAAGGTTATTAAAAATTACTTAAATGTACTAATACAGTATAACCAAGGTCTTGTCCTGCACAGCAAAATCTGGAACCTCAGAATAAATTTAAAAGAGAAAAATGTTCTTCAATGTATCATGCATTTAAGTGTTCATTAAATTAACATATATTAACATCCGAGACAACTAAAAAGCACATTCCCAATGTATAAATAAAGTACAGATATTTATAAATACAGCTTATTATGTGATGCTTCAGTACATACAAACAAGTTTGACTTCATTTCAATCCAAAAGCCATGTTGGTTTTCACATAATAACAGCAGAAAATGATGAACCAGTATCTGTAAGGAGGTGATATGATCCTCGCTCAGACCTTCAGACTGGATATTGAACTTTTCTGTTAATAAAACAAAATAAAAGGGAAAACAATTATTAAAAAACAACTAATAACTAAGAATAACACTGCAGAAACTAATATTTACAGAATACATCAGTTATACATTTATGTTTTGCACAAAATATATATTTTTTTAAAGCATTACTTAAAAATGTTTTTCATCTCATCATATCCACATGTACAGAGTCATTATATACAATAAATCCGTGAGGTAGCATTTAAAAAAAAAAACATTTAAAAACAGATGCATTTGTTTAAAGCAAAGCATTTATTTACTTACCAGGCTGCAGGTGAAGCAGCTCTTTGTGCCTTCTAACGTCTCATAATTAGTCCTCATTTATGTCCAAGAGACTCAATAATAATCTTTTACATTCAATCCTTTAATCTTTCATATTTAAATGCGTTTTTGTGCTGCTGCGCATTTATGTTTGTGATAAGCAAACCCGCGTTGTTGTCCCGTTTATAGGCGCATATTACTTATGCGCTCTTTAAATAACTAAAAACAGATTGTGCCATTGACTTTAGACTTTAGACCAGGTTTTTGTTGGTCAATGGCGTAGTCTATTTTAGTTAGCAACGCACCAACAATGCACCTGAACACAACTCGTTTTCAGACCAGAACACCCATGGGCGCAAAAGGGGGCGCAAATGCATTTGATATTTAAACAACGTGGGGCTAAACGTGAAAATGATAATTGCGCAGGGTGGAAACTAGCAAAAGACACTTGCGTTGCGTATTGCGCCGGGTGTAAGATAGAGCCCATGGGATTTAATGCTATTTAATACAATGAGTAAAAAGCAAATCTATCAGTTATGTGTCTGTATTGGGATGTCATGCTAAGTAATCGACTATTGGTATCAGCACAGAAATACGTATCGGTCCAAACCTAAAAGTAACCTTAGTGGAAGGATAGGACAAACTTACTTCATCAGAATAAAATATGTAGGTCATCCATCTCTATTTCTCACAGTTAGTTCAGTTTCTTTATCAGGAACTTGTTCCTCTGATACCGTTGGCAGTGTCTAACAAACTCAAATCAACACATTATGTCATACTTCCTCTAAAAGATGTGTCTCTTCTCTGTTATTGTATACAGGTATCTTGAAAAGTTTCTTTTTCAGACAATCAAACGTGCTTGTGTGTGCATGAAAGTGTGCAGATTTGTTCGACTGTACCTATTTCTTCCTGAAATAATCTCATTTTGTAGCCGGCTTGTGTTTGGCAGTTTCTGCGCTCTTATCCCAGGAGTCGCGCACTGTTCTCTGTGTCTCCGCTGTAGAAGGATTTGATTTGATAAAACCTCCACAGAATATCCACCATGCTCCTTGTTTACCTTCACTGACTCGTCTGCTACTTCAAAGCCGAACGTAGACAAGGCTGGGAACCGGGGAACTGGAGCAGGGGTTTGTGATTTTGTGTGTGATCTGGTGCTGTCAGTGGATCTGTCGGGTTATGTTTGTGTGTTAGAGATTAACTGATGGTCGTGGAAGGGCCTTAAGGAGTATGAAAGACTTTCTGAAGCTTCAATGGTTTTAGTTTTGAGTCAGAAGGGAAATGTGGCTGTAATTGAGGTCGTTTGTCAAAAGCCTGACCTTGTCTAGATTCAAGAGGAGAGTCAAAATATAAAGAACCTTATATGTAGAAGTGATAATGATCAGGTCAGATTTGTTTGATGGGATGGGATTTAACATTTTTATTTAAATCTTCATTTTATCTTGACTTTTAGAGCTGACAAACCCTCTTACGGTTTTAAACGGTACTTGGCCATTCAATGGTGGCAGACACATTTTAAAATGCTGGTCTTTCATTCAATATAATGGTGGTGCAGACTAGTTGTAAAATGAACCAAACAGGCAGTTGACATTTCGACTTTAAGGAAGGGGAGCAGGGTTTCCCGCAGGAAATTTGTAAGTTAAGGTGGTAGGGTTGGAAAATGAAAATATTAAAACTTAATTTTGAAGAGACTATGACAGAAAATCAACACATACTAGGTTATTAATGAATTAAATGTTTTAACAGATACCTCTAACGGGAATAGCTGCGTGATGAAGTGAAACTAAAGGGTTAATAAACACAAACTGAAGCAGATTTTGTTTTATCAACAGGCTATCCTCCAGACAGTGATGGCCACGTCTTTCTCATTTTGGCCGTGTGGCGCGCGTGCTTGCGTGAAGCGCATCCGGTCCGCGCTATTCTCCGAGATGCACTTGAGGGCCTTTTATGCAGCAAAAATTTTTTTGTACAATCTAGTTAAGGCAGTAGGGAGAATTTTATTGGACAAAAATTGTACAGAACCCTGCAAGCAAGATGAGTCATCAGTATTTTTGATGCCATTTTGCTTATTTTTGCATGTTTATTATGTTATTCAGAAGTACACTTTCATAAAAATGGCCTTAACGTCATCTAAAAGCCAACAGGCGCATTTTGTTTTCTTGAGTTTTGTAAAGGTTTAAACTATGGCTGTCACAATTAACGCGTTAATAATGCGTTAATGCAAATTAATTTTAACATCACTAATTTTATTAACCCAACGCACAATTTCTGTTTGACCCTTGGTCTAGATAAGTAAATGTGACCCGTGTTGTCCAAATTAATCAGAGGTTTAGCCCTTGTCTTGCAATCCCAATGCTCTAAATAGTCGTTGAACATCTAAAATTAGCTTTTTGTACGATTTCTAAGAGGTGTAGCTTAACCATTTATGGTTGTCCATGTACTTGTGTGTCTGAGATTTTGGTTTCGGTTTTAAAACTTGCAGGAATGAGAAAATAAAGTGCAGGATTTGCTTCATGTAAAAATAATTATTAAGAAAGATAATTCTTGTTTGGAATCTGAATCTGACTGATGTTAAAAGAGTTATTAAGAGGGACAAGACTCGATAATGATCTGCCTTGCGCTAACTGCCACATCTGATGCGCGTCCACACAAACGTGCAAGTGTGCGACCCCGGTATAAAGACACATAGACATAATTACAGTTTTAAAAATATCTGTTTTGACAATAATTCACGCAGATATATCTGTTATGTCTTAAGTCAACCAAAACAAGTTCAAAACGAAGCGCATGCTGTACCCTGATTGGTGGTTTGACGCATCACGTGTGCATCTAGTTTTTTTTTTGTGCGGCTTTAGTTTGCCCAGTTAAGTTTTTTTATCCACTGATAAATAAAAAGGAACGACCGATTTTTTAAAATGTAGTGGAGTAAAAAGTAAGATATTTGACTTTAAAATGTAGTAAAGTAAAAGTAAAAGTCTCCCAAAATAAAAGTACTTGAGTAAAGTACAGATACGCGAAAAAACTACACTGTAAAACTTTTCTGTAAATTTACAGCGAATTTCTAACAGTATTGTACTGTATTTTCAAAAAACAGTGTTAGACTGTATATTTACAAAATATTTACAGAATGTCTGTAAATGTACAGAATTGTCCTGTTTTCAGCATGCAAAATTCGTAATACAGAATAATACTGTAAAAGCATTGCATTGTGGGATTGATTTCCTTCGCGCTCAATATTTGAATGTAAGCAGAGCTAGTGCTTCGGAAGTTCGGACGCCCTTTATTTGTTAGGATTGGTTATTCATATAAACAACGACGATATGAAGACAACGCGTTCAACTTTTAATCTATAGCTGCCTGTGATGTGAAAACGTACACGGAACATTTAAAAGTTACTCGACGAAGCGGCAGACATGAGAGGATTATGCATGCAACAAGAAGACGGAGAGAATACAATGTGTCTGTGATGACGATAAACGAAGATTGACTGACTGTGCATCATTGACACGGTAAGACACTGTTGTTTTATTCGATTGCATTTCTGAACGGTTTGCACGAGTGGGCTATTTTTAGGAGCTGCGTTAAAGTCGCCATGAAACGGAAGTAGCGATTGCCTTATTTTCCCCGTGGTGACGTATATCCGAATGAAACGGCTTTTGAGATGAAATAAGGCAGGGCTGGATTTGAATTTGTCCATCGAGATCTGATTGGATCGTTTGAAGTTGGGTCGTGTTGCTAATTGCTAATCACTGCGATCTTCTCCCGGACCCCGCCCACCTGCCATACTTTTGACCGGAAGTGAAGAGAGATCGTTTTGAGGAGGGGAGGAGATTTGCATTTTTGATTAAAGATTATGAGCACACACGAATTTTTAAAAAATAATGAAGCTCACAGATAAGTCATTTGTTAATAATACCACACTATTAAAAATACATATATAGTTTTTCATTTCAATTTCATTGCGACTTTAAGTTACGCTAACTTGCTAGACTCTTAACAGACAGCACACGACACGTTGATAAAGATGTTTTTGTAACTTATCTGTCTGTTAATTCTTTTGTTTTTGACGACTAAACATGATAATGTGAATTGCCCTAAAACAACACAATGTTGCTGTCTGTCGGTGCGTTGTGATTTAGCTTAAGTTAGCTTGTAATACACGTAAAGAACTAAACATTTCAGCTTGTTCTCAAATATACACCAAGTTAAGTTACTTTGATATGAAAACGTTGTGGTTGTAGCCTGGATTCATCACAAATATAGTTTTATTTGTATTTTAAAGTTAATATAAGTGAAATGATGTCAGACTTATCTCAGATATTAAAGTTTAGTTAAATTGTAACCCCCACCTCCATTACTTCTTTGTCACGTCATTTAAAAGTGTTTGATTAACATATTTTTGCAATTATCACTCAAATTTGGTGATGTATAGTATATGTATGTAATATACTTCTATATACAGTACCACTCAAAAGTTTGAACTTACTTCCCATGTCCAAACTTTGGCCTGGTACTGTATACAGTACCAGTACAATATACTGTAGCATATTTGTATTGTCCTGTAATATACACATTTTAACCTAATATCTGTATTTGCATCGGTTGAGCTCAAGTTATGTTTAATAGTTATATTTGTAAATGGCTAAATAACATCACAAAAATAGAAACAAATTTTATTTTAAATATTTTATCTTTTTTGTTTTGGTCGATTTCAGGTCCGTCTCTAAGCAACCAGCGCTGGATGTTGAGCATGGACGGTCAGGTTGTGTGTGAAGGAGAGCAGCGCAACTTTGTCTCTGGTCTTGCAACGCTGATTGCCTCATTCTACAATTTTAACCTCCCGGATCTGGAAGCGGTGGCATGCACCCTTGGGTTTGTTCAGAGGTTAGATACACATTTCCCATTCATATGTTAAAATTACTGTTTTTACATATTGTGAAGGTCTGCATCAAGATGCAAAGCGTAAAACTGAAACTTCATATTTACATTAAATAAGTAAGTATGAACTGTATTCATCTGACCTCAGTTTTTCTCCGCTTACACTTTTGGCATGGTTTTTGTGCTGAAATACTGCCAAAAGCATTGCAAGTTTGCAAACACAATTTTATGAACGACAAATACAAATTAATTGCACAGAATCTGTCTCGGTGTGTAAAATAAACCACTTTTAATTGTGTAAATGACTTGTTGCATACAGAGGGTAGGGTGGCCATTTGTGAAAGTTCCGCCGGACACGTCCCGAACATGTTTTTGGGTGCTTTCTCCGGAAGTCGCGTTGCTCGAATGCATACGTCACAAAGGTCCTCACATTTCAGTTAAAATACATTAGAAAATTAAGATTTATTTCTTTTAAGATTGCTTTTCTGAAATTAAACCCAAAATATTAATCCTTGATGACGTATGCGGTCGACCGACACGACTTACGGAGAACGAACCCGAAAACATGTTCGGGACGTGTCCGGCGGAACTAGCACGAATGGCCACCCTAACAGAGGGTAAAACTATTTCCTGAAATAACCTGACATTAACAGTTTTGTCATAATTCTCTCACTCATTTGAGCTTGCTAGCGCGTGTGGAAAGGTGTGGCTATCAAATGAGGCTTTTAATGACTCGTTGTTTTCTCTTTTATGATTGGTTGAATAACGGCAGTAGTTGTCTCAGTATCCGGTAGCCCAGTAGATATTGAGTTATTTCAGGAAATTGTTTTATAAAAACTGGTTTATTTTACACACTAAGACAGATTCTGTGTGATTCATTTGTGTTTACCGTTCATAAAACTGTATTTTTGAAAGAATGCCACTGTTTGCACACTTGCAATGCTTTTTGCAGTATTTCAGCCCAAAAATCCATGCCAAACGTGTAAATGCAGAAAAACTGAGGTCAGATGAATACAGTTTATATTTATTTAGCCTAAATATGAAGTTTTACAAGACATGAATTACGCTTAAGATTAACAGTGCAATGTTGCCAAACCTTTTTCTTATGCCTGCAACTTGATTTTACACCTTTACAAAACAATGTCACCTTTATGCTTGTAATGTCACATTTCCATTTTGACCAGTGATTTGTTGTTTTTAACAGAACATTGATCTTCCCCCATTACTTCTGTTTAAACCAAATTATTCAATTAAATTGCACAATTATTAATACAGATTTATTTGTTGTTTTTTAATTACTGTGTAAAATAAGAAGACTTATTAAAAATGTTTTATCAACATAATAATAATTGTTCTTGTTTGTTTTCTGCTTTGCAGATGATTTCTCTACATCAACCTGGAACATGGATCAAAGATGAAGAAAGGGAAAAAGAACACTACAGTGAATCCACAGGTTTCCACTCTTCTTAGAAAACTTACAGACTTTAAATGCAATTTTGTTTAGACACTTCCACTATCCAGTGTAGTTGAATTAAAAGGAATTAAAGTTTCCTACATTGTTAATGATGTGCTGTTAATTGAAATACAAACGTACAGCTGGCATTTCATCCAATATGCTTATGTTAAAGAATTAATCCACTTTTAAAATGATGTAAAAAAAGAAAGTCAGGAGGGAAAATACAGTAAAGGATTAGTCCACTTTCTTAAAGGAGTAGTCCACTTTAAAGATGGGGTCCATTGACTTTTCATAGTAGGAAAAAAAGTAAATCTTTAAAGTGGACTACTCCTTTAATAAAAAATCCTGATAATTTACTTACCCCTAAGTCATCCAAAACGTTTATGTGTTTCTTTGTTCAGTCAAGAAGAAATTAATTTTTTGTTTTGTTTTTTTGAGTAACACATTCCAGAATGTTTCTCCATATAGTGGACTTTAATGGACCTCAACAGTTTACAGTGTAAATGCAGTTTAAAAGGGTGCATACAGCTTCAAAGGGCTCTAAACTAGGGCTGCATGATAAATCGCATGTGATTGTCATTGCGCATCTTGTAAGTAAAGCAGCATGTACTACACAAAGCCATAGATCACTGACAATCATGGCAAAATTTGCATTAATAATATGTATGCGATATGGCCCTACTTGTCAGCGAACTACGTCTCTGTCTAGTAAAAGCTGCTCCATCTGAAAGCAGGTGATGAGATGCGCATGACGATCGCATGTGATTTATCGTGCAGCCCTACTCTAAACTATCCAAACTGATGCATAAGGGTCTTAACCAGCAAAAATCATAACTTTCGGCAAGAAAAAAAATAGGCACTTTTAATCCACAACTTCTCATCTTGCACTAGCCGTGTGATGCGCCAACGTGACGTCATGTAATGCACAGTCATGTCAAAAGGTCACGCATCACAAATGTGAAACACACACTTGCAGACCATTTTAAACAACAAACTGACATAAAGATTAGTTATCATTCCACATACAACAACGTCTGAACGTTCCTCTTTCTCCACGCTTGTAAACACCGGGGCGGTAGTTTTGCATGCATCACGTGTGACCTTTCAACATGCTAAAGCATTACGCCAGATTGCGCTGGTGGGACACAAGGCTAGTGCAAGATGAGAAGTTATGGATTTATAGTACTTATTTTTTATTTTTCTCAATAAAAATGAGGATGGTTTGCTAGATAAGATCCTTATGTCTTGGTTGGGATCATTTAGAGCCCTTTAAAGCTGCATCAAAATAGCAAATTTTAAACTGCATTTAATCTGTAAACTATTGAGGTCCAGTAAAGTCTTTAAAATTGAGAAAAAGCATGGAGTGTTTTCCCTAAAAAACTTAATTTCTTATTGACTTAACAAAAAAAGACATCAACATTTTGGATGACATGTGGGTGAGTAAATTATCCAGATTTTTTATTAAGAAAGTAGAGTAATACTTTAATGTTTTTTCCCTCCTGACTTTCTTATTTTAAATCATTTAAAATATTTTGAAACATTTCCATTCTTTAAAAGTTAATAAGATCACTTGATTGTTAATGTTCTGATAATTCATAACTGTTCTGTCAACTGTTTATTAATTGTAATGCATACAGCTGACATTTCAGCAAACAATGTTTATGTAAATTTTATGGCCTTTGCTTTTAAAAAATAAAGTTTTATATTCTAAGAATTTTGTATTTGTGTATTATGTATTTAATTACCATTTGAGACTATTGTTACTGTTACACATATAATATAAATTCCTAATTTAAAAGTGGCATATCAGTAAAATACAGAATGGGTTATAGTTCTGTAAAAATACAGTAATTTGCTGGCAATATAGCTGCCTGTATGTAAATTTACAGTGTAAAGTTTTACAGTGTATACTGTAAAAATAAATAAATTACAGCGTTATACTGTATCTGACAATTACAGTGCAAGACTGTAAATGTTGTTTACAGTAGTGGTTCTGTAAAAATACAGTAAACGGCTGGCAACCCAGCTGCCAGTATTTTACTGTAAATTTACAGTGAAAAGTTTTACAGTGTACTTAAGTACAGTAACGAATTACATTTACTTCGTTACTGTCCACCACTGATCGCAAGTTACCTCATGACACGCATGCGATTAATCTAGATTCAATATTTTAATCGATTGACAGCTCTAGTTTAAGCCCCACATGGGAAAATACATTGTAATGAATTGATAGCTTACAATACTGTGACCTTGAGCAGATGCACTAAACCTTGAGCACTTTATCTTCGATTCCACCAGGGAGACTGCAAGAAAATGTTGCCATCATTTACTCATGTCATACCAACCCTATGTTACATTTGTTTTTCTTACAAACGCAAAAGATGTATTACATATGTCTGCATGAAGTGCATTTTCCATACAAGAAAAATAGATTATATGCTATCAAGCTCCAAAAAGTATAAATATAAAAAATATATCATCATAGTCAACTTGTGTGCTGTACTGCAGTTCTTCTGAAGTCATGTGATAGCTATGTGTCAGTACTTAATGATAATGTCTTGTGTTTAATGACACCTACAGTATAGACGTGTGTATATATCACTCCCATGTCTATTTTATATCTTATATGTTGATATTATGGGATCTATGAGTACTAATTTGTCTTATCATTTAGTTTTATTCATATACGGGTCTGATTTAGATGAGCCATCACTGCCTGCGGGCTTATTAGTGGCTCTGTTGGGTTATAACTGATTCACTGTACCGTTGATCTTTTTCGGTAAAGTCATATTTTCTCTTTATATTTCTCATATTCCTTTCCCATAAATGTCTTTTTTTAAACCACCAGCAGAGCCCTTTAGTGCTGCAGGCTGTATTAGCAGATCCAGGATCAGGTTTACCTGTGCATCAATATAGTGTGTGTGTGTGTGTGTGAAGGGGACCCTGATCCTTCACTATTTGCTTGAGGATTTAAAACCATCCCCATCATGTTTTCTGTGTAGTGCCTTTCTTTGAAATCACAAACAGATTTCTGGTAATCGAATGTTGATTTGGTTATTGACAGTTACATACCATGGGCCTGTTGAATGCTTTATTCTGATTGGTTGAGAAATGTTCCACGTGTGTTGATTTTTTTTGATAAACACACACCTAACCTGTCAAATGTCAAAAGTGCACATGATTTCCAGTTTGGAAACATAGGGAACATAGATGCTCACTGGTTTTTGTGTTGCATTATGGGAATTTTTAGGGAACGAATGTCCTAGTGCACTGGGAGGATTTTGCGATTGAGACAGCCCTTAAAATGGCAGACAGTAGAGCAGTTTTCAAATGAAAATTAAACAGTACAGACATATCGACATGTTGGAACCATTTTGGAACGACCCACATTACAGTTTTGCAAAATTTGCAAAGCAATTTTTGTGACTATAAAGGGATTTGATTGGACAACATGGCAAAAAGGCTGACATATTTGTCATATATAATTCATGTTCTTTTTTGGAAATGTCATGGCTTCCGACTGTGTTTCTCACATGTCGGTGGGTGAGGGGGGCAGGGGGTATTGATTATCTACACAATTAAGGATTCCTTAAGTACTTCGATTTTGATTGGGCTTTCAAATGCTAATTCAGGGATCTGGGCGTCTTGGGGAAACTCAGCACAATTGGGTCTTGATTTGTGGGATATATTGAAGTTAACAGAGTGTGTCAGACTTAACAAGGGTGACCTCTTGCATCTTAGCCATTTTCCCAAATATAAAAGAGAGAAAAAAGGGTAAAGCAACAAAGGGTTGTCAGAAGTGGGGTGTCAAACACACACCCCGCAACATCAATGACCTTGGCCTCTGTGCCTATCAAAGGCTATGAGGCTGTAGGCCTGAGATGATAGAGACTAGGTTATGAGTCCATGTCAGCAATCCAGAGCTGCCAAAATCGGCAGCCGGTGTGGCAATTTTAGTTAGTAGCTTGTTAGAACTAATACTCCAAACTTTCTTTTTCAAACTCTTAAAAAAGAGATTTCACAAGACTTTTTTAAGAGGTAAAATAAATCTTTGGTGTCCCCAGAGTACATATGTGAAGTTTTAGCTCAAAAATTATATAGATAATTTATTATAGCAAGTTAAAATTGCCACTTTGTAGGTGTGGGCATAAATTGTGCAGTTTTGGGTGTGTCATTTAAAATGCAAATGAGCTGATACCAGATTTTTTTCCCAATTGGTTAGTTCTGAACAGAAACAGTATTTTAATGTTTCCGGTTTTCGGTTCAACCCTAAAATTAACGCTCCTATACCCAGGGGCGCCGCTAGCAATTTTGGGCCCTATGAAAAAATAGGGGGTCCGGCCCCCCCATACCCATTTCATACCAAACATACAATCCAACCTACTGTAGCTATTCAAAATCTTTGTCTGTAATTTAATAATACAGAACTATTTATTTTGCTATTGTTTTGACCACAGTTATCAGTATTTATAAATACCTAAAATGTCTGCAGCTAAGATAATTAATTGTGCAATGCAAATTTAATTGAAAAATACAGTACATTAAATCAAATATTCAGAGAAAATGCAACATTCTTAAAGATTAAAGATAAATGTGACCATACCTGTGAAAACCCAGCTGAAGTATTTCTTTGTGATTTACTGTTTTCCACATAAAATCATCCTATATAATGTCAAGAACATTTGTGAAAATATAAACTTGATATCTTTAATGTTGACTGAGTAATGTCAGCGATTGAAATCATAGTGAAATTAATGCTTGAAATTAAACTGTGATGCTTTTTATCTCACAATAAGATTTGAGGCTTTAGTCTGATTTTCAGAGACAGTCTTAGTGACATACTGTATACTTGAGCTCTTACACACACGACATTGTAACATTTAAAAAACAACAATGCATCTTTTCTATGTACATTCTGCCTGAAATAAGACTGGGTCAACAATGCTTGACCAAAGCGGCGTGGTGAGCTTGAACCTGCTTACATCACGAGGCATTTTTTGGACCCAACATTCAATAGGAAAATTCAACTGCAGTAGCCACCGTTCAACCTGAAGAGGGCAGCACTCAGACGTTTTTACACCATATATTGTAGTATTGAAACACTTTATATCCAAATGTCAAAAAACTTACTAAAATCAATGAACAACACAAATAAAACCCCATTCTTACAGATCATTAACTAAAAAAAGTTGGTTTAGGGTTTAGTTACTCTTTAAGAAAACAGCTATACTGTTATTAAATGATTCTTCAGACTGTTTTTTAATCAACGGGGCTCTAAAATGAAATGAATGACAACTATAGCAGATTACAACATAGATTTCCATTGATTTCTTAACCCTGTTGCAAGTTGAGAAGCTTTAATATACATAATTTGACTAGTTTAGCGTTAGTTGCATTTCAGTTTTATCACAACCAACTCAATTTACGACTGCATAAAAATCCTTCCTTGGGATATTGCGTTACAAAACAAAACAGTGTGCACTCAAAAAAATTATTCAAGGCCTTCTTAGACATGACACATTAAAATTGTGTTCAATAAATGTAAAATACCTAATTAAGAGCAATAAGTATATATATTTAATTAGTATAACACAAAATAAATATTTACAATAAATTATTGATTTCTTTTTAATTGCGTTAACACAATTAGTTTGAGTTTGGGTTCTGGAAAAAGAATTTCCCAGCATGCTTTGCATGCAACTGCTTTTGGAGAGTCATTTTTTAAATTAAGTGTTATTTTATGCATTTTTAGGTAAAGAGAAAGACTTAATAGTGTTAAATGTCCGTTTATCCTATTGATTTAGAAGCGTTTGTGTTATATTTTTTCAAATTGTTTGGCATCGTGCAGAAGAGTGGCGCTTGTGGTTAGGTTGTGGGTGTGACATATTTCTCTCAATGAGCATTAACAGTGTTTATGCCTGTTTGGAGATCAGTCTCTTCTCAAATGCTCATCCAAATTATCATATGTTATTATTATAAGCATGCTAACATGTGCTTATGCTAATTAGTATGATATAAAAACGTTATATATAAAATAACAGAATTGAGTTCTTCAGACTACACTACATTGAGTTATTCAAAATACACTAAATTGAGTTAATCAGACTACACTAAATTGAGTTGAGGCAACTAATTGAGTATTGCCATTTACTTTAAATTGAGTTGGACCAACTCAATATATTTTAATTGTGTAAAGCAGTTTTTTATGAGTTAGGGGTACACATTCATATTGGATGGAAATCCTGCTCACAATTTTATTGAGTTAATCCAATGAATCATTTTTTTGAGTGTGTAACCGATCGCATTTCTAGTTTATGTTAATTAGCTTATACGGGCTACGTTAATTTAAACAGCTTATAAGGGCTGACTTCGCGTTAGAATCATAACACAAAACAAGGAACGTAAATCCCCTTGTGTTTTTTTAAACTGGGGTAAACAGAGCGAAGACTTTACAGTGGAAAGAAAACTGCATTGTATTGCTCCAGCGTCACATTGTGTAAACTGCATTTATAGTAAGGAAGTGCACATATGCAGATATCATAGGAAATAGCAGTAAATACACACACCTTGTTCCCTTCTGAAGTTCACGCGCACTGTGAGACCGTGGATTGAAGACGGCGGTATAACGCAGAGTAAAGACGGGGCGGAGCTAAGAGGGCTCAGCTTAAGGGGGTTGCGTGTATGGCACAGTCCTTGGCTGGGGCCCTCAAAAGTTCATAGACCCTTAGAATCGTCCTAACTGTTCCCCCCCTTACGGCGCCCCTGCCTATACCAGTTAAAACAAAAAAAGAAAGTTCCCGAACCGGTTAATAACGTTCCATGTCAGCTGTGGGACATAAAAATAAGTAGGCTGATCATTAGGACAATAAACTTAAATTATTAGTCTACATATTTTTCCTTAAGTTTCTATCTTGTCATCAAACATTAAAAAAGGCTACATTATGTAAGCGGCATAACTGTAATTCTGACATGCCTACATTTGTTGAGTGCACTTAAACACGTGCGCACACACAGACGGAGGACAAATTCCAAATGGCGCTTCGGGAAGAAGATGCAGCATAAACAGTCACTCCACATAAAGTGAAAATTACGTTGTTTTTCAGTGCTTTATTCACCAAATGTATTTAATGGACTACAGTTATGAGACACAGTAGCGCAACTCTTTCTCAATCAAGAGTTGTGATCTTTGAAGGGCATAGGGATAATCACGTTTGATTGGAGTTGGACCAGACACATTCAACGCATGTGCGTGCAGAAAATTGCTCACTTTAGCGCCTTTTTGCGGTTAAATTGTTTAAAATCACTTAAGTGTTCACATTTGCAAGCCTTTGAAACACGTGTAAATGATCAACTTTCACCCTATTTAAATTTGCGTATTAATCCGCAAATCGCATGCAAGCCGAACTGTGGGTTGTGATCTGTACGGATCACTGATCAACTGTGATCCATTACACCACTAAAAAGTAAAAAACAAACATCATGAGATACTTGGTAGCCTACGAAATGTACCTCGTATGATTGAGCATTAGAGACTTGGGCTACTTGCTGGTGGCAAGCTTCTCATTTCTTCAATGAGTCAACGATGACCGGAAGTGAACGTCACCGAGTCATATTAGACAGAATTCTTGTTGAAGAACGAAAAAATAATGCTATTAATCGGTTACCATTATTTTAAATAAATGATTCTGTTCCGGAACATATATTTTTTGAAAGTTTCTGGTTTCATTACTGTTCCTTGCAAAACATGAAAAGTTTCTGGTTTTCGTTTTCGTTTTCGTGCCGTGAACCGGTTCAAACTCTTGCTGGGGACCCAATTATAGCATTTAAACATAAAAAAGTCAGATTTTCATATATGTCCCCTTTAAAAAATCTTTATAGCTTCAGCTGTAAACAAACAGAACAAAGAAAGTCATCATTTTAGGTTAATGTAGTGAAGGAAAGAGGACCTAGTAACATTGTCTTAACATTCAAGGAAAGCATTCTGTGTGAACAAGAGGCAGAAACAATGCTGTAAGGGTCGTGCTGTAGTAAGGCATGCGTCATCGCAACACAAAGTTATGGTAACACAGGGATTTAAAAACAGATAAACAACACGAAATGTCGGCACACTGGACTGAAGCAGAGATCAGGGAGCTTGTCACTATCTGTACTGAAGCTGAGATCATTCACTAGCATGAAAAAACAGTGCATCGCGCGCTCCTTATGTGCGCGCTTGAGAGAGAAATAACGGATAATTAGCAAACTTTAGATGCTGTGAAAAAAACGAATCCCGGATTCAATTTCCGTGTATTTTTTTATAATCTTTGTGTGAAAAAGGCTACTATGTGGCTATCGTCGATCATTTGCAGCCCAGTATGGGGTTATGATGATGTGTTAATAAGGAAAATATAAGTGGTGGTTTAATGCATGAAGGTAAAGGCATGGATGGTTATGTCAGACGTAAGTCACATTTACATAGGCGAGGGTGTTATAGCCACCGGTGACTCAACTCCCTGTTGAGTTAATAGCTCCATCAACCTGAAATCAACTTAAAGTTGACTAATGCATTAAATTTCAAGTCTCCTAAAGCCAAATGTTAGCTTTTGAATTCCCCGAGAATCCCCCCCCCCCGTATCTGTCAGATATAATTTCTGTTTAAAAATGTTCAAACTTGGTGCATGAATGAACGCTTAATGTCATGTGGAAATTTTGTGTGGCTCAAAATTTCTCCTTTTCTGTTCCATGGTAGAAAAGTCACAATGGTTTAAAAGAACATTACGCTAGTTAAAGGTGCAATGTGGGACTTTTTAGGAGGGTCTTTTGACAGAAATGCAATACAATATACATTAGGTGTGTGCCATATCATACCGTTCACTATAATACCGGTATAATTTTTGACATAATAAAAATGTCATATCATGTTATCAATGATATAGCGATGTGATGACGTATGCCGCATTTACGTCGCCTTAACGCGCACGACAACAACACCTGAGAGCAAAGCAGCGTGGGGGAGATATTAGCAGCAGCCAAAAAGTTTCAGGCGTCAAAATCGCAAAATTCTGCCAAAGATAAAAAAATTCAACTCGAGCGAGAGCCGCAAATTCGCGTGAAACGCAAAATGCACAAAAAGCACCATTCGCGTGTACCGCGCACAATGCTCAATTCGCGCCTTTCGCATTGAAATCACTCGCGCTTCAAGCCTCTTCCGCGTTGGTGTAAACGCAGTATAATGACTCAACCGAGCATCGCTGTGCAAATTACTTTAGTTATTGTTCAAATGAAGTGTTAAGGAGTTGTGTCATATAGGGAAAACACTGTAACGCTGGATTTCCACCGACTGCAGAACGGCTGCGGATCTGCTGCGGAACGGTGGCGGAGTCAATCGGTTTCCATTCAAGTCAATGTGTGTATTTCCACTGACTGCGTTCCGAATCCGTCACAGCTCTGGCCATCTGCAGCCCTCTGGAACAAATAGGCAGAGCTTCTATTTTTGACGGATGCCGGACACTTCTGCAGGGTGGAGCCATGACTATATCGCGTGATCATACCTGAATTTGCGAGATCTCGTGTCATGATCTGGGCTGGTCCAGCAAAAAGTCATAATTTAACGTCATAATGGGCGGAGACAGAACTAGATATCGCGCGATCATCCGTGAACTTGCGAGACCTCATGGGTCCTCGTCACTTCAGCACACAGTCGCTCTGCAATAAATACGGAACTGATGGGTATTGGCGGACGACGGATCTGCAGCCGATCCGCAGTTGGTGGAAATCCAGGGTAACACTGTTATGACAGTAACTTACTTTTCTGACTTATTTAAATCCACAAAATGTTCACAAATGTTCACATTCTAGTTGTACTGATGCACGTTTACTTAATATTTAATTAGACAGATCTATCTTTTCTATTCATTTTCCATTAAATTATGCGATCTGATGAGTTTAAAGCTCTGTTTTAATCTGTTTGTTTCTTCAGCGACTGCCGCAAGGCGTGAGCACATTGTCCGCTACTGGGTCCTAAAGTACACCCGATTTCTCACAACATACAGACCATAGACACAGACAGATAACGTGCTGATTTCTCCTGTGTTTATATAAAAATCAGATTTTTTCACTTGTGTTTTATCTGAACAGGATTAACATTTATCTCATGACCCCAAATGTGCCATGATTAATGTTTATTTGATGTTTGTGCGATCAAAAGTGCACGTACATGTAAAATTATTTTCAAATTAAAATTTTTTATTGTTAGCTAATGATGTTACTGGGATCTGTGAAAATGACTGAAAATCTGTAGTAGTGTCATAGTGATGTATTCATACCATACCATTTCATCTCTAGTTTGTACTTTGTTTACATTTGACTCATGCTGTGTGATCGTGTCAGTTTTGCACTTTAATGCGGCTTCTGCCACCTTATGACAATGGATTTAAACTTTGAATGAGGTAGTCTGTCATCAATGACAGCTCATTGGATTGAAATTGCCCTTCCTTTTCCATAATTTCTTATACCCTCATAAATATCATTACTGCAAAAATTCTTAAATATCATGATATCATTTTGAGGCTGTATTGCCCACCCCTAATATACATAACTATATTATCAGTGGCATATAAAGACCTTACATAATGAACTATATTATTTTTATTACCTTAGAATGAGCTGTTTTATCTGCCGACTGTCGTCGTCATGTTTCTACAGTAGCCCCAAATGGACAAACCGTTCTACAGAGCGCGTTTTCTTTCTATGTTGTCTCAGATAACGACATGTTTGTCCTGTGGCGGCTACCGTTGCTTCTCATTGTGCTTCGAAATTGATGGGTGAGCCATGGACTGCAATTCACAATCTCACCACTAGATGCAGCAACGAAACCCACACTGAACCTTTAATGCAATTTATATTTTATTTTCAAATTTAAAATAGGTAAGTTTTTGGTCAACTTTCAAAAATTATTTCAGCGTATGCCTATTGTCTCCTGTGGAGAGATCTGCTTTTTTGGTGTGCAATACACGCTTTTATCTGTATACTGTGCATTACAACCGTAAGATCCACATTAAGCACCAAACTAACCCCCGTGGTTGGATTAAATTTAGAGTTGCTGCAGACCCGCTGGTTTCATTTCCCGAAATGTTTCTTGAGCGTGACTCAAACAGCTGCGTGGGTCAGCGGGAGACACTATACATTAAGCCGCCACCCTGCCGACAAACTGCGGATAGTAATTAAGTTATGGAAGCAGCTAAATGAGGCTTTAACAATCGTGCGAGGCTCGTCTTTGTAACTTCCCTCCTTCTCTCTGTGTGAACGAGTCTTTGAGCGTTCGGTCGGCGTGCGGAGGTCTTGGAAAGACTTAAAAAGAAGAGTGGGAGTTAACTTTGATCCTATTTTCCTTGTTCACATCGTTTGATGATTTTTGCGTGGGGATTTGAGCTTTCGAACTGCTTTATAGTATGACTAGTCAAATTGTTACAGGAACCAGACGTTTACGTGTTAAAACCAGAGACACTTGTCATGCCAAAGGTGGCCATTAGCAGGTGTCTCTATTAATTTTTGTTTTGTAAGTAAAATTGAATTGTGAAATGCTGTACAATTGATACATTTAATTGCAACAGAGGCTAAACAGATATTGTCTAGTCAAGCATGATATATACTGAAATGTAGAAGGTTTTTTTGTTGGTTTTTTGGCAGACGTTTTATCTTAGTTTTGCCTGGCAGATGGTATATCCTCCGGCGTGATTAAAATAATCAATTGCAGTATTTTTTCCTGACTTGTTCCCTCATTACTTTATATAATTTCCCTTTATCCTCGTGTCTGGCTGTTGCTCTTAAGTGTTGCTGTGACTCAGTTGTGCTAGCAGCCCATGGGTTCGATTCCCAAGAAATATGCATACTGATTAAATGCATAGCTTGGATAAAGGCGTGTGGTAAATACAATGTAAATCATGTGAGAAATATACTTTATAACAGATAAAGTATTATATTTAAGTGTAAAGAATTGGAATGAGACGGGACAGATCCAATGACCAGACCAAATCCATGTCATCCACTTGAGCACCACATCTCCATTGTGTCCAGATGTTGTGCGCTAACCACTGCGCTACAGTTTTGACTTTACGTAACTCTTTACATAAATGAGACGAGCTAGACTCAACTAGTCTCTCACCCTGTCTTTCACCCTGTCTCTCTGTGTCCTGAAAAGTTCAGCGCTCAGTATGCAACACTTCTTCATTGCCATGGTAACAACATGTCATCTTTCCTTAGTCTGTATCTTTAATTATTTTTAGACAAACGTAAGCCCTTTTTCCCTCTATAATTTTAATATTTGTTGGAAGACTGAGAGTCCCCAGGCGAGTCCGGTATGATTAGTGCGCTTTGACGACATTTGCATAAGAAAAGTGCGGCGGCGTTTGCGCTTGCGGCCCCAGAGGAAGATTAGCAACATTAGCATTCAGCAGCCCACAGGAGAGTGTGTGTGTGTGCTGGAGACTTCAACCACAGGTTACTAGTCTGTGACCTTTATAAGTTTATAAGCCGTACATTTTTTTAGAGATAACTCTAAGTGAGCCATTCTTACGTAGGTTGATTTCTTCCTGAAGTGTAAACAACGTAGCTCTGTGGTGCTTTCAGAACATTGCTGTGTTAGTTTTAAAGGGCACCTATTTCATTGCTAAAAAAACAACGTTTTTTTTTTGTGTATTTGGTATAATGCAATGTGTTTGCGTGGTTTATGGTTAATGTGGTTTATGGTTAAAAAAAACATTATTTTCCACATACCGTACATTTTTGTAGCTCCAAATTTCCCTCTTTTACTGAAACACACAGATTCATGTACAAAACTCACCTTTTTTATAAAAGCTCTGTGTCCCTGATTGGCCAGCTAATCTTTACGTTGTGATTGGTCTGAATACCTCTGACGTCAGTCGGAAATGTGATGCTCCTTACCATGTTTGAGCAGTGTTGCCAACTTGGCGACTTTGTCGCTATATTTAGCGACTTTTCAGACCCCTTTAGCGACTTATTTTCAAAAAAGCGACTAGCGACAAATCTAGCGACTTTTTCTGGCGTTGTTGGAGACTTTTGGAGACTTTTTACGTGACATTCACTCTTCTCAATGAGCAGCTAACGCTGCTTCTGTGGGCTCCACCCCCGTCCCAAAGCATTCACAGGCGGTCTAGTCCTCGCGCAGCAGAGCAGAGTCGCTCCCAGCTGCAGTCAGGGCAGGAGAAGTGGTTATCTATCCGCGTCCAGACAGCATAATCGTGCATGCGGGAAGCCGGAGCAGGCGGATCCTGCGATGGCTTACATTAATGGCGAGATGTAAATGTAAAATGGTATTTGAATAAAATGAATCACTGACTGTACATAAAATAAATGTACTAGAGGGAGCTGAGCAGCAGCACATTTAGAACAGACAAACTGTACGGAGCTGACGCGTTAATGGGCTATTAACCTACAAAACAACTTTTCCCATCATTTATCAGTGTATGTTTTGAAACTGGACTGTTTGGCCATATAACCATAACCATACACATATTTCGTTTTATGAGAACATAAGCAGATAAACAAACGAGAAAACATTTTCAAGCATTCACGTGTATTAAAATAACATTTTTGACAGTTCAGAGAGAAAGAGAAACGTGAAATAATGTAGTAAGCCAATGTAGTAAGAATGCAAATGCGACGTGATGACGTCACTGTTATGCAAATGACTCAATGACGTAATCTAGCGACATTTAGCGACTTTCCAAGCATGCTTTAGCTACTTTCCATTGAAAATAGTTGGCAACACTGTGTTTGAGAGATTCGCTCACAATGCAATGCTAACAGGAGTTAACTTACATGCTGTGAGTCCGAAGCGGGAGGAATTATGATAATGTCGGCCCCAGGAAGTAAACTGTTGCCTACAATCTGTGTATTGTAGTCCAAAAAAGAGTTTTACGCTGGAGACGATACGTCCCGTCATCGTTTAATTTAGGGTTTGTCCCTTTTGTATATCGTTAACATATACTAACACACACTTACACACCAAAGGAAATGTAAAATCGTGAATCAGATAATTAATGCTCTTTTATGGTCTGACCATAGACATACTGTAAATAGATGCTGTATTGGCCACTGAAATGTGGGTTAATGTCATCACCATTTTGGAGGCGGCAAGACTGCCATATACATGTAAACAATGTCTGCGTGTTTCTTCTGGATTATAAACATAGTAATTAGTAGTGATGCACCAATGTATCGGCCGCCGATATTTATCGGCCGATTTTTGATGAATTTAAAACCATCGGCATATCAGCAATAGCATGAGAAAGGCCGATACCGATTGTTTATTAGTCAACTGCATAAAGAATTTCATTATATGTAAAAAAAATGAGTTCATGTAAATTAATGTTGTTAATAAAATAAATGCTGAATAGCAAAAACCACCTTTGAAGGTTGTCATGCTGTCTTATATTTGTTTTAGCTTAATTTGTGCCTCTCTTATTATGTTGGTCAGTTGAATGTTAGTTAGATCAAATCCATGTTCAGTAAAAATAATTTGATGCAGAAATAAACTAGCTAATAGACCAACTGTATAGTATTGTATACAAGTGTTTAATATCGGTATCGGACAGAAGTTGTCTGTTTAAATCGGTATCGGCCCAAAAAAATCCTATCGATGCATCCCTAGTAATTAGAGATGCAACGATATAAAACAATTCACCAATACTGATAGATTATTCAGACTAATATCTGCCGACACTGATACTGATAGTTTGGTGGTTATATGAACTTGCATTAACTAAATTCTGAAGATTACATTTTCTGAAGTTTATTCATTCCTGTAATGACCATTAAAATTGAACATTAAACTAGTGATGTTTCTTTACATTTTCTACACAGAGAGCTCAAATTCATTGCATTTTCTTGTTTTCTTTTGATTCACAGGATATCGACCATGACAATCGGCTGTGTTTTTTAAGTATCACTGATAGTGTGAAAAATGCTTTTATCGACCGATACCGATTATTGGCAGAAATATCAGTGCATCTCTAATAGTAATGTTTACATTTCTAACCAATTTCAATGGTTTAAGTACAAAACCATTTCATTTTCACTTACTGTGGCCTCCCTAATATGGTTGCACCGGTGACCCATCGCAGCAACAGGCCAAAACATTCAGAGGCCACATTGTGTATTCTGTATCTGTAGACTTGATATGTCAATAGGACTAGATAGGACTCCACCAATGGCATGCCATCTCTTTTCTATGCAGACACGCCACCTCACATTGATCCGAAAAACAGATTCAAATTCACCTTATGTCAGTACCACAAACTCACAGTGTTTAAAGTCATAAAGAAATTGAAATTAAAAACTTTACATTTTTTAATGAAATATTGTAGTGATTTTTATAAATGACTTTTCTGTGCACTTCTCCTCAACCACTCTTCACTTCCTGTCACGAGGAATGGTCCAAGGGTGGGGCTATCAGACACATGTTTCTGCCTTGAAAAAGATTGAAGCAGTAAGCAACTTTCACTGATCCAATCAGTTCTCGATGGACAAAATCAAGTCTCACGCTAAATTTGATAACATTTCAGTTACTAGAGGCAGGCTCAAAAAGGGAGTCAATTCCCATAGACCCCCATGTTAAAATGCCCAACTTTACAGCAGAAAATAATATGTTTACAGTCTGGTAGAAAATGTGTTTTTGTATATAGCAACTTTTGCCCTTCATGACAACTATGAGGGGGATAAATTTTTTTGTAATTCATCTGTTTAAATTATATTAAGCCTTACGCTGCGTTCCGCGCGAATTGAGCGTTGCAGCGGGAAACGCGCGAGTTGAAAAATCTGAACTTCGGCGGATTTCCGCGCCGCATTAACCAATCAGGACCTTGCTGTAGTAGTGACGTGATTACAGGAAGCGAGCAGAGTGGCTGAGTCTCAGGGGAGTCTCAGAATTTCACGCGCGGGCTTCACGCGCGAATGAAGCGAGTGAACTCAAATGTTTAAGCATCCAACTACGCGCGAATAGAGCCTTTTTGACGCCTCTACCGCATAATTGTGCATAATTAAGGGCGTAGCCACCTGAGTGACAGTTGAACAGCCACTGTGATCACTAGAATCGAGCTGGGTGGGCGTGGCTTCAGCAACCAGCCACCTCAGCTTCACCCATGTCCCGCCTCTTTACCCATTTTCGGTTATCCGCGAGGGATGCACGGTGACACGCTGCCACAACGCCTACTTTAAGCTTCAAAAAAGCTCTTCACAAACCAATGAGTGACGTCACGGACACTACGTCCATATTTTTTACAGTCTATGGTCACTACTAGAGCAAGCTCCTGATTGGTAAATGTGGCGCGGATATCTTCCAAACACATGACGGGCTACATACATGTTGTGACGAACTTTGCATCGAGCGCCCTTGAAAAAATAAGTCACCGGCGGCCACTGTATTATATGTTTTGTGGTTGTGCAAGATTGACTTGACCTCTATATTTTCTTTTTTTTTTGAGCACATAAGTGAATCAGCAACAGACATCTGTGATGAGACATTTCTAAGCTCACCATTTTGAAAAGCATGTGTTTTGTACTATAGGCACTCAGACGTTAACAGCCTTTATCTGTGCATTCATCTATAGAGCTCACTTCATTTCTCTTAGTAATTTAAAATGCCACTCTTATGTGTATGCTTGTTCACAGAGAAGCCTGACTGTGTGTGCGTGTGCTGGTCTGTAAGCTGTATCACATACAGATGAGAGTCTGTCATTAGTCTCCTGAGAGATAATTGCTGTGTGGCAGAAATCTTTGGTCCAAGGTTTGTCTACAAAAGGGACCACATCATTACACCACGCTTGTTAGGGAAAAGGATAGGAGCGCCACTTTAGGGTCAGGGTCCTCGCACATTCATCTTTACTCATTTGCCGTTTATAATTATCATGTGTGGATATCAACGGCAAGTCGTTTTGGCGGACTGGGAATTTGAGGGATCTCTTTGATGATGTTCCTGTTAAGATGCGTCTCGTATCTTGTGGAAATTAGGCGGCTTGAATGAAAGGCCTCTCATCTGAGAGCGTGACCTTGAGGTGCGTTCAGCATCCCGAGTGGTGGGCTTTCCAAAAAGCTCCAGTCATTAGCGTTTGTATACATACGGGATACAGATTTTGATTTATGCATTTGTAGTTGACTGTTGCATTCCATGAAGATCTCATAGACTTTAAAAAATGCTGGGTTATTTTGAACCCAGCGTTGGGTTAATTTAATTTCAATTTAAGCTTCTTACTGTCATGCTACAGTAACTCTACTGCCTAAACTGTATTACTTTTCATTTTCTTTCTTTAGCTTGCTGTCCGGACTCTCTCATTAAAGAGATTCATCATTTTCGAGTCCTGGGAGATGAACAGGTAGGTTTGGGCTCACTTGCAGACACACGCATACACCTTTTAAACAACCTTTTCTGTCCTGGTGGATTCTTAGTTCATCCTGATTGTCAGATTGTCATTTAATTGGTCCGTCTGCCGTGCCCCTCGTGTCACTCACTAAGCCCTCCGCAAGCAACTAGACCTCTTTTACTTTATTCAAGACCATCACGCCAACCAACGCTCGCTATCAGTAGCGGGATCATCTCGAAAGGTTTCCTTGTTCCTCACCAACTTTTTGTCTTTGAAGTTTTCACACCAATTTGAGCTGTTATCTGACACCTTCGCAAAGCACCATTAGGGACGTTTCTGCAATTACGCTTCAGAACATACTGTTATGGCAAGTGGCCTCTCCTGACATCTGTAATACATTGCATGTATTTTCCAGCAGGAGTCTATTGGCCACAGGGAGATTTGATATTTTTGCCGGTGTGCCAGCTGTTGAAAACAAATAGTTAGACACCTTAAATAGATTGTAAGTTTAAGACATTAAATAAGTAATACAATTAAGTAAAAAAATGTATTGTTTTATACTTATATACGTTTTTACATTCAAAAACATCAAAAGCAATAGGTAGTAGGCTTATTTGTACCCTGTTTTTGAGGCCAGCTCAAGAAACAATCGGTTTTGATGGGCGGGCCGCATTGAAGACTGGAAGTGAACGCCCATTGCTATGATTGGATAACAGTTTTGCATAGTAAACTAGCTTTTACTTCTTCCATTATTACGCTTGAAGTTAAGATATTAAATGCAATAAAGAGGGCTTTCACACTAGACCCTGAGCATTTGAATATATTTCAGACGTTACTGCATACTGTATATAGGCGAGGAGTGCTTAAGGTCCGTTTACATTATAATGATAACTACATAAAATATAGTTTGAAAATTGTTTTATATTAAAGAGAATAACGGAGTTCACACCACAACTATAAAGATAAAGATACAATGAACGATATTGTTGGTATCACTTTCTCAGGGATTTTTTTCCCACCTGAACAACGATAAACCATTGACAGCCCTTGTTGACATTGTAAGGTTAAAAAGCATTCGATCCATATGTCTCACTCCAAACATTGCGTAAACTTTGAAGTAAGCATAAATTTACCCTGTAATTCTTGACATTTACATTTCACATTATTGATTTTGCCTAGTTTAATTTACTGGTGTTTGGATTTCAAATCACAAATGGTGAAAGTCGATATCAATGTCATAATACAACAAACAATAGTTTGCATTACAATATATGTAATACATTAAGTGGTGAATTATATACTGGCAATTGTTATGGGTCCTCAGTCCATCCCTGTTTTTTAGTATGAGCGTTACCAGCGATATGCAGCAGAGGAGTGTCTTCTTCAGATGGGAGGAGTTTTGTGCCCCGCTCCTGGATGTGGCGCTGGCATACTTCCTGTGGATGATGATGTCAGAAGAGTCTGCTGTGAGCTAAGCAATGGACTCGGCTGTGGGGTAAGACTTGCTTAACATCTTTCCGCTGACCTTAGAACAGCTCTTTATTATCAATTATTATTAATTTTTGATGTGTCTGACTATACAATGTCCAATTTCTTTCTGTTTTCCCTTCTTAATATGCATAAACAACCATCATCAAGCCATTCATACTTTTGTTCCCTGATAAATGTAATAAAACATTTGAGGCAGCACTGTTTACCCAGTGGCAGATGGTGCAAGTATATAGGAAATCAGATGAAAATTTGCCAATATGTCTTATAGTTAGTACGACATACTCATGTTTTCTCGTTCCTGTCCTCTTTCGCTTGCATATCCCACTCGTCCAATCACGGCACGATTAAATTGTAATTACCCCGCAATTTGCATGATGTTGTCTCATTAAAGATTAGGGTGCAGTTCAGCTGCTATTAGCATCAACTGATTATATGTTTGCAAACACAAACATCATCACTCCAGCAGGGTAAAGACTTCATATTTGAGAATCTGTCTGTTTCTGTCGATGAACGCCACAGATGACCTGCACCTCGTATCTTTCTGTTAACAGTAACAGAGAGTTTCAGCTATAGACAGACAGTAAACCGTTTCACATTTCAGCATGATCTCATGTATAATGTGCATTTGTTTTGAAAGAGTATTAAATATCACAGTGACATTATGATACACAGACCTCTGGTGGGGCAGAAAAAAGTTGAATAAAAAAGTAGAGGTGAGCGAGACACAAACTACTGTGGGGTTAATTGGATAACAGCTATTTTATGTAGTTACACAGTGCTGAGAAATCTGTGCTTTTTGCCTTTTTCTCTTATGGTCAGAAGACGATCTTCTGTGTATCTGTAAAAAAGTTTTGTGTAGTTTTTATTAAAGGGATAGTTCGGCCAAAAACGATATTAAACCCATGATTTACTCAACCCCAAGCTGTCCGAGTTCCATATGTCCATCGTTTTTCAGACAAACACATTTTCGGATATTTAAAAAAATATTTTAGATCTTTCAGTTGATTAAATGTAATGTTACGGGGTCCACCCATAGTCCACGACCTTCAAGTCCAAAAAAAGTGCGTCCATCCTTCACAAATTAAATCCAAACGGCTCCAAGATGATAAACAAAGGTCTTCTGAGGGTAACCCGCGCGGTGTTGTTGTAGAAATATCCATATTTAAAACTTTAGTAACGGTAATAAATACCTTCTGGTAGCGCCGTCATCTTAGTCGCGTCCGCATTCAGGAGAGAGTATTAGCGTAGTGTACGCACTTTTCTTAGTGACGTATGACAAATTCGGAGGGCGGGGGCACAGAGCAGCAGCAGAGTAGCCTCCGTAGGCTGCGTAAGCTCTCATCCTGAATGCGGACGCGACTAAGATGGCGGCGCTACCGGAAGGTAGTTATTTACATTAATAAAGTTTTAAATATGGATATTTCTACAACAACACCGTGCGGATTACCCTCAGAAGACCTTTGTTTATCATCCTAGACCCGTTTGGATTTAATTTGTGAAGGATGGACGCACTTTTTTTGGACTTGAAGGTCGTGGACTATGGGTGGACCCCGTAACATTACATTTAATCAACTGAAAGATCTAAAATATTTTCTAAAATATCAGAAAATGCAGATTTAGACAGATTTGTGAACAATATTTGAGACAAATAGGCCTTTTGTTTACATAGAAAAAGCCTTAGAACTTTGTTCAGCTCATAAAAAAACAAGGGCAAAAACAAAAGTGTTGCATTTATAATTTTGTTCAGTGTATATGCATTGATGAATAATAGAAAGATTGTTAGATTATGGATGGATGCATAGATGGATGGATGGATGGATGGATGGATGGATGGATGTCTGGATATCTATCTATTATAGACACACTGTAAAAAATATGCAGCATGAAGTTAAAACAATTTGGTTTTATTTTGGGATAAGTTGACATAACTTATAAAAACAAGTTGAAATTGTTGAAAACTTAATTTGTTATAATAGATGATTTGACAGAAATGCTGCATATTTTTTACAGTGCAGATGTACAAACAATACTCTCTATATCAGGGGTCTCCAACCTTTTTGTGAGCAAGTGCTACCATAATAGATACAAACATTCTGGAGGGCTACTTTTAATAGATTTTATTTTATTTTACTTGCTGATATATGTTTTATCATTGTTTAAAATATTAACATGCATAAAAGAAGCCAAGCTAATATAAAACACATAATAAATAAATATCAAAATTAAGGCTATAAATAGAATGTGCTTTGGCGGGCAACTCACAGACTCCATGCGGGCAACCTGTTGAACCAAAATGCGTTAGGTTTTGCCCCGCTCTCACTTTTAACTTGTTTTTACTGTAGAAACAGGTAATTTATAAAATAAATCACTGTGTTTGTCTGTCTGTTGTGTTGTTAAACTATTTTAATGATTTTCTCACCTTTAATTGGAATGTCTTACTAAATTGAGATCAGCAGTCGGTCAAAGAGCATTTCTTCATTACACTTGGATTTCACAAGTATTAACTTTAAAAAATGTCAGTTCAACTGTAAAAGTTAAGATGGGTAATGTTGCCTGTGTTTTTAGGAGTTGAGAAAGAGAGGGCAAAATGGTGTCAATCAAAATCATCATGCATTAAAACACCTTTTCGACATTTAATGAATGAATGATGATAAAAATTGCTAAATAATGTTAAAGAGTACATATTATGCCCATTTTTACAATATGTAATATAAGTATCAGGTGTGTCCAGAATGTTTCTGTGAAGTTTCAGCTCAAAATACCCACAGATCATTTATTATAGCATGCCCAAAATGCCCCTATTTGGGTTGGACCAAAAACGTTTGTGTGTGAACCTTTAAATGCAAATGAGCTATTGCTCTTCGCGCCCTTACCATAAGAGATGCTTTGGTTAAAACGGATCTAATTTCGCAAAGAGCCACAGAAAAAAAATCACAGAGGGCAGAAACTATGATAGTACAGGACTGTCAGTCAGCAGCTGTGGGCGGGGCTTTATCAGTATGATGTCACATTGCTAAGAGAATCAAATCATGTCTAATGAGAGTGCTTTGGTTTAATGGGAATTAAAAAGAAGGGGAGGATGGATATTTTTTCACACACTGCCAACACACATTTATGTTCAAAAAAGTGGATTTTGTGTAATTAAGAAGAAAATCATGTTGAATAGGCTTTATGCCCAGCTGCACTACTTCCTGAACTTCAGCCAGCTCCTTGTTTCCTGTCTGCCATTATTGGACAAACTGATTAATCCAAGTGTGCCTGACCTCAGTAGTCACAAACAAACTGATTAATCCAGGTGTGCCTGACGTCAGTAGTCACAACAACAATAATCAGACACACCTGGATTAATCAGTTTGTCCAATAATGGCAGACAGGAAACAAGGAGCTGGCTGAAGTTCAGGAAGTAGTGCAGCTGGGCATAAAGCCTATTCATGTTCAATGTTGATCAATGTTTTAAACTTTTTTTTTTTTACTTATATGGATAAAAGTGCTAGCTATCATCAAGATATGAATGCCTTATAAATTAGAATTGGGCTTATTTTAATTTTCCATATATACCATAAAAACATAACACAAAATTGTTATTAAATAATAACTAATACTCATTGTTAAGTAATACACCAGGTTGTGCTAAACCACAGAGCTGTCATTAAATGGCCTTTAACAAAAAACAAATTGAATGTTATTGTCAGAAAGGCTACAATACCATGATATTATAAATCTACATTATTTATGTTACAGCCGGTGAAGTAACCTGAAGACTCACAGTTAAGAGAAGCTGTAAGCTGCTCATTATCATTCACCTTTCAGCTATTCATTACAAGTCTGTTAATATTTTATTTTGTTTATTTTTAATGCTATTGGCAATGTCTAAAATGTATTGTTATTTATGCAAATTATAATGATTATCTTAAATATTAATTATATATATTTTTTACACATTTTGAGACAATAGGAACAGGGGTTTGAGCCCCCTAGCATCCCCCTGTGCTTGTCACTGAAATGTCATTAATTTAAAAAGTATTAAAAAGGTCCAAAATGTAGTCTTTCACATACTGAATGAGAGCTAATCTGTAAATCTAAGGTACAGTTTAAGACCTAAAGACTTCATATTAGTACCTTAAAAGTACTTACTGGTACAAAATGTATACACATCTGTACCAGTGTCTCAGTGACAGCTGGGGTACATATTTTGACCATTTCTTTATAACAGTTCAGGTATCGTTTCTGTAGAAGACTGTACAGTATTTCTGTGTTTGTATGTTCAATTAAGAATTTTGAGAGTTTGTCCTTTATCTTCTTACCATACCTGTTTTTAAAGTACAGTATCAGTTTGAGAGCACTGTGGCCGGTTTGTGACCAGGCAGGTTGACAGTGAAGCTGCGGTCAGTGTTGCATCTGTGAGCCACAGATAAAGCCTTTATTGCCGTTGGCGGTAATGAACCCTTGGCACCAGCAGACGTATACCAATGATGACACATATACACACACAGACACACACACACACAGAACAAAGAAAGAAGGTTTTTACACTCTCTGGATCTGAGGGACACCTCACAACCCACCTGTCCGACTTCACTTACAGAAAAATCAATATATGCCCTCTCTATATCTGCTCTACCATTTTACACTTCCTTTCTCTCTTTTGTTTAGGGGTTTAGGGGCTCTGTATCAGCAGCGCCGTGTGTTGAATAGTAGAGCTGATCTTGCTGTAAGCCGTTGGCGATAGAGCAATTTCTGCCAGATCTAACTGTGCCCTGTTCGCGTGTGTGTGTGTGTGTGTGTGTGTGTGTGTGTGTGTGTGTGTGTGTGTGTGTGTGTGTGTGTGTGTGTGTGTGTGTGTGTGTGTGTGTGTGTGTGTGTGTGTGTGCGTGCGTGCGTGCGTGCGTGTGTGTGTGTGGTTTGTGTGTAGAATCTTTTCTCACCATCTCGGGAGGAAAGATTACACCTGTCATTGGTGATGGAGAAAGATCTGGTGACCTTGGTAATGCTGGTGCCACACACTGTCAGATTTTGTGCTCATAGCTTAACTGGTAAGGTTCATTTTAAGTCAAAATTTAGAATAGGTGTATTGGCATACTAAAAAAGGTGTTTACATTGAAAAATAATAGAAAAAATTATACAAATAAATACATTTAAAAAAAATATTTGCAAATAAATAATAATAAATAAGTCTGTAATAAAAAAATCACATCCACTGATATAATGGACATTGCCAAACATAGAAATAATAAATACTGTATGCATATTTACAAACAAATCCATGTAAAAAAAGAATTGTTATTTATATGTATGTACAGTATACCTAAAGGGATCTTCTTGTTTAGTTACAGAATTGCAATAAAATAACAAATATTTTGTAAAAACTCATTAAAGGGACAGTTAACCCAAAAGTAGTATTCTGTCCTAGTTTACTTACCCTCATGTTGTTCCAATCCTGTATAAATTTCATTGTTTTGATGAACAGAAAGGATGATATTTGTAATCAAGCAGGAAACCAGAGCACCATCGACTTCCATAGTAGGAAAGAAAAATGCTATGCAAATACATTGTACAAAAAGGGTTTGGTTACAAACATCGCTCAAAATATCTTCCTTTGTGTTCAGCATAACAAATAAATTTATACACGTTTGTAACAACACAATGGTAAATAATGACAGAATATTCATTTTTGGGAGATCTATCCCTTTAAGGTTTGTTGAGGTTACATTTTTGAGCGTGAACTTTTAATGATACTTGGTTAAAAATGAACCAAAAATTGACTTCTTGTAGTTCTTTTTAATACTGTAATTTAAAGGACCTTAAAACTAGGAATTAATTTAAATTTTTAATAAATGTTGTTTATTGCTAGAAGATTGTAATAAAAAATGTGGTTACAAGGTTGCAAAACTTGTGAACCTCATATAAAATTTAACAAACTATTTGCAGGTTTCTGAAGATTCAACACTAACTTTTCAACTATTACAAGACCTGTACTGTAGCCTAAAGTCAGGAAACTAGATGTCATTTACGTGTAAACATAGAAAAAAGAGTTTGTATTTGCACCAGGTACAGGGACATCTAGCCAGGTGTCCAAAAGATGCTGTTATTGCCTTAAAAGTCCAGTGTGTAGATGTTAGCAGCATCTAGTGGTGAGATTGTGAATTGCAACTAACGGCTCAGTCCACAGCTCACCCCTCACTTTCGAAACACATAGTGAATGCCGTCACAGGACAAACACGTCATCAACTGATACAACGTAGTGACAATACACGCTCTGTAAAGCAGTTTGTCCATTTAGGGCTACTGTAGAAACATGGTGGCACGAAATGGCGACTTTTTCATGTAGGGTACCCGTGGTGTATGTTGATAAAACTGCTCAAGTTTACAAAAACAATACAGTTCATTATGTAAGGTCGTTTTACACCACTGATAATATACACTCACCTAAAGGATTATTAGGAACACCATACTAATACTGTGTTTGACCCCTTTTGCCTTCAGAACTGCCTTAATTCTACGTGGCATTGATTCAACAAGGTGCTGAAAGCATTCTTTAGAAATGTTGACCATAATGATAGGATAGCATCTTGCAGTTGATGTAGATTTGTGGGATGCACATCAAGGGCACGAAGCTCCCGTTCCACCACATCCCGAAGATGCTCGATTGGGTTGAGATCTGGTGACTGTAGGGGCCATTTTAGTACAGTGAACTCATTGTCATGTTCAAGAAACCAATCTGAAATGATTTGAGCTTTGTGACATGGTGCAATATCCTGCTGGAAGTAGCCATCAGAGGATGAGTACATGGTGGTCATAAAGGGATGGAGATGGTCAGAAACAATGCTCAGGTAGACCAAGGCATTTAAACGATGCCCAATTGGCACTAAGTGGCCTAAAGTGTGCCATGAAAACATCCCCCACACCATTACACCACCAGCCTGCACAATGGTAACAAGGCATGATGGATCCAGTTCTCATTCTATTTACGCCAAATTCCGACTCTACCATCTGAATGTCTCAGCAGAAATCAAGACTCATCAGACCAGGCAACATTTTTCCTTCCAGTCTTTAACTGTCCAATTTTGGTGAGCTTGTGCCAATTGTAGCCTCTTTTTCCTATTTGTAGTGGAGATGAGTGGTACCCGGTGGGGTCTTCTGCTGTTGTAGCCCATCCGCCTCAAGGTTGTGCGTGTTGTGGCTTCACAAATGCTTTGCTGCATACCTCGGTTGTAACAAGTGGTTATACCAACAACCATGCCACGCTCAAAATTACTTAAATCACCTTTCTTTCCCATTCTGACATTCAGTTTGGAGTTCAGGAGATTGTCTTGACCAGGACCACACCCCTAAATGCATTGAAGCAACTGCCATGTGATTGGTTGATTAGATAATTGCATGAATGAGAAATTGAACAGGTGTTTCTAATAATCCTTTAGGTGAGAGTAGTTATGTATATTATTTTTCTGTCAAGTGATCCTCATAAACGTAACACAGTGCACCTTTAAGTAAGTGTGTGTTTGTGAGAGATCAGTCTGGCAGATGATCAGAGACAGTATATTATTAATAGGCCAAGGCCAGGCATTGTCATGAGAAACTTGAAAATGGCAACCAGGGAATTTTTCTCATGATAAAAAACATCCTGCAAGCAGAGATTCAGGGTAGGCCTGATTATTAGAAACCAAAACCGGCTTGACAAATTGTAATCTCACATTTCTTTGAAAGTAAAGAAACTGAAACGGTTTGTTCAGGACTATGTGCGCCATTAATTTCACCCTAAGAAACGTCTCACGCTGTTCCACGCTCAGCGTTGAGCGCACCGTTCTTTTCTCAGACGCGGCGGGAAACGGCTGTGCTGGAGAAGGACACCAACCATGTGGGTAATAAACATGAATGGTGGCGCATCTAAAAGGGAACGAATGATAGCGGGGGTGAAAAAGTAGAAGGAAAGTGGCTGTCAGAAGAACTTTGTTTTCTCATCATTACAGAAGTGAGAGAAAACACAGAAGCATCTGTCTCCGAACCTTGAGAGGATCTGTCACGAGCAGCAGAAATAATAAAGCAGAGAGATGATGTGATGCTCCTCTTCTTCACAGTCTGGCTCTCTGAAGAAATACTAAATCAGTGGCGCTTCAAAGAAAAGGTGTATGCTAAACCCATGAGTGATAGTGCTTCACTTGTTAAAGCTCGATTTGATAAAGGTTATGGTGAAAGGCTGTCCCCTAGTGTTGGGTTTGATGCATGGGTGTGCAATATTGTTTCGGATCCTAAAGGAGATTGCAGCAAACTAAATCATTTTTTACCTGAAAGTTATGTATTCAAGATTTGGGAATTTGATTGGATTGCCAGGGGCTGAGGCATTTCTATGCTGCTAACTAACTAGTAGTGATGTGACTTTTGGAGGTTTTGTGAAATCACAAGGTGTCATGACAGCAGGTGTAGTTCATTACATTAAGTATGGACATGCTCCACTATTGTCTGAATACATGGTGTTTAGTTATTCTTTCTTGATTTTTTAATCTCCAGCTTAATTTAATAATGTGCATTACAGTTTGATAATGATACCTGTTTTGTTGTTTAGTTTGTGTTTTGCAGAAACTGTAAGGAAGAATATCACGAGGGAAGCTGCAGACAGAAGATGGCCACAGCAGAGGGAAATACCCTTCAGGTAAAAAAATCCCACACTTTTAATATGACTTCATAACATATGCATGGACACTTTTCAATTTATGTGGGCCAGCGATTTCATCAGTCATTCCACAAGGTGAAAATACTCACCGTCTGCTTAAATATTCCTTCTGTTCAGTTAAGGAGTGCAGAGATTATAGTTACAAAGTGTCATTCAAGGACAATGCCTACAAGTCATTCACAAATCACTTGATTCATAAAATAATTATGTAAAAGAAACAATTTTAGGATATTTGAGATAAAAGGTCCTTCTCTCTGTGTGTGTGCGTGCATGCGTGTGTGTGTTTTAGGGTTATATTGTAGATGAAGAAGCGGCACTTCGTGCTCGGTGGGAACAAGCCTCACAGGAGACTATAGACAAGACAACTCACCCATGCCCCAAATGCAAAGTTCCTGTGGAAAAAAATGGTAAGACGGTTTTCTGTTACCTACAGTTGTGGACAAAAATATTGGCACCCTTGGTAAATATGAGCAAAGAAAATTGTGAAAAGAAATATACAATGTTTCTCCTTTTGAGCTTATTTTTTTTTTAAATCACAAAAAAAATAATTTTTTATTGAAGTACAACAATTGAAATTGGGGTTGGGGATTACATTATTAAATAAATGTTTCTTACTCACCCTGGACACAATTATTTGCACCCTTAGAAATCTGTATGAGTGAAAAAATCTCTGAAATTCCCATTGAAATTAAAATAGCACACTAAGGTGACTAGAAACATCGTGTTTTCCAGTCATGACTTCCTGTTTCACAGGGCAATAAATATTAACAACACAAAGCCTATTCCCTTATATATTCATCACAATGGGCAAACCCAAAGACTACAGTTCTGATGTGCAGCAAAAGGTTGTTGAGCTACACAAAGTAGAAAGTGGCTTTAAGGAAATAGTTAAAGGTGCAGTGTGTAGATATTAGTGACTTCTAAAAAAGGCAACCAAAATAGACTACGCCATTGATTAACTTACACCTGGTCTAAAGTCAATGGCACAATATTGTTTTTGTTATTTAAGGAGCGCTTTATTAATATGCGCCTATAAATGGGACGACAAGGCGCGTTTGCTTATCACACACATGGATGCGCAGCAGCACACAAACATTTTTAAATATAAAAAATTAAAGGATTAAACAATTTTTTATGTCTCTTGGACATAAATTAGGACAGATTACAGGATTTAAGAAGGCGTAAAGAGGTGTTTCACCTGTAGCCTGGTAAGTAATTAAAAGTTTTGCTTTAAACAAATGCATATATTGCATTTATTTTTAAATGTTTATTTAAAATGCTACCCCACGAAATGAATTGTATGATGACTTTGTATCTCTGGATATGGTGAGATGCTTTTCAAAACACTCACGGCGCTGTCAGAGACTCCGAGTACTGAAACGTTTTGGCTCTCCACACGTTTGTAAATTCTTTATATCCTGTTTGTTACAAATAACGTTTTTCAAATAAAGTTACAAACAAACCTTTTCTTGCATATTTGTAAATTGTTATTTGACACTGATCATGTAGGCTATCCATACATTTACAGCAATAAAAACCTGCTCATTTTACTTTCAAAGGTTGTAATACAAAAATAATCTTAGTTTTTCAGTTTACAAACTCAGCCATCTAAATATGGAATTGGCATGGAGCGAGCACAACTTGCTTTTAAAGGGTATGGGAGATGAGACTGTCATTGGTTTATTGCACGTTACATCCAAAACACACCCATTATTATGAGAAAAGGAACAACCCTTTTAGACTGTGCGCTAGGTGCACAAACAATTGTTCCCGTCGTTAAATAAGCAAAAGTGGATCAGGAACAACCTTTTAGACTGTGCGGAATGTGCTTTAGACCATGCGCTTAGATGGTTAAAATAGAGACCATAGTCGTCTGAGACAACGTTGTAAAGAAACTGCTCTTGAGAGCAGTATTTCCCTTTTATGGCTACTGTAGAAACATGGCAGTCCAATATGGTGACTTACATGTAATGGGACCTGTGGTATATATAGATAGAAAGTCTCATTGTAAGGTAATAAAAACAATACAGTTCATTTTGTAAGGTCTTTATTCACCACTGATAATATAGTTATGTATTTTATATTGTATATTATAGTTAACAGATCCTCATAATTTTTACACACGGCACCTTTAACGATTGAAACATCTATGTCCATAATCAGGGGCATAATGAAGACGTTTAAATCAACTGGAGATGATGCAAAAATGCCTAAAAGAGGACGTGTGTCTATATCTTCTTAATGCTCAGCAAGTCATCATTTCAGTGGACAAAGACTCATTAAGGATCACAGATGGAGAACTTCAGAAACCTGTGAAATCTTGGGGTTCAGAAAGCTTCCTTGAAGGTCCTTGAAATCCTTGAAAGTTTGTGAATCTGGAGGAAAAACATTCAAGGCTCTGGGAAGTTTTTGAAAATATACATATATAGATACAGGTCATTGAAAGGGCTTGAATCTATTTTATGCAAGAAGTTTTCTGGAAAAAAAATCCATATTATTCCCTGTGTAGTGTAGGATAATATCATAAAAATTCTAGACTTTTTAAGCACACGTGCTTAATAAACTGTTCGCTTTAAATTTTTATATCTTCTGTATGCAAATGTTGATTCATACCAAAATGCTTTTTTGCATAGTTGTGTTTGACACATGAAAATGTCTAGGGTTACGTGTGTTGTAACTGTTGTTCCCTGAGAAGGGAACGAGACGCTGCGTCTCCCTTGCCATACTTCCTGCATCCCTGTAACGCCGTCTACTTCCTGGCTCCCGCGTCACCCTGTCTTTTTTGTTGGTTGAATTTGATATACACATTCAGACGCACTTACCCCTGGAAACGTCCCCAAAGTGTCACTGCAGTGACGCAGCGCAAGTTCCCTCGAAAGGGAACTGTAACAATGTATCTTAAAAGGTAACACAATGTAACCTTGCTCTCACTTGAAATGTGTCCCCACATTTAGTCCTTGAATTTGAGGGTATTGGACCTGGAAAGCCCTTGAAGGGTCCTTGAATTTTAAGTTAACTAAGGTGTGCGAACCCTGAAAAAAAATAAAGTAAAATAGCACCACAAGTAGTTTGGGACATAGTATAAGAAATCCTCTGCTCTCATGCAAAAACAAACTCCAGCATATTTATTTGCTGTACTGGAACTTCGAACAGGACTGGGTTCTGCGGCCATATGAAACAAAACAGAGTTTGTCCACACAAGGATTAAAAAGTGCTCCATTAAATATACCTCTGAATCTTTATTGTTGTGAACCTAGTCTTATTCAGATACATGGCTTCATGGATTATATCAAATACAAACAGATAAAAAGTCAAAACCTGACTTGCTCTGCTAGAAATCTTAGTATGGGTTGTGGTTAAATCTTGAAATCTGACTGGATTGAAGTGAAGAGAGACAGCAGCAACATTTGAAGGGTCTGTAGAGAGATATTCTGTATAGAGGAATAATCTAAGACCACTTGCCATGAATTCTTCAACCTCATCAGACATTATACAAGACTCAGAGCTGTTATCCTGCAAATGAAAGTGCCTAAGAGGATTAAATGAAGGGGGTCTATAATTGTGTCCAACGTCTATTTGAGAAAAACATTTTTATGATGTGATGTGTATCCCCCACTTCAAAGATTTTCATCAATGAAACATTGGATTTTTGTGATTTTTTTTTTCAAATGAAAGCTCAAAAGGAGAAACTGTAGATTTGTTTTCACAACTTTCTTTGCTCATATTTACCAAGGGTACCAATATTTTTTGTTTACAGCTGTAACTACTGTATAGTGTACTGATGGGTATGGTCAGAATAGCACTCTTATACCTGTCAACATTGGGATTTGAAAATAAGGGAAATTTCCAGAGCCCCAACACCACAACCCACAAGCACAAAAATGCCAATGGGGTAAGAAAAAATCTTGAAATAAGTTTACTTGTTTCTTAAACACTTAATTCAAGAAAAAAATGAATGTAACATTTTCATACCCCATTGGCAGATTAAACAAATTAAATGTTTACATGTAAACTGTACTGTTTTAATCTACAATCAGATTAAATTCAGTCGGAATGACACAATTTTACATTTGGTCAATTGAGACAATGTAAACATAGCCAGTGTAGTGTACAGTTGTAAAATGTATTCAAGTGATTTAAAAAACTATATTTTAAATACTATTTTAAAAATGCCAGACTATATACATGTACAGATTATGCAATAAGTAGTACATTAAAGGGATAGTTCACCCAAAAAATGAAAATTCTGTCATCGTTTACTCACTCTCATGTTGTTACAAACCTGTATACATTTTGTTGTTTTAATGAACACAAAGGAGCCCTATTTACTTCCATATTATTCTTTTTTTCCTACTATGGAAGTGAATGGGGTCCATGAACAATTTGGTTACAAAGACATTTAAACAGGTTTCTAACAACATGAGAGTGCATAAATGATTACAGTATGTTCATTTTTGGGTGAACTATCCCTTTAAGGTTTTATTAGAACATTCCCAGCTCACACATATTATTTTTTTTAAAAGAACAGTAACTCTTCTTATGTATCATTGGTTGATTTTCTTACTTTACTTTTTTTCACCTTTAACCTTAAAAGTTTAACACAAATGTGTCCTTATCTCCTAACAGTATAGATAAGGTTTCTCTTTTTTCTTTATGGTAGGTGGCTGTATGCACATGGTGTGTCCAAGGTCTCATTGTAGGTTCGAGTGGTGCTGGCTGTGTCGTGTGGAATGGAACAGGGAGTGTATGGGAAACCACTGGTTTGGATAAACCCAATAAGCTTTCACTATGAGTCCCAACTCACTCAGGGAATGAAGGTCTACAGTATGTGTGTTTTGAAAAGCACCAAATGGAAAACTTGCAGAGCACTATCAAATAGATATCAAGTTATGAGCCACATCACAGAAATGCTGCTGAAGTTCAAATGTAATTGTTGTACGTTGGTTATCAAAACTCAATGTGTAATAAAATGTTTTAACAGACCTGACTGAGAGTTATGTTTTTTAGGAGTCACATGATAATGTCACAATGTATTTACTAGTGAGAGATTTGTTGTTGTTATAGTGATAGTGTAGCAATAAATTGAATTACTTAATTGTGTTTACAACCCTGCTGTCATTTAGCAAATAATTTGTGACCGTGTCTGTAAAATCCAGGCTAAAGTCTTATAAATCTAATGATGAGATTAGGAGCATCAAAGTTTGATTTCACGTTGATTTCAAACTTTGACCTGAACTTAGTCAATAATATTAAAGATATCACGGTTATATTTTCACAGAATGTTCTTTACATTATATAGGATGATTGTAAAAACAATGCAGCATAAAGTTAAAACAACTTTGTTTTGCAATTTTTAAGTTTTGACTTGTGATAAGTTGACATATCTTAAAATTTTTAAAGGTGCCAAAGAAAGCATTAAAATAATATGTTAGATTGTCCTCTGATATTTACAAAGAAGGTATGTGTCTTTATTAAGTCCAAAAATTATCCAAAAATGTTTTTACACGCCCATTTACAACTCTAAGATTTGCCTTTAGAATTAAATGGTTTATTATTACCTTATTTGGACGGGTCCTGAATAATAATGTTAAGCTCTGCTCTGATTGGCTGTTTCACAGAGCAGTTCATTTTAGTAGCTCTGTGTTTGTGTAAACAGACCTTATGTTTGAGTGGTAAGTTTGTGTTTTTTCATTATAGACTTGCAAAATGTAACTGTAATGTCAATATTAGAACTTAGAGCTAGTTATGCCTAACTAGCATATAGCATTAACTAGCATGTAGTGCTAACTCAGCAGTCACAACTTTGTTTTTAGCATTGTAACAACATTGTATTTAATTTAATGTGTAATTTATTGTTGGGGTGTACATTTTGACTGTGACATCAAAGTTTGTGTTATGTTGACATTGGCCTGTTTTCCAGCGTGTTTTTTTTTTTTTTTTGCAAACATGAGGTTTACATAAGAAGGAGGAAACAATCACGTTTGAGGCTCACAATGTGTCATTTCCAGGGCTTTGAACCAGATTTTTTCCCAATTAGTTCTTTCGAACAGAAACAGTATTTTAACGTTTCCGGTTTTCGGTTCAACCCTAAAATTGACGTTCTTGAACCGGTTAGAACAAAAAAATAAAGGTCCCGAACCGGTTAATGACGTTTCATGTCAGCTGTGGGACATACAAATAAGTAGGCTGATCATTAGGACATTAAACTTAAAGGGAAACCAGGCAAGTCTGCGTATTATTTCTCTACGAGCTCCCTAGTGTCTGGAACACACTATTGTCCCTTCCCCCTCGCAACCCAGTTTATCAGCTTTTTTTCCAATTCAGTTATGTCTATCTAAGTTAGGTAAGTAATATTTCCTTTCCAACTGATTTTTTATTTTTATTGTGTTGTCATGCATAATAGTATTTTTAACGTGAACGACCGATATGAACGAGGCAAACTACTGCTTTCGTGTTTTGTTTTTTATTGGGAGAGTGGTCATGAGAATAATGTAATTATAAATAAATAAATATATATATAGACAAGCAAAGGGAAAACGTCATTCGTCCAGATGAACATATAGACCTTACTAATATAACTTTAGACAAATATTATCTTTCTACATCTATCTATATATCTATATATATTTATATATTAGGTCTGAAGCTCTTTTTCTTTTCTTGGAATCTTCCGTCAAGGGTTTTCGATGCTTCTTCCCCAGTTCTGCCATTTGCAACAATCGCTAGCCGTGTTTCGCTTGCCTGCCTCTGTGTTGTTTGCCGTAAAGTGATCCTGCTTCTCGCGATATCTGAGACTTTGCAAGACTGAAGGACACCGGGTCGGATACAGCGAACTTGCAAGTGGGGTATTATTCCAACAGACGGTAGGGGCGGGCGAGAGAGTCTTCATTCGTCCGGTAATGAGTCATTTAACCATATACCGACTTACGAAGATGATTTATTAACATAAAAATGCTGCCTTGTGTCCCTTTAAATTATTAGTCTAATTTTCCTTAAGTCTCTATCTTGTCATCAAACATTAATAAAGGCTACATTATGTAAGCGGCATAACTGTATTTCTGACATGTCTACATTTGTTTCAGCATTATACATGAATCAAGACAAGGATAATTTCTGCCATGTTGTTTTTTGGCAAACAACTTAAACGATTTTTTTTACTAGAAGAAGAATACTGTGGTGTTTCAAGATCATTTTGTTTGTATGTGTTGTTCGCTTGCTATTTAAAACGCGTCTCTCCATGAATGCACTTTTGAGTGCACTTAAACATGCGCGCGCACACAGACACACACACACACACAGAAGGAGGACGAATTCCAAACGGCGCTTCAGAAAGAAAATGCAGCATAAACAGTCGCTCCACATAAAATGAAAATGACGTAGTTGTATTTTAATGGACTACAGTTATGAGACACAGTAGCGCATCTCTCTCTTAAGTTTATACATCAAGAGTTCTGATCTTTGAAGGGCATAGGGATAATCACGTTTGATTGGGGTTGGACCGGACACATTAAAGCGCATGTGCGCCTGTGCGTATAGAAAATTGCTCACTTTAGCGCCTTTTGTGGTTAAATTGTTTAATATCACTTTAGTGTTAACATTTGCAAGCCTTTGAAACACGTGCAAATCATCAACTTTCACCTTATTTAAATTTGCATATCAATCCGCGAATTGCATGCGAGTTGAACTGTGGGTCATGATCTGTACGGATCACGGATCAACTGCGATCCGTTACACCACTAATTCATTTTTAAAAAAATCTTGAGATACTTGGCAGCCTACAATATTTACCTCTTATGATTGAGCATTAGAGACTTGCTGGTGGCAAGCTTCTCATTTCTCTGATGAGTCAAGGACGACCGGAAGTGAACTTCACCGAGTCATATTGCACAGAAATCTTGTCAAAGAACGAAAAAAAAAAACGGTATGAAACGGTTACCATTATTTTAAATAAACGATTCTGTTCCTAAACATATATATTTTTTTAAGTTTCTGGTTTCGTTTCAGTTCCTTGCAAAACATCAAAAGTTTCTGGTTTTCTTTTTCATTTTGTGAACCGGTTCAAAGCCTTGGTCATTACCATGTACAGAACTTATATTATTCATCTATGCCTACGTAAATACAGTTTTACATTCTATGGCACCTTTAAGTTAAAGTAACATAAAATATATGATGATCTCATATCATTTTTTACAGTTAAGAAAACGGTAAATTACAAGTATTTTGTTTCCTCTAAAAAGTCACACCAACCTGGACTGCCATGGGTTGCCCACTATACGGTTAGATGTTCATTAGAAACAGCAACTAGAAAAAGTCTGCACAAGTCTATCTGTGTATTCTCTGGTTTATATTTTTATATGGCAAGTAAGGTGATTAGCCTTAAAGGTCATTATCAGTATACATACAATCTGATAGGATATCATAATCACACTGTAAACTGAAGTCTGTGATTGGGTTACTGCAGCCTTAGTAAAAGATTGAGCTAAATGCTATCCCAGATTTATTACAGGGAGGGTGTAACTGAATGTCATAAGATGATGTTTAACACGCATGCTTTACGACTCACAGTACAAGTAACTGAGAAACAAATCATCCGACAATAGTCACAGCCTGCGATTGTTTTTAAATCTCTTCTGTCAGCATGTTGGACGTATACAAGTGAAGCTGTTTATTTGAAGCTTTGTGCTATATGGATTAGTTTAGGTTACTTTTATTTCTAGGGCTGCGAGTCGGATCTTCTTGCGTGTCATGAGTAAAGAGATAAACAGTATAGCCGGGTGCTCTCTTTTAAATACAGTAGGAGAATGAAGAGATTCAGTCAAGTTGGACTTCATGGACATGAGAACCTTGGGATTGAACTTACTGATGGAATCTCTAGTCAGGTGAGGATCCTCAATCTTTATTCAAATCTGTCACATTTCTCATCATAATTAGATGAAAAACTATCTTACCTGTGTGAATGGAGCTTAACTCTGAACTATCTGTGGTTTGCTGTTGGTTTGACTGTTTTGTGTCTTTGACTGTAGTCAGTAAGGTCCATTATTGGTTCACCAGCTTCTATGGCATCAGATGTGGGCCGGTCAGTCGCCAACCTGGCATCCTACGCGAGGGGCCGCTGGAAACATGTCGCCCGAAAGTGTGCAAAGAAAAAACCTACAGGTATTCACACTGACAAACTCTGGTTTTGAAAATTTTTTAATAAAATCTTCCATTGACTTTTCAAGCAAGAAGTACTTTGGCTGTACTATACTACACAGTGGTTGTATTGTAATATAGGCCTACTTTGATGTATACCATATTACCATATACCATATACTAAAATATATACCATACTCATATATAATGGTATTTACTGTACAAGGTACTTAAAGAGCACCTATTGTCCAACTCACGATTTTACATTTCCTTTGCTGTGTAAGTGTGTATTAGTACATATTAATGATACGCAAAAGCTAAATACTCCAAAGTAAACAACGACGCGAGTTATCGTCTCCAACGTAAATCTCTTTATTTGGACTACAACAAACACACGGATTGTAGGCAACCGTTTATTTCCTGGGATTGGTGATGTAGACAAGACCGGCATTATCATAATTCCTCCCACTTTGACTCACAGCCTGTAAGTTAACTCCGGTTAGCTTTCATTGTGAGCGAATCTTTCAAACATGGTAAGGAGCATCACATTTCCAGCTGATGTCAGAGGTATTCAGGCCAATCACAACGTACAGATTAGCTGACCAATCAGGGACACAAAGCATTTCAAATCCGTGCGTTTCAGGAAGAGAGTGAAATCTGAAGCTACAAAAATATACGATACGTAGAAAATAATGTGTTTTTAACCATAAACCATGCAAACACATTCTATTATACCAAATACACAAAATAACGTTGTTTAGCAATGAAATAGGTGCTCTTTAAAATTACTATAATGCTATCAAAACAAGTTAATCTTGATATTACCTTGGATGCATGTTAAAAACATGATGTGATGGTGTCATTGGTCTAAAAATGTAAAAATACCATGCTAAATATATTCAAACACCATTGGTGTTGTCATGTTTCCAAGTCTAACACCCACGAAAACACATTTAAATGTATATTTTGTTAGTTATACATCACTAAAATCAATGTTTCTTTAAGAGGAAAGTATTAGCAACAAATACAGAGGTCTAGCAATGGACGAAGATGCTATAGATGGACACGACAGCAAAAGCCAGCTCAATAAAAGATTACTGGATCATTTCCGAGCCCTTGCAACCAGCAACAAAGACACAGATGAGGTGACGCACCATGCTAGCCATGTTGTTGCTCCAACGTGGTGAACTTTGGTAGACGTGATGTCCAATTTGTGAATATCACACTGAGATGTTGATTTTGGCTGTTTCAGGTGGACCTTCAGTTTCTGAATGATGTCCTCACGAGTGGTGCCAGCCCCAACACAACAGATAAATACGGCCAAACAGCCCTGCACGAGGTTAATCTTTGACTTCTTACATAAGGCTTATGTGTTTATGGCATAAGTGCATTACGCAGGATCTGATATGCTTTGAGCTCAAATAAATATGCATAAAATGATCTGCTAATAGTTTTTTAAAAAAGTAAAAATTTTTATGCTTACAATGCCAAGGAAGTGAAAATATTATCTTATGTAAAATAATTACTTCAATTTTGCGTAGTCCATCTCTAAGTGCCTGTCAATGTAAAGGCAAAATTAAACGGAAAAATGTGTAGAGGGTTGGAGGGGACTCATGTACTTGGGGTGGGGGGTCCAAGGATGAAAGCTTGGGAACCACGGCACTATGAGATTGTTTCAGAATTGCTTTGAATATTTAAATTGTGTTTATTGTTAGATATCTCGAGCGTGGAATGTGGATGTGATGCGTTTTTTCTTGGAAAGAGGGGCGGATTTTCAAAGAGCGGATGGGTTTGGAGTTACACCCCTTCATGTAGCTGCTGCCCTGGATTATGAGGAGATGATGCAGTTCCTGATAGAAAGAGGAGGTGTGCTTATATGTTTTATATCCTCAGATAATATAAATGTTGTGAGTTCAAAACTAGATGCTATACAGTTTTGTTTAACTGATGAATGCTGTGTCTCTTATATCTCACTGCAGCTGATATTGAAGCTCGCACATACCAAGACAATCAGACTCCGCTACACTTTGCAGCTAAGAATGATGCTGTTGGAGCAGTCAGGCTGTTGCTGCAGAACGGGGCTGACATAGCTGTACAAGACTATAAAGGGAGAACACCACTACAGCTGGCAGCTAACTTTGGTAAGATTTTTCTAAATCTATAAAGACCAATCAGACCTCATCTCATTGTCCTCTCATGCTGACAGATGGACACATGTAATCAGTGTTGTAGAGCTTCTGCTTGGATGCTTGCTTTCAGATATTTTTATGAGTTGTTTATTATATACAGATCGAAGTGAGGCGGCGCGCTTGCTGCTGGGATTTGGAGCAGATGCTGGGGTGCAGGACTCTGATGGTCAGCTCTGTATCACTGCTATGATTGCTAAAATGACCCCTGTGGTGAGTGTTAAAGAAAGGTCAAATACTAAACAGTGTGCTCACAGAATACTTCATAGTCATTAAATAAAAATCCACCTGCTTATGTTACTTTGGTGGAGTTTTTTTTTACTGTAAATGTGCTCATGTAGTTGCATTTTTTATATTGTCATATTACACATTACCAGTGGTGGAAATGGCCAAGGCTGTATTTGGGTACATATAGTATTTTATATTTTTAAACCATATATGCACAAAATCCCATTTTATTTATGTTTGAAGCAAGCATAATGTTTGGAGGCCAATAAATAAAATTAATTTAGAAATTCTGTACATTTTAAACTGGAACTCCATCCCATCTTCGAATACACTCCATAGACTCCATAATGTCGAAAGTGCAGTATTTAAGGCATCGTTTTATTTTAAATATTAACTCTTTCCCCGCAGCATTTTTTTTTAAAGTTGCCAGTTAGCGCCAGCATTTTTTATGATTTTCACAAAAGTTAAATGCCTTCAAGAAAATAAATATATAAACATACAATAAATCAAATTAAAGAACAGACCCTCTGCTTTCAAACTAACAAAAAAGCAATAAAAAAAACAGGGAAAAATCTTCCTTTTCTTTTTATCAGCTCTCAAATATGGGTAGGTTTCTTCAAAAATACAAAATTTTGAGCAAAAAGCTGAGATTATTGCATTTTTGTAAGCGATTAGATTCAAAACACCACCGTTTTTCAATATTTTACTATGTTCTTACCTCAACTTAGATGAATTTATACAAAAAGGTATGAATTTAAAAGCCACCAAACACTTCCATGTTTTCCCTATTTAAAGACTGTTACATGAGTAGTTACACAAGTAAGTATGGTGGCACAAAATAAAACGTGATGGGTTTTTTATCGGATAAAAAATTTGTGCTAAAAAACTAAGTGCTTTTCCGCCATATAATTTACTTCTCATCTTTTATCCTCTAAAAAAATCAGCATGTTTTATTTTGTGCCACCATACTTACTCGTGTAACTCCTCATGTAACAGTCTTTAAATAGGGAAAACATGGAAGTGTTTGGTGGCTTCTAAATTCATCCCTTTTTTGATCCTAAGGAATGAATGGGGCTAGGCTAAATGCTAACACATTCACGACGCATTGTACAAAGATTAAGTGTACGCATTGAAAAAAGATAGGTATATTAATTCGTCTAAGTTGAGGTAAGAACATAGTCAAATACCATTTTCCTTTAATTCACAAGACAAATCTTGGGGACTCAATGGTGGGGAAAGAGTTAATAAACCTTAAACAGTTCGACAGTACTGCAGCTATAATAAAGAGTAAAATGAATATATAGAGTGCACTACATGATGATAATGTTGATCTCAACAGGCTGATCTGGCCATGAGTCAGTTTCATATGAAAGACAGAATGACCCGGAAGCAGTTCTATTACCTTCATCTCATAGAGCCACAGCCCATCAACATGAAAAATCCAAAACATTCTGATCCATCCTCTCCGGTACAGTCTACATTTCATAAGGGAATATTTCATATTATCATATCATATATGCGAACTGCCTGTGAAAATCCATCTAAAGTCATTTTTTTTACTGATTTACTGTTTTCTACATAATCATAATGTAAAGAACATTCTGTGAACATTTAACCTTGATATCTTTAATATTGACTGCCCTTGAGAAAATTAACCATGGTTTTGTTGTGGTAAAAGTGTAGTAACCATGTTTTTTATGTATTGATTACTATCAGCAAAACCATGGTTTTAATACACTTACCATGGTTTAACTATGGTTTTTAAAAACCATGGTTGTCAAAACCATGATTATTTTGTGGTTACCATGGTTTTACTACAGTAACAATGTTTTTTTAACTATAGTAAAACCATGGTTAATTTTCATAAGGCTAAGAAAGGTCATGTCAAAGGGAGACATTTTAGAAATTCTTAATAAGGCTTTATGCAGTTTACACTCTAAAAATTGCTGGGTTATTTTCAATCCAACGTTGCATCAAAAAGAAACAAACCCAGCCGGTGAGTTTAACATATTTGGGTTAAATTATTGTGCTAAAACCACTGATCTATATAAATGACTGGATTGCGCATAGAACGCTTAACGTAACAAAGTGAGGTGATTCAGGTGAAGCCAGCGCAGAGTTCGAGCGGCCATCTTGGTATACCCAACCGGCAGAGGGCGTCATTGACTTTTCATGATCTAAAATCAACCGGTTTACAGCGTATTAGTCACACAAGATTAATTTTTAGGATATGTGTAAATATCCTAAATTAATTGTTACTTTTGGTGTTATTTGCAATGTTTATATTTTAATTGGGCAGGATAAGGGATTTATAATAAAACTGCATCAGTGTCTGATGCATTCTGTTAATGACACGGATATAAATAAAGTGTTTTGACATTAAGCTACACGGTCAGCGTTATTTCTCTGAATAAGTTTAGGTAACTTGTAAAGATAACATAATTACAAGGATGGCAAATTATTGCATGCACATATGGTACAAAGCATGATTTATTTAGATTTCAGAATGAGCACTTTTGTCATTAATACTAAATATGCCGTGTGGTCTGTCTGCTGATCTGATACTGTAATAAAGATAAATGTATAATAACTGTTTAAAAAGCAAAATGTACAACTTTAAGTAAATAACTATTTACATGCTTTGGACGTTTGCGTTGTAATGTACAGGGAGACTTCAGATATAAAAACGGTGACTAGTAAAGTGATGTTTTATTATTAAAATCTGATAACGTCCATTAATTTAATAGAATGTTTGGGTATACCAACATGGCGGCATGGTGGCTTCAAAATTGTAACGTCATGCACAATCAAGTCATTTATAGATCAGTGGTTAAAACTATAACTCAGCATTTTTTTAAGTCTATACAAACAACATTTTTGTGTCATAATTTAGTAAAATCTGAAAACAAATTAATTTTCATATTGAAATTTCTATCTATTCCTTACATAAAGCTGTCATGGCTGGCTATACTGTATGTTTGGCCATATGGCTAAAAATATAGTGCAAAACTATCTGCTGCATAAAAAGTATTAAAAATTTATTTCTTTACAAGTGTTCAATAAACAAACACAACCTAGATATTTGAAATGACATGATGGTGGTGAGTAAATAATGACAGATTATTGTCATTAGAAGTGAAATCATTGTTTTTAAACATTTGTTTCCACCTGAGTGCTGCTGAATTGAATCTGTTTTCACAGTTGGAGTTAATTGTCAGTCAGGGTAAACTGGATCTCATCATGCATCCCGTGGTGCTAAAACTCATCACTGTCAAATGGAAGTTGTATGGCAGGTAAACGTCCAGAGTTGAATTTATAAACAAAAACAAGACACCAGCAGAAGTCAACATCAAATTTTTTTTCCTCTACAGAACGGGTGCCTGTATACTTTTGCTTCTCAACTTCCTATTTATTGTCTCCTGGACGACAGTCGCCATATCTGTGTCAGTAAGTCCAGAGGAAGGAGATCGCTATATTCTTCCTCGGGTAAGACCAAAAAAGGATAAACAAAGTACCTGGATCATTTTGGGAATTTTTTCCTTTACAACATGCAGCCACTCTAATATTGTAAAGGATGAAAATTCCTAACATGAATTCCCAGTTTTCACAGATACTACATATGTCCTAATCTGTTTGCTTATGATCAGCACGTGTACTGCTCTGTATAGGACTGGTGGCGTGTTTTGTTGGTGGTTTTGGCACTTGTGCTGACGATGACCGAGGTGTACAGGGAACTGATGGATATCGTACGATCACAAAGGAAACTCAAACACTGGCAGTGCTGGGCTGTACAGAAAGTCAATGATGACCTGAGCTGCTCTCATCCTATGTGGCCTGAGGTATCACGGCTAGTCCATTCATACACTCCGTTTCACTGGGTTATTTTCAACCTAGTGTCAAAACAGAAAGAGACTAACCCAACCATTGGGTTAAATATACCCAGAAAATGTTTAAATTTGACCCAGCAATGGGATAAAACAACCCAGCATTTTGGCACAACTCGGCATAGGTAAAATGACAACCCAATGCTGGGTTGGGTTCGTCGCTTTTTCACCCAACTCTGGGTTGATAGTAACACAGCATTTATTAAAGTGTAACTCTGAGAAAAATGAAAGATGAACTTATAATCGGAACTTAAACATTGTTCATAAACGTGTAGAGATAAAGGTAAATAGAGAAAGAGATAAAGAGATAAAGAGAAAGGTAAATAGAGAAAGATAGTAAGTCCGCTATTAGGACGTGAGATAATGGCGGAAGGGATGGGTTTTTAGCCGAGTCTTAAAGACAGCTACAGTGTCAGCAGATTGTGTCACGACCGGCAGATCATTCCACAGTTGTGGAACAGCTCCTGAGAAGGTACGCGCTAGTGGTTTTTTCCCGTTTTGAGATGGCACCATAAGCCGTCCCTCGGTGGCAGAGTTCAGGGATGGAGAGGGTACATAAGGCTCTATAAGTAAGTGAAGGTAAGGGGGTGCTGACCCAGTGGTGGTTTTAAAGGCCAGGAGCAGAGCCTTAAATTTGATGCGAGCTGCTATAGGAAGCCAGTGTAACTTGACAAAGAGAGGAGTGATGTGCACCCTCTTTGGGTCATTGAAGACCACTCTTGCTGCTGCGTTGCGTTCTAAATCATCTGTAGGGGTTTGGTCGTGCAGGCTGGAAGCCCTGCCAGTATTACATTGCAGTAGTCCAGCCTGGACAGGACAAGAGCTTGTACCAGGACCTGCATAGCGTGCTCGTTTAGGAAAGGTCTAATTTTCCTAATATTGTAGAGGATGAATCTACAAGAGCGAGCGGTGCTGGCAACATGCTCCGTGAAGCTAAGCCAATCATCAATGACCACTCCCAGGTTTTTGGCCGTCTCGGAAGGCATGATGTCGAGGAACCTAGCTGAATGGAAAGGTTGTGCTGAATCTTTGGTTCAGATGATATGACAAGCAGTTCTGTCTTTGCAAGGTTAAGCTGGAGATGGTGATCCTTCATCTAGAGCAGGGGTGTCAAACATGCGGCCCGCGGGCCGGATACGGCCCGCAAAGGTGTCCAATCCGGCCCGCGTGATGATTTATACAGTATTATTAAATATTAAATACATATTTTAAAAACCCTTTTAGGCGGGTGTCTAGTTCGTTTTTAATATGAGAGACTTGCGGAAAGCAGCAAAACGCGGAACATAGACTAAACACGGTGCCCAAAAATCTTGCCGTTTTATTGTTACCGCTCCGCTAAAGATCCACTGATTCTGGTAATCCACTTCGTGTTTTCTCGCCCGCTCTGCAGCATCTCTGTGTCCACTCTCTGCCTGGAGAGCGAAGATGACAGTTTCCGAAGTTTGTTGCATTAACAGGTAGATTCATTACATTATATCAGTTGTTAAACCGCATAATTAGTAATTTGTAAGTATGTTTATGTATTTCTTCCGGTAATGATTTGCTGTCAGTGTTCTAAAAGTGCTAACAACTTAGCAAGCTAACAAAACCAAAATATCCACATTCTTATTTACGTTACAATGCTTGTCTAATCGATTTAATGTTCCCGATCAGATCTAAGTTAATATAAACACTAAATTTGCTGTTGTTGGCACACTTTGTAGACAAAAAATACAAAAAACACCAATGCCTTCACAAAATAACGACAGAGAACTGAAAGAGAGGCTTTTAGCAGCAGTTCAACATTGCAAACATGCATTCAAAGCTCCATCAAGCCAGCAGGTACATCATATTGAATATTTAGCAGATTGTCACACTTTAATTCTTGTTATTATATTTCCCATTATAATCACTTGTCTAAGTTGATGCTAGTAATATAATACATAATATTTATAATACTTTATTAAAACCATAATAATAGTACCACCCCCTTAGTACCATTTTTGGTTTGGGCCACTGCCCCATCTAGCATTTTCTAAATGACTGTTCTCATTACAAATATATTCCAAAGAACAGTGAATGGTTTATAAATAATTTTGGCATTAAGGCAAAAGAAGTTAAATTAAAGCTTTTCAACCTATAAGGCCAGTGGATTTTGTACAGATGTAAATTTGTGGGTATAATATACAGTATGAGTGTGACCTTATGAAATCTAGTTTTCACAGAGCTGTGTGTTTCTCTGGTTTTCTTGCTAAACAAACTAATTAATTGGTTTGTTAAGTTAATTTTAACACAATTATCAGCACACTAAGGTTTAAAAAAATTATCCGGCCCGCACTTCATGCCGTTATTTACCATCCGGCCCACAGCCTAAAATGAGTTTGACACCCCTGATCTAGAGAGAGATGTCCCTCAGGCATGCCGAAATGCGGGCAGAAACCGTGGCATCATCAGGGTGGAACGACAAGTGGAGTTGAGTGTCGTCCGCATAGCAGTGGTAGGAAAAGCCATGTTTTCGGAAATGACAGAGCCCAGGGATGTCATGTATATCGAAAAGAGCAGCGGACCAAGCACAGAGCCTTGAGGCACCCCGTTATCATGAAAAAGCGGCAGATAGATCCAGAAAGAACAGCACAGATGATTTGGAAGCTGCCCTTGCCTGTCTTAGGGCTTCAATGACTGAGAGCAGCGCAGTCTCAGTGGAGTGACCGCTTTTTCAACCAGACTGATTGCTATTCAGGAGGTTATTTTGTGTGAAGAAAGAGGAGAGCTGGTTGAACACAATGCGTTCAAGAGTCTTGGCAATGAAGGGAAGAAGAGAAACGGGTCTGTAGTTCTCTAGCGTACAGTAGCAGGATTGAGTGTGGGTTTCTTCAGCAGCGGGGTTTGAGTCATTTATAATTTATCATCGTCAAACATAATCATTATACATGTTCTTTATAATCATGAAAATACCTGAAAAGGTTTGTAGAACAGTAATATAAATATCTTCTATAAGGGAACTCCACTTTTTTTGAAAATATGCCCATTTTGCAGCTGCCCTAGAGTTAAACATTTGATTTTTACCATTTGATTACAAATGAATTTGATTACGTTGTCGAAAGCACATTAATCAACGGACGTTGTTTTTAATTGTGCTACACACGTAAATTGTCATTGCTATTGATGATGACACAAGTGTACTGCGGTTCAGAACAAAATTTTATGATTATGACAGAGACCAGCGGCAGAAGACGGGAGGGAATCAATCAAACTTTGGTTCAGACCATGCAATTGAACCTAATATGAAACCACCCTTAAAACACTTTGTTCGATGATGTAATTTCCAATGAAACAGAAGTTTAGAGTCGGACTTAATTAATAGCTCCTCCCTCTTTTAAAATAGCCAATAGTGTTTAGTTTTCCTCAAAGCCTGGAAACTGATGAGTAGTTGAAGTGCAGAATGGTGTCATAAAAATCATTCATCCATATTAGAAAAAGTGAGATATATTGAATGCTTATTTGGGAATTTTGTCTATGTTTGTATATAGCACTAGTTTGTATATATTTTTAGGGCTTAGATATTTCATACTTAAAACCAATTTGGATTTCATTAGGACTTTCTAAGCTTTTTTTGAAAGCATTAGCAGACCTCGAATAAATGAAATAAGAAAATGAAAATGAGAAAAAAAATAACATGGACTGTATAAAGTGGATCTACTTAAAAATGTAAGTTTTATCAACTTAAATTTTTCACTTAAAGTGAGAAAATGTAATTATTTTTTTTAAGTACACTGTAAAAAAATTAGCTGTAATTATACAGCTGGTTGCCAGTAACTTACTGTAGAAGATAAAGACTGAAAATGTTTCATGTTCATTTAACTTTGAATAAACTGTTTCCAGTAAATAACATAAATGTAAAATTTACAAACAGCTAGTTGCCAGTTATACCCAGTAATACTGTAATTTCTACAGAAATTCTTTACAGTGCAGCTTTTACTCTTTACATTGTGTGTACTTTTATAGTCCTATTGTTGTGTTGCTGTACTTTAAACTCACGGTGTATAGATATTTTGCATATATATAGTTTACGTTTCTTTGTTTTTACATATTAAATAATTATTGAAATGTATTTGTCTATTGTATTATTCGTAATCTGCATCATGCCACCTATTGTTAATACAATAAAAACTTATTTTTAAACATGAACATCTCTTAAAAAATTTTATGATGATATGTATATTGTTATTTCTCAAAAGAAAATACTAAACAATATCTATATACTTATAACAATATACTAATCTTTTATTATAATACAGGAGCGCATTTACTTAGAAGGACAAATTAAGTTCATTCGAAACCTGAAAGGAACCTACTCTCAGGACCTCTGGTAATATTCCTCAAAACAAGCAATATAAAAGAGTGAGTATTGTGAATACTACAATACATGACTAAATCTGGTAATATGTCCCATGCAGGAATATCTTTGACTGGCTTGTGTATGTGTTGTTACTGGCAGTCCTGGGCATCCACTTTGCAGATGTATATCTGATGTCTAAGTCGCTTCGACAGAGCAGCCTTCGGCTGTTTGCGGTCTCCATTATTTTTCTCTGGTTGAGGCTGATGAAGCAGGTCCGAGCCTTCAGGTAACACCAGTTCTTCTGTAGGGACACCTGGCCAATATGGGTTACCATAGATACATATGATGCAAACCAATGACCCCAGGTATAATAACAACACACCGTAAATCTCCTAACTGCCTCAACACACGTACTATACCCAAAATGCCTGGAGCCAAACGCTACCACCTGGTCATTGGCCCAGATAACAATGCTCCTGTGTCTCTGGTTTCACTGAGACACCACAGGTGGCCTCTTTTTGTTACCATATAACCATGGTAACATACGCTAAATGTATGTTAAACACAAGGAAGCGGGGGTTTGTACAATACTGTATATGTACCAATACTGTATTACCCTTAAAATGATGCTGCTGTACATATGAAGGAATAGTACATATGGTTTCAAGCTTTATTGCCATTCTGCTACATGTGGGGACATACAAGAGAAACAAATGTTGTGCCTCACAGGACCATGATGCTAAATATTTAACATATACTATATGTTGGTCAAAAAATGGTCTCTATTTGTCACTGGGGTAAAAAAGTACACCTCATATTAGTACATCTGAGTTACTTCTGGCACCAAATGTATACATATCTATACCTAAATTGTACATATAGGGCATTTTTATACGGTACTGCCCTGGTGACAGTTTGGGACTGCTTTGCTTTTTTCCTCACTGTTTTAAATTGGGTTGGATTAAAGCATTTGCTAAATACCTACATTTATATATTTACTCTAGGGCTATGGGTCCCTTCATTGTTATGCTGGGAAAGATTGCAGGAGATGTGCTGCGTTTCCTCTTTTTGTATATCGAGATCTACATCCCATATGCATGTGCTTTCTGGATCATATTTGGAGGTACCATCACAAGGACTTTTATAATTTTGTAATAAAAGACATGAGAAATAAACCTTGATTTACTCTCAGGTTTATCTGTCGTGCCAAGTATGGAGACGGTCCCCCAACTTCTCTACAGCCTGTACCGTATTACTCTGGTGGATGAATATGAGTTCGATGCTATGTTGGGTGTGGATGCAGTCATGGCTTACCTGCTCTGTGGATCATTTCTGGCCCTGTCGGCTATTCTGTGTGTCAATTTGCTAATAGCTCTTCTTTCTGACACTTTTCAAAGGTAAATACAGAGACAAATGTATCTACATGGTGACACTTTTTAATGTTCATTCAGTCATTATTTACTTAGCCTTATACTTTCCTTAAAAAAGGAATGTTCAATTTGGGGTGTTACGTTTTATTTTAACTATGTCATCCTGGCCACCTGTGCTCATAGGGTGTATGACAACGCATTGGCCAATGCAGTGATGCAACAAGCGGCTATCATTTTGCAGATAGAAGAATCCATGCCTTTTCTGAGACGTTGCTATGACAACAAGTACATCCACCGCCGTTGTGCCCCGCTTGGTGAATACTATGATGATGATGTCACCACTGACCCAGATCACCACGCTGAGATGAAGAAACTTACAGAACAGATCAAGGTGTTTACAGTTATAGTATATTTCCCATCTCTCATCCTACAGTAAATCTACATTTGAATTGTAGTATTGCATGTGTTTCTAAAAACTTTGCATACTTTGCAGGACACTTTAGATGAATATCTGAACATCCAAAAACAGACAACATTTCATTTAGCCATAGAAGAAGCCACAAGGTAGGTTATAAAGGTCTTTGAACTTCAGACCTCTTGGATTATGTTTTTTTTTATATTACGATGTACAGTATAATCTGTTTGTGATGCACTTTCATACAGTGGAAGAGAGGCAACACATCCACAAGATGAGGAGCATCTTCAATCTCTTCACAGACTTGAGAGAGACCAGCAGAAGCACAGTCAGGACCTGAGCGAGCTGAAGTCTGAAGTGAAGGAACTTCACAGGTTGCTGCTCCAGCTGGTACAGGCCAAGACAAAATCGTGTTAAAGACTGATGCAAATACAGTGTTGTTCAGACAGACCACACTGAATATCTGGAAAGAAAGGACAGTAATTTCTATACTTTCAGTGCACAGAAGATGATTTCTGGGACATTCTTAAACCATCACATAAAATGCGATAAGATGGATCGTTAGGTTTTGTGCAAACTTCTGGAGTCAATGCCATGCATTTTGTACATTTTTGAAGGATTTCTTGACAGAAATGGAATATAATAGACATAACTATTATCGGTGGTGTACAAAGACCTTACACATAATAAAACGTAATGTTTTTATTACTTTAGAATGAGCCGTTTTTATCTACATACACATGGTCTCCTCACATGGAAGTTGGCGTCATGTTTCTACAGTAGCCCTAAACAGACAAACTGCTCTACAGAGCACATTTCGTCACTACTTTGTCTCCGATGATGACATGGTTGTCCTGTGGCGGCTACCATAGCTTCTCTATGCGTTTCGAAAGGAGGGGTGAACTGTTGGTTGCAATTGACAACCTCACCCTATGCTGCTAAAATCCTTTAACGCAAAAGGTGTCTATACAAAATAAAATTGTCATAGGTTAATTCTATAAAAAATATTTTAATAAAATCAATATGCTGATAAAGAAACGTTATTACAAAAAATGCATTAAAAATAATTGCACTTTATAATAAAGCAAATGTACAAAAGGTTATAAGTGCATTTTTGTAAGCATATACAGTACCTAAAGGATTATTAGGAACACCATACTAATACTGTGTTTGACCCCCTTTCGCATTCAGAACTGCCTTAATTCTACGTGGCATTGATTCAACAAGGTGCTGAAAGCATTCTTTAGAAATGTTGACCCATGTTGATAGGATAGCATCTTGCACTTGATTGAGATTTGTGGGATCCACATCCAGGGCATGAAGCTCCCGTTCCACCACATCCGGAAGATGCACTATTGGGTTGAGCAGAGGCGATTCTAGGGTCTATGGGGGCCCCAAGCAGAAAATTCCCTGTGTACAAGAAGTGTGCAATACTTCTATACAATATCCTTTGCCACTATTCTACAGTGCAATAGTTACTGCGAAAGATACATATAATCCTCATCATACCTAACATTATTAACATGTTTGGATGCATAAATGGCATAACATGTTTGGAAATAATGACAGCAGAGAAATATTTTCTACATTATACAATGATAGCAATGATTAATGACTTATTTTTACAAGAATATTTTTACAAGAATATTTTAAGAAACCAGTCATTTTATGACTGCTACTAAATAATCTCAGTCATAGTTACTGCTAGTGCTAACTGTTATGTAAGTTAGTGTCCTAGAGTTAAATATTAGTAAACTAAATATTAATTTCATATCTGAAAATACAGAACAGTATAACACATACATACATCTGTTGATTTTCTCAGCAACAATGCAATTCTACAGACTTGACAAAAGGTTTTCCTGAGATTTGTTTGATAATGTTTGAGACCTGACAGGGTGGGGTTGTAATTTGTCTTACCTCCCTTAATGAACTCATCATCTCTCATTTCTTCTTCCCTTTCCCTGCTTTGCACAAAACATTTCTGATGTATATCTACTGAAGCCAATAATGATCGAGTCAAAATAAGATTAGCATTGTTATTTAGAAACTTCCTTTACTCTCGTCATGTTTTCATAAGCTAACTCACTCGCGTGGCGTCTTTTGAATGCGGTTGTGCGCGAATGAACGCAAAGACGCGCGCGGACATGAATACGTGCGTGCACGCGTCATTGCGACTGCTTCGTCGCTTTTACAAGCGTAAATTGGGTAACTACATTGCATATAGATCCGTTTTTGCCGCGATTGTCTTTGTAAAGGATTGCACTAGTTAACTGTTAAAATTTACACTTGAGATTTACACCAGAAGATTTACACTTGGGCACGTGCCTGACTGGAGCTGGACCGGGCACATTAAACCACATGTGGGTACAGAGGGCTGCTCACTTTAGCGCCTTTTATATGCGGTTAAATTGTTTTAAATCACTTGAGTGTTATCATTTGGAAGCCTTTGAAACATGTGCAAATGATAAACTTTTCCTATTTAAATTTGCGTATTAATCTGGCAATCACATGCGAGCCAAACCGTGGGTTGTGATCCATACGGATCAACTGCGACATTACGACTGAACGATACAACGTCACCCATTCGCTACGTTCATTTTCAAAACTGGCCAAGTTAAAAAAACTAAAAAAAAACTGGCCAAGTTATCCACCTGGGTTGGATTTTGACTGGGCTAAGCCAATGTCAATCAACATTTCATCCAATCGGAATTTTGATATGCAGTCATGTTGTTCATCTACCGGGTGTAGCTGGCCATCCGAGAAACAAACTTGGGGGCCCTCTAGTGGCTCGGGGCTCCAAGCAGTTGCCTGCCTTGCCTGTTGACAAGGTGCGCCTCTGGGGTTGAGATCTGGTGACACTGGGGGCCATTTTAGTACAGTGACGGTGACCTCTAGCATCGAGGTATTTTCCCCCACAGGACAGCCACATACTGGATGTTTTTCCCTTTTCACCCCATTCTTTTTTTAAACCCTAGAAATGGTTGTGTGTGAAAATCCCAGTAACTGAGCAGATTGTGAAATACTCAGACCGGCCTGTCTGGCACCAACAACCATGCCACGCTCAAAATTGCTTAAATCACCTTTCTTTCCCATTCTGACATTCAGTTTGGAGTTCAGGAGATTGTCTTGACCAGGACCACACCCCTAAATGCATTGAATCAACTGCCATGTGATTGGTTGAGTAGATAATTGCATTAATGACAAATTGAACAGGTGTTCCTAATAATCCTTTAGGTGAGTGTATTTTGTTTGTAGTTATGTGTTGGTTTACAGTTATTAATGTGTTAAGTGTTTCACAACTAGTGGTGATGGCTAGAAACCCTTGGGGACAAAGCAGCCTGTAGTGGACAGAAAAACTTGCACATGAACCTCCAGAAGTCAGTGCTGAATCTGAGCCAAATTTTGCAACAAATAAGCTGTATGTTTAACAATGTTGGATCTTTTCCCACACAATGGAGTACAGTTTTGATTGACCGTTAATGTTCCACAAAAATAAGAAAGTCATACCAGTTTAAACCGTATGGCTGACTACAGTAATTACAGGTTTTCTTTTAATAATAAACTATTTCTTTGTTTAGCAGTTAACTGAAATGAAATGTCTGTAGAAAAGTTTTGATTTTGTTCTGTTTTACATCGTTTGTAACATACTAGCATCTATAATTTATTTGTATTATTCCTATTATTTAAATAATTGTGACGATTTGTTTAGTTTATGTATGTGTACAGGTGCTTTGTCAATATTTTATGCAAAACGAGCAGCCTGATGTCTTGTACTCTTTGGCTTTATTCCTTGTGTGGTGTTTTATTGTACCCTACTAATATAAATTTGGCAGGGTCGCATACTCTGGCCAAACACATGTGAGAGGGAGTGGTCTGTCACCATGACAACGACAGGACACTTTTCCATTAGTCAGCTGAAAGGTTTTCTGCTCGCAGGCGGAAGTATGGCGAGCGGCTGATTTCCGCTTCCCTCTCCGCTGCTGTTGCTGCTTCTGCTGGCCACTGAAGTAAAGATGGCGGCGGCCGAGACAGACAGTGAAGTACCGTGCGCTCGGTGTAGCGATTTCCTTCATTTCTCAGCAAAGGACACTGCTGCGGTAGGGGACAGTTTTATTAACATGATCAAAAGTGTCTCTTCTAATGAACAATATATAGTTGGGAGTGAATATCTTTGCGGGCGCGGTGATTTTAGTGTTTTTCTCGCTCCTTCAGCTCGGGTTGTTTTGCTCAGTATTTCCCTCATGCTAATGCGCTAACAGCTAGCCAGTGATATGTTAACACCTCAAGCTCCACAACACACACCTGACACTCGGTTTCCATACTTATTTCTATAATATAACTCAAAGATATATTAAAGTGCTTTTGTAACGGGTTGTTTTTCGCATCCGAGTTTTAGCTTAGACAAATTTGCTTTTTAAAGATTTGTTGGTTTTGAGAAGCCTGCGGAATAAACAACACTGGCTGCTTTGTTCATCATCTCTTGTTATGCAGGTGTTCACTCAGATATTGGGTTAGTTATTCTAGTTACATGGACAGCTTCCTTGGCAAACGATATAAATCGATTATGACAACCAGATAGTCAGGTTGAACTGGGGAATTGGGTAATAAAATCACAATCTCGGCTGCTATTGTTTTGAAGGCATCTGTGTAAGATATAAGTTATTTCTGGTTTCTCATGACTAAGGAGAATTTGACACCACTATGTCAGTAATTTAACAATTTATGTGGTTTACAAACAAAACATGAGATTTATACTCTTGTTATGTATGTTTGTTTTTATTCAAGCGCCTGATGTCTGTTGGTTTGCACTTTGCAAACTAAACATTAACTATGCCACTTCTCATAAAATGATTGTTTTTTATACCAAAAGTCAAAAGTTCTTGGATGTTAGCTTGTTTTAAACCTTGATATGTTACATATGTTAGATTTATATGTTAGATATATATTTCACATTCATACACTTGGCATTACGTTTTTAGTCAGATTTATTTAAAAAAACACTAAAGACAGGCACTGGATTGTGTTGCCTATATGCTTGTGCACTAAATCCAGGTTAGTGGGTCACTATAGAGACTTTATATGTGCTACAGACACAAAGAATGCCAAGTTCAGCTTACTCTTCAGTACCTAATCCCTGTTTCCGTTTGCATAATGTTGAAATGGTGGCAACATGTATGCCTTGACAAATTACAAATACATTGTTAAAAACTTTAAAGGTTCAAAGAATCAAACTTCGATTTAGACTTGTTTTTTACATCAGCTAGGCTGTTACTGTATTTATCCTTGCAATTAAAGATGTCAAAGTTTAACACTCTTTATATTTATCCTGTTTATAATAGTAACAGCGGATGCCTTTTAGTTATCATGGGAGTTTTAAAGTTGATTTTCAGCACTGGGAATAATCTGGCAACCAAAAATTTTCAGCTAAAAATAGCAAAAAGCAGAATATGAGGAAAGACTGATTAAATTGTACAAAACAGTAACGTTGTCAAATAGCATTCAGCGTAGTACTTCTGTGATAAATTTCATATTTTGAACATATAATGCAGAAAGAAATAATAAATAAAGAATTGTTATTGTAATCCACTGTTTAAAAGTAAGATTACAGATACCAGTAAGATTTCTGTCAAATGTTTAATAGACAGACTTATCAGTATAAGTTAGGAATGAGATCGTGTGGGTGCTTAAATCAAAATTGTGACCAATTTACAATTAATCATACATCCGTTTCTGGGTTTTATATTTTGAGGGTTCATGGTGCAACAGTTGAAACGTATCACCTGACGGATATTTTGCTGTTTTTTTATTATGCAAACTGCTTTAATGTTTACATTAGAAAACAAAGATATGGAGTAATGCCAAATACAATGTGACAGGTCAATACAAGAGAAGGAATAACTTTCATTAGGTGTTTACTGCAGTTTAGTTCTTTACAGTTAGAAACGTGCAGGATTAATATAGAAATTAACTATTTTTATTTATAATAACATGGTTTATTTGAAAATATAGGCTCAATGTTTTACAGTAAAAAATAGCCACCAGTCCTATGTTATTATAGTAAAAACCACACAAAAATCAACTAATGCAGTTATATAATATATAATACCTGACCACTATGATGTCTATTCACTATATTATGGTCGGTGTTCACTTTCAAATGACTGCAAAGAGATTTCTGAAATAAATAATATCATCAGATCTTTCTGTATCTAAAGTGAATACAGAGAAGATCAAAGTAAAAGCAAGCAGGTATTTCGGGGCTAAATAATAACGCGTAGTGTCTATAAAATCATTAATTTCAGTGTTTTTCTTGTTATAAATTAACGTTTAATGAATTGTATATAAAGCTTAGTTTTTTTTTTCATTTACAGTAACAATCACAAATTATTTGTCATTTCTCATTTGTCGTTTTTTTTTTTTTTGGTCATGACTGCTTTGACGCGCTATCTCCAAATTAAATAAAAACACTGAATTGTAGCCGGGGTTTCCACGGCAGGAACACCTTTGTTATTTTTTTAGGTTTAGTTATCAAAATGTTTTTTGTGTGATGTTTTGTAGATCGTGGCTTTAAAATGTTATGAGGAATAATTAAACAAATGTTGCCTTGCATTTTACCTAAAAAAATAATAATAATAAAAAAAAAATATATATATGTATATATGTATGTATGTATGTATGTATGTATGTATGTATTAGACAATTCTGATTCGAATATGTAAATCCTTAGTCGAGGACACCCCTACTATTCACATCTGACCTATTTTCTATTGTCAATTTCCATTTAAATGGTTTGTGTATTTGTTTCTAAAATATATAGGTTAGATACGCATCACAGTAATATATAGGGAATGTGTATTGTTTGTGTTTTTTAGGATAGCGGTGTCAGTACTTTTAAAATGGTACCGGTGACTAAACTGACATTTAAAAAAAAAATGACTTTGGATAAAGAACAGCTTTTTATAGAAAAAAAATCATTCTTCAAATTAAACGATATATTAAAAGCACACATTCATGTATAAATGTAAGTAAATACAAAACAAAACAAATTTACATAATGAATTTACATTAAAACCTAAGAAATATTTTAACACTAAATAACACAAAAAGTAACGCTTAATAAAGTGCATTTCACATGGTATGTGGCAAGTGGTGGAATTGACCCGTTGCAATTAAGCGGCCCCAAAATCTGTTTTTCGATTCGGTACGGTTCATACTGGCCATAAGCTACAGGTACATGTGGCATGGTTGTTGGGGTGACAGAATTTTCCCACCGGTTAATCAGCGCGTGACAAACCCGGTGATACCGGTTTCACCGGGTGGGAAGGGCTTATAAATGCACAGAAGTGCGCATTTTACTTTCACTTTTGAATTAGATGCAACTGTTGTTTAAATCCAGAGCTTGCGTACGCTGCCTTAAATCGCGTATGAATTTGCGTGCAAATGCGAGTGCAACAGCTGGTTTAAGTGCTTGAGTCAATGTGCGCAGGTACTTCTGACAGAAACCCGCCAATCCCAAGGAGGACAACCGGCTATTCCTCCATAAAGTGCTGCTTGAATGATGGGTTTATTATTATTCTTAATGAAAAACACAACAACAAAACGATCTCGCCTATATTAAACATCATATATATATCTTATAACAAAAACGAGTAAGCACGCGGCTTCTGCCATCGTCTGCTCACCGCAGTCTGACAGGAATAAATGAAATCTGACACCTGCAGCCGCTGCTCTGTGACGCGCGTTGAGCTCCGCAGAATTCAGGCAGCAGACACATTCAGTTCTTAGTTATTGCTCTCTCTTACGAAACTAAATGATTTAATTACAAGAAAATATCAAAACGATGGTGAAAGACATTGTCGCGGTGTGCAAGTGATCCAACCGGTGAGAGGCTGAAGCACCGGTAATCACCGTTTCACCAACTATTGCAACAAGCCTAGCATACTGGCACTGGATTTCGGTACCCAGCCCTAGTAATAAACAGATTATAAATCTTTAATCATGTTGGAAATGGGGGAAAATGAGTACTGATAAAAGCAAAAAAGAAAGAAGTGGGTTTCTGATATTCAGTCATAACAATTGACTAGAAAGTTTTTGTCTAATTTTACTCATCCATCCACAGAAATGGCTAGAGGTTGACAACCTGCTCAAAGAGGTGTACCAGCATTTGGCCTGCTTTGTCCCCAAAATCTACTGCCTAGGACCCAACCTGAACCCTCAGAATGAGGATCTGCTGGCCCAACTGTTGCTTCAAGGCCCGCTGGAGTGGTACCTTTGCGGAGAAGAGCCGACAGTGGGCTTGGCCAAGCTGGAACAGAGCAACCAGCCCTCGCAACTCTGTGGTCATGTTTTTAAAGTTGGAGAGCCAACGTATTCGTGCAGGTAGGGTGTTGTTTCACATCATGACTGCCAAAATATTTCACAATATGCTGCTTGTAGACATTTTGACTCAGATGTGAGTATACTAAACCTTCACAGCTGCTGGAAGTCTGGAAAGCTAAATCAGGTCAGGTTTGTTAGTTAAGTCTTTTAATCAAGATCACTGTAAGCCGGCAAATAGGCAGGAGGTGACCGAAGCATTTACTCAAGCAGATCTACTGTGCTTTTATTTTATGCATTATCACAGTTGTATTATAATACGATTACAGTCTGATCTGGCTGATGCAAATGTTATATGATGGATATTCTGCATTGTGAACCTCTAGCTTTTTACCAGATTCTACTGATCCAACTTCTCATCTACCCAATACATATTTTTGCATAGCTAATACCAATGCCATTTATACATTAGAAATTAAAATTCCTAATAATGCACACCTTTTATTTACTAAATATGAAGGGTTTATGTGACCGTTTAATTTAATTTCTCTTCAGAGACTGCGCAGCCGACCCAACCTGCGTGTTGTGTATGCAGTGCTTCCTGGGCAGCGTTCATAAAGAGCACCGCTACAGGGTAAGCGTAACCGAATGCATTTAAACTAGCACGCCATAGCCACATTCATTTAAGATTATGAAGTGCTTACTTGTGTGACGGACACAGAGAAAGTGTGAAAATACAGTAAGTTTTGAGCAGCAGGAGCTGGACACACCAGTGCCACGTGGCTCCCATGTGCTGTGAAGCATCTCGCTGCTAAATTATTCAGGGTTGTATTTCTGTCCACTATTGTCTACTCAAACAACCCTACTGAGTCAAAGAAGGAATACCTTTAGGCTTGACTAAAAAGATAATTTATACTTTATATGAAGGTAATGAGAAATGTTATTCACAGTGAAATTTTTGCTCGGTGTAGTATCCTGACGTGCACCTCCAAAATTGTAACAATGCGTCGGTTCTACTCGTACTGCAAGCGTTGTGATTACCCCCGAGTGTAAGGAGCTTTCCTTGCCATTAATGTTTCAATGACACACCTGCATGTCCTTTAATTAAAAGTTATGGCTAGTGCGGTTGCTGTGATATGCGTAAACATACCAACAATTTTTGCGAGAGGAAAAATTTGTTTTAGACAACATTGGTTAGTTGAATTGCTGCTATTTCACAAACATTCTTTTATCGACATTTAGAAAATATTGCACGTTTTTGCAGATCTGTCGTGGAAACCAGAATTGAGTAGCTCTGGTGTGTAGGACATCAGCTGTGAGCTGTCTTGTGCAGATGTCTTCGTGTTTAAGTGGTTGTTTTTGCTCTGTTTTCTCTGTAGATGACCACCTCAGGGGGAGGAGGCTTCTGTGACTGCGGTGATACAGAAGCCTGGAAGAAGGGCCCTTACTGTCAAAAACACGAGCCCAATATCAGTGACTCTTCACAGAAGGTATCTTCATCTCACTCACAAAGTCTTGACTGTAGAGATGGGAGTTTAAAAACTGGTTCTTTGGCTATTTGTTTCAGAAAAAATTTTTTTAGGGTGTACACTGTCTTTGAAGCCTACTGACTGTTTTTGAACTGAATGTGATGAAAATGGGTGATTTTCGCAAAATCCATATTTAGAATGTGTCCAGCATCAGAAATGTTAAAAAGCCCTTGAAGCCAATTTTTTGTGCATATAAGATTAAGGTTTGAACTAACTGTAACCATTATTTTTAGGGGATTTAAAAAATATTTCCTATAGAATTGTTTACATTTTTTTTACATTACCGCAACATGATATTACATTTACAAAATCATGTTTCGGTAATGAGAGCTAAAAGGTTCTCTAAGATTTTAACTTTTATCTGGAGAGAAAAAATAAGAAATGCTTACCTGGTAGCCATCTTGAGTGTCACAGTCATGTCCCTTCCAACAATTTTGTTTTTGAAAATGTTAGAAAAACAATGATTAAAAATTGTGCAGAGGATGAAAAAATTGGTCTTGGACACATTTATATTCCTTATTAATGTGTCTAAATTTACCAATTATCATCAAATACCACATGTTCTTTACTGTAAATGTTAATAGTATAACATGCACTGAAGCTTTTAATTTTTTAAGATTTTTTAATTATAAATATTTCCATGTCAAAAAAACCAAATCCAGTCATGGACACGTTGCGGCAATGAAAATTTTCCCCTTAAAGGAATATTCCATTTTCTTAAAAGAAAAATCCAGATAATTTACTCACCACCATGTCGTCCAAAATGTTGATGTCTTTCTTTGTTCAGTCGAGAAGAAATAGTTTTTTAAAGAAAACATTGCAGGATTTTTCTCATTTTAATGGACTTTAATAGACACCAACACTTAACACTTAGCTCAATACGTAACAGTTTTTTTTTCAACGGAGTTTCAAAGGACTCTAAACGGTCCCAAACGAGGCATAAGGGTCTTATCTAGCAAAACGATTGTCATTTTTGACAATAAAATAACAAATATACACTTTTAAAGCACAACTTCTCGTCTAGATTCAGTCCAGCGGGACCTAACGTAAATGCGTAGTGACGTAGGGAGGTCACGTGTTACATATATAAAACGCACATTTGCGGACCATTGTAAACAATAAACTGACACAAAGACATCAATTAGTATCAGTTGACATACAACAACGTCGGAACGGTCCTCTTTCTCAACACTTGTAAACACTGGGGCGGAGTTTCGTGTTCGTCCTCTGTGACCTCTTGACGTATTGCGTAGGGTCAGCTGACGCATCACGACCGGATCTAAACGAGAAGTTGTGCTTTAAACGTGTATATTTGTTATTTTTATTGTCAAAAATGACAATCGTTTTGCTAGATAAGACCCGTATGCCTCGTTTGGGATCATTTAGAGTCCTTTGAAACTCCGTTGAAAAAAACTGTTAAGTGTTGATTTAAGTGTTAATTGTTGGGGTCTATTAAAGTCCATTAAAATGAGAAAAATCCTGCAATGTTTTCCTCAAAAAACATAATTTTTTCTCGACTGAACAAAGAAAGACATCAACATTTTGGATGACATGGTGGTGAGTAAATTATCTGGATTTTTCTTTTAAGAAAATGGAATATTCCTTTAAATAAAAAAACAACAAAATTGTTTTGTATGATGTCATTTGAAATCATGTGTAAAATAGTACATGAAGAGAAGTTTGTAACTGTATGCTTCTTATTTTGATACCCTTACTTTGCATTTACTTTTTTTATCAAATTGTTTCATGACACCTCATAAGTCTAATTTCATGAGAATCACCCAAATACAGACTGGCATAGCACTGTAGATTCAATATCCTGTTCAAGTATTTTAATACAGAAATCAATATGATTTTAACCATGAAACGGTTCAGTTACCAACTCTACTAGACAGAAATATCTTTCACTACATAATCACATGAAAGGATCTTGGTTTTCAATATGCCTCAATGACTGGCGCAGACAGTATCAGAATTAAACTTCAACGTAATGTAACTTATTTCCTAGTGCCAACATGTTGTTAACCAAGTCATGGATATTAAGGATTAATATAACAATTGAATGGTTTAATTAGTCAGGAAATTTTAACTTCACTTTATTTCACAGGATCCATTGGCTAATCTGTCAGAACAGATGATCACCCGCACACGAAATGTATTTTCTATCATTCTCAAATACGCTGTGCACATGCTCACCTGGGAAAAAGAGGATGAGTTGCCAGAAGGCCTTGAACCACCGTAAGACACAAGCAAAGCTTATCCTGTGAAACATTATGCCTGTGCTGCCTGTTAGTATTTGTGCGTAACCCGCTTGTGTTTTTCTGAAGGGCGCGTGGAGACACATACTACTGCATGCTGTTCAATGACGAAGTGCACACGTACGAGCAGGTCATCTACACACTACAGAAAGCTGTGAACTGCACCCAGAAAGAGGCTGTTAGTTTCGCTACCACAGTGGACAGAGATGTAAGTGATCACCTGCCGTGAAAAAATACTAGTATCATGTGTAATTCACCCTAGAGCATATTTTGGTGTTGTTTACCTGCAGGTTTAAGGTTAACTGGTCTGTTTTTGCCTTAGTAGTGTATTGATTACTGTTTTTCACTGTTTTCAGGGCAGGAAGTCTGTTCGCTTTGGGGACTTCCAGTTCTGTGAACAGGCCAAATCTGTTATTGTGGTAAGTTCTCAGCAATCATAAATCGATTGGATTGTTCCTCTGTGGTTTTTACTGAAAAGACTTTTCTTTGGAGCATTTCACATCTGATCGAAATTATTTGCATTTAAGTGGTAATGAGTAATCTCCCTCAATTTACACAAGCAATGATGATGTAGGCAATATTTTAAGGCATCAAACACATTTCTGCCATAACCTGTGCTCATAGAAATGCCCTGGCAACCAACCACAACCCTTCAGCATTGTGATATATGACTTGCATCTCTAGAAAATCAAGTTTGTTTGTGAATTATTTTGAAATTATTGGACATGTTTTACAGAGGAACACAAGTCGGCAGACAAAGCCCCTACGGGTTCAGGTCATGCACTCCTCTGTGGTGGCCCATCAGTGTTTTGCTCTCAAAGCTCTCAACTGGCTCGGACAAATCATCAAATCCTCAGGTCTGTTTCTCCATCCTTCTTTTTCATTTTCTTTGTTGTTTGAGACTTTTGGTTGCTTGTAAATTAAAGTGTGTTACTGTCACTCAGCAGATGCTCTCAGGAGGATCTTGTGTCTGGTGGGTCTGCAGCAAGGACCGAATGGAGAAAACTCTTTAGTGGACACGCTCATGCTCTGTGACTCCAAAATGTGGAAAGGTGAATAAATGAGCGTGCTGACTCTTCTGAGATATTGCCTGTAGTTAAATGAATTTCAAAGTAATATAAGCTCAAATTTGATCTCAAGCCATTGTGATGTTACTTAACAATGATAGTTATGCCAAGTTCAGACTGCACGATTTTTGCCCTGATTTTGACTCACCGACAGGTTTTGAGAAATCGCCGTGAAATGCCCAAAATCACAGGCAAAGCAGTGTTTGTGCACACGAGTGACAATCACACAGTGTGAATGATCAAAAACGCGATCTGAGAGAATCGCCGACGAGTCGCCGACACCCATGAGATATTTGGCATGCTAAATATCTGGACCGGTCGGCGATTCAAAATCATGCCGTGTGAAATGTGTTTTGACTGAAAATAACATCAGCGATGACCTACAGCCAATTAGAGAGCAACATACAGGGCAGCTGGAAGTTCAGGGAGGAGTTATGAATTTACAGCCCATAATATCAGCAAGCATGGATTTGGTTAAGAAAGGGGCTTCTTTTCTTTTTATTTTTGCTACAAATGAGCGCACATGCAGTTTGTATGGCAAGCTTCTTGCGGGCTACCATTTTTAATAATAATAATCTGCAGTGTTACGTGAGAACTCCGGTCTCGCACGTGCGACCTCGCAGTTGTTTCCTTGTCACTTCTCGCGTGCATTTGGCTGTGAGACGTAGTTTGCGGACCGTGACAAAGTTGTCGGCGATGGTAAAGTCATGCCATGTGAAAACCACTGTCGCTGATCCGTTGTGCATTGTGAAAACAGCAGTGATTGAACGCTACCCCAGATAGTCATGCAGTATGAAAAGATGTGTGACCCGACTACTTGGAAAATCGTGCAGTCTGAACTCCATTAAATAAAAAGCCATTCAAAATGTTTTGAATTTGGGGGTGAAATATGATGTGTACATGTTCTTGACAGGTTCATTCTCTAAGCTCATGGTGGTAGATCTAATGGTTTACTTGACCTGTTTTACCTTTAGGAGCGAGAAATGTTTACCACCAGCTTTTCATGAGTAGTCTGCTTATGGATCCAAAGTACAAGAAACTTTTCGCCATTCAGTTTGCGAAGGTAAGACTTTCATTTACTGTGACACTGGGCATTTTTTTGATTTGACAATAAAAGAACTTAATGAATAAATGGAGCCCCAGAAAAGAAAACTGGTGCATTTACCCACATTACAGTTGCGTTTCCATTCTTTTGCATTCATACTGAGCCATGAAACAGATATTTGTGACCCTGTACCACAAAACCAGTGATATGGGTCATTTATTTTTTGTTTTAAATAAGCTTCCTATTAATGCATGTAATCTGAGGCTGCAAAAAAAGATGTCCAAATCCTTTATATTTGTCCAAGTCCTTAGTAACACACGTTACTTGTGATAGATAAATATTTTATATATTTATAATTTACAAAATATCTTCATGGAACATTATCTTAATTTAATACCCTTATGATTTTCGGCATTAAAAAATTTATTATTTTGATCCATACAATGTATTTTTGGGCAGTTGCTACAAATATACCTGTTAATGTTGTGGTTCACAGTGTTTCCTCTAGGATTTTTTTCAGCTGTGGCGGCAGGGGGCACCCATGAGGATTATAAATGTAAAAAAAATTAATGGAGAATATAGGCTACAGTAAACTAACTAACATGTATTTTTTTTATAATTTTCACGCTGTCATTTACTTTTCCTTATATTTATAGCATATTGCTTTTCTATGTTTGATCTAAACTGTATTTTCTTAAAAAAACGTTACACAGCTATATACGTAGTTCCGATATTTCATTGTAGTTTTAATGTAGTGTGCATTGCAAGTTCGTCCTCGTGTTTAGCGTACAGAGCTGTTACAAAGTCATGCAGTCCTGTTTGATAATCCGCACTGCTGTGATTGACAGAACAACCGACCAGTTATCCGACATCAGCAGCAATTTTATTTCACACCCGTACCATTTGACATAAAGACTGTGACCCCGAGCCGGTCACACCGCAAATCGCGCAGTTAAATATAAACCTTTACCGGTCTTCAGACAGATCTTAAACACAAATGAGCACGGGACATTTAAAAACGAGTCGAATTTTGGTCTTGGATGTTAGACCCGCATTTTACTCTTGTCTATTGAGTCCCTACCTGCATCTACAACACAAATGACATGCGAATAGCCTATTACACCCGTTAGATCAAATATTATGCGGTTCACCTGCGGGTACCCCGACCCTGCTGTTTCGTCTGAAAACAGATAAAACAGTCTCACCGTCTGCCTCAAGTTTCTATTACCAACGTTCTTCTCTTCCACGGGAATAATGTAAGTTTCCTTACAAACAGATTCGACTATTAATGTCTTGCAGTCGCATATAAGTAGTATTCAGTATTTAGCCTTTTGTTTTTGGACAAATATCTTATCATTTAATGTGAAACTTTGTGAGTGTCGATCTAAAGCACAGACGATTGACTGACAGCTGAGCGCTCAGCAGTGCGCTGCGCTTATAGCCTATACTGAATAACTAATGGCCCGATAAGTTTATAATATGAGCACAGTGATTCCAAATGAATGTCCAAAAAACTCGTAATATGTTAAATCAAAAGTTTAATAAAGTCTTTTCTCGCAGCCCTGCGCTGTGTTGGTGTAGATATGCGCCGGTGAACATCATATGCGTGATGACCTTGCAGCTTAAATTACCCTAAATTTATAGTCATAAAGATAAAAGTAAAACAACATTCGAAACTTCAAATTATGTATTTTTATTTGTGTAAACTCACAATAAGGAGAAAACCTTTTGCTTATTTATAATCATTAAAAACATGACGTGCTTTCTGCTGGTTTGGTTTTAGAGCGCGTCACAAAAAAAGAACAGAAACTCAAATACTTTTTTATTCGTTTTGTCAATTTAATAATTATTTAAGTGCAACATATTTCGTATAGGCTTATTTATTTTATTATTATTTCTCAAAACAGAAACGTAGCTTAATAATCCTCTGTTGATTTAAATCTATTTGTGCATGAAAAAAATAAAAAAACCCATGGAGGAAATTATGATATTTTAGGAGATTTATTTATAAATGAGTGAACAACGCAAATCCAGAAAGGAATTTATTTCTAGACAGCCAGTCTCGCAGAGCGGACATTTCGGTTGCTTTTTTGCGAGCTGACGCTGTGGGTTTTGTCTAGAAGGGATACAGCAAATGCCGAAAAGTTAAGGATTAGATTTAGAGGTAGGATTATTAGGATGAAAACAGCGGTTCTGGCTAAATTGGATACAAATACATCCTACAATCGTGTGAAATTTTGTGTTTAGAGTTGGGTTTGGTTAAAGGATTAGGATAAAACAGTGCTCATCCAACGAGATTTCGTTTGCTGTATCCCTTCTATCCACAACCGCAGGCGTGGCGGGGATGTTTTAGGAGTGGCGGGCCGCCACGGTTGAATGTATATAGCGGAAACACTGAACGGTTCATGGTCACATTTTAGTTATATTAATTAAAAAATATTTTGCATTGCCTGTGGGTTCATGTTCATACCTGCTGTAGTTTTAAGTAGTGGGTAATTTTGCATTATAGCAGGTAATAAAATTATTTTACACTCCGGCATTGGTGTGATAAACTGTATGCTGACTGTTGTTTTTAGACTCAATGCATTGCATAATAGGTTTCACATGAAAATGACATAGTGACATGTTGGCTTTAAAGGCGGGGTGCATGATCTCTGAAAGCCAATGTTGATATTTGAAATCACCTAAACAAACATGCTGCTATCCCAATAGAATCTGTACCTTCTGTTGATAGAACCGCCCCACACATACGCAACACGGGCAATGATGTTGGTTAGTAGACACGCCCCTTACTGCTGATGGGCTACAAGTTTGTTTTGGTACTCGCCCCGACTCCTTTTTCCAAAGTGTTTCAAAAATCATACACCCCGCCTTTAACCACAATAAATTTCAGCTTGTCTCTCACTCTGTAAAATCAAATAAATTAACATGAAGCTTTTTAACTTAAAACATTATGAAAAAAAAGGCTTTGTAGGGATGCACCGAATGTTCAGCAACTGTCCGTGTTCGGTTGAAATAAAGGAAACGACTGAATTTTATCGAACAATGAAGTTTTTGATGATGCAATTTAAGGGCAACCAGTGTACAGTGAAAGGTGCGCACAGTTTATAAATGCAGCAAACATGTTGGCAGTGTGGAAGCATTTTAAAGTGTTCAGAGAAAGATTTTTTTGCTATTTTAGAAAATGGTTTTGGTTGCTGAACATTAAGCATTTCTTAAAGGTATAGTTCACCTAAAAATGAAAATTCTGCCATTTACTCACCCTCAAGTTGTTACGAACCCGTATTAATATATTTATCTGCTGAATACAAATAAAGACCAAACAGATCTGGGGCACCATATCATTTTCGTTATGCATTATTTTATTTTGGTTGTTTAAAACACACAAAAAATTATCAGATTAATCGATCGATTAATCGCTAGATAAATCAATTATAAAAAGAATCGATAGCTGCACCCCTACTTTGTATCAGAGATGGGACCAAGTCACACATGTGCAAGTCTCAAGTAAGTCTCAAGTCTGAACCTTCAAGTCTCAAGTAAGTCCCAAGTATTTTTTTTCTTGGGCAAGTCAAGTCAAGTCGAGTCACAGGCTATGTCAAGTCAAGTCAAGTCAAGTTCTGTAGTAGGTCAAGTCAAGTCCAAGTCAAGTCACCTTATTATTGTAATTTTACCTGCAGAATCTGATCTTAATAAAGTGACAAGATATACAGTAAGTAACTATCAGTAAATTACAATAATTTGGATTTGCATTGTAAATACTCATGTTCAGTAAAATACATCTTGGAATCAAACAAAATTGTAACTTCATAAATTATTTAACAAATAAAACAAATAACAGCTTAACATCCAACAGACCCCTCTCTGAACACCTCCCTCTCTCTCAAACACAGTTCACGTACAACATTAAACTTTGTTACATTTCTCCTCTCTCTCTCTTTCTCTCTCTCTCTCTCAAACATGTGCCCAGAAAAAACGAGCGCGTCACACCTCTTCCGTTCGCGCGCCTAAATTTGAAATAACGAACTTGAGCGCACAAAAGACGCGACATGTGAACCGCCCCTAACATTGTAGAATCAAGTAATTTTTCTCTGTGTGTGTGTTCAGGTGGCAAACTTGAAAAAGAAGTATTCAAAAATAAGTATTTAAAAAATAAATCAAAATTTTTTTGCCCACACATGTCCCCAACACAGTATGCTACGTTACACAGGGCTACATTAGCTATTATTACCAGTGTTGGGCAAGTTACTTCCAAAGTGTAATACATTATATATTACAAATTACTGTCATTTGAAAGTAATTAGTTACATTACAATATTACTGACTCTGAACTGTAATGAGTTACACTACTTTTGCGTTACTTTTGAGTTACTTTCATCAAAATAACAGAAGTATGACTAGGCATTATAAAATGTTAAAATGCAGTTTATTGATGCTTATAAATCTAGAAGTTATGTGTTGGCCTTCGAGCTTTGAATAGGCACAGTGAAGACTTATGGCAAAAAAACAGTAACAATGACTGTCAGAGTCATAAACATAGACAAATGATCTGGTAAAAGTCTGGTAAATGATGGTAGACATACCAAACACAATAAAGCTAGAGCCCACTATAATGCAAACTATAGACTAATTACATTGCAAGACACGCAACCTCTTTTCATTTCTATTCTTTAATTCACTTTTAATTCAGATTCACAGCACAAACCTGGCATTCATTGGGTCGACACAACTTATCAAAAAGTGCTATTGGAGGATCAGGCCTCAAGGAAAACAGCTCATTTCAGTACAATATAAGGATTACATGCACTGTAAAAAATTTCCCTGTAAAATAACAGTAAAGAGCTGGCAGCAGAGACGCCAGCAGTATACTGTTATTTTTACGGTATTTATACGTAAAATGACTTTACGGTAGTAGTCTGTAAACCAGAAAAACTGTATTTTTCTGTTATTATATAATAACAGTAAAGAGCTGGCAGCAGAGACGCCAGCAGTATACCGTTATTTTTACGGTATTTATATGTAAAATTACTTTACGGTAGTAGTCTGTAAACCTGAAATACAGAATACTTTGGTAGTCACACTCTTATACACTTACATAACCTATACAGTAAAAAATAAATGCATATTTCTCTGATTTATTTGGAAACTAAAATAATATTGTTTAGGTTGTTACGCCTGTCTACAGTAAACTGTAAGAAGTTAAAGTAACAACCTAAACAATATTATTGTAATTTCCAAATAATCAGAGAAATATGCAGCATTTTTTACTGTATTAGAAATAACATAAATTTAGCAGTTTCCAAAAATTCTTCATTGATATTTAAAATATCAGTCTCCCAATGAACTTGCCCAATGAATTCCCAGGGCTAAAGACAATTGCTTAAGATATGCATTATTGTGATTATTATGCAAAATAAGCAACAAAAACTTCCAAATCAAACACCTTTATTTCAAAGAGCAATGTCAATGTCAACATGAATACAAAAAAGGAAAGAAAATAAATCCTGTTGGACAATGCTGAAAAAGCTTTCAAGTAAACAGAAACAGTAGTGTCTTGCTTTAGACTATGGCAATAAACTTACGTTCTTAAATTGCTCGTCAGAGACTGCCCCTATCTTACCAAATGTGAAGGGCATAACCTATAGTTTACTTTTAAGACATAAGTTTGAAAACATACCTAAGGCCATTTTGAAACTACTATAGTACAGTAGAACATTTTGTCAGGATGTATCAATAATATGCATAAAAAACATTAAGGATGAAACCGTAGGGTAGGCACCTGTGCCACTGCAAGCTAGACTTGCAGGTTACCTCTTAAAATTGTCCTGTGAGGTAGGCTTGTGTTTTTACATCTTAGTTCTTGTGGATCCAGAAGAGATGATCATCACTTTGGTAGCCGCTGTTCCTCTCTGCAGCATTATTTCAGTGCTGCCACTGTCAAAGAAAAAAAAACAATCATACTCATAAATAAACTAAACAATCACGAATGTACAGTATAAACTCCAAGCGAATGCTTACAGTATAAAGTTAAAAATACCAGTATAATTGTGGCAATGCCAGACTGTCAAAACAATGAGAAAAAGATTATATACACACCGATCTATATGAAGTTCCATTAAAAAGTCAAGGAGATTCTTCAGTAGCATGGCCACGTGTGTATTTGACTGCAGAAGACGACTTCTGGACGATCATACATTTTTTCTTAGAGACAATCTTGCCTGATGATTTTGGCATTTGTTCCTCTCTCTTGATTTATATCAATGAAGTGCCTAAATCAAAAGCAATTAATTGTTTTTTGTCTTCTTCATTGCACAAATTGAGTGGATTTAATGACATCAAATGGAATTATAATAAAGTCTATACCCTGTGTGTGTGTGTGTGTGTGTGTGTGTGTGTGTGTGTGTGTGTGTGTGTGTGTGTGTGTGTGTGTGTAGGTGTTGAGGCTTGAAATGTACAGTACTGATTCCATTTTATGCATAAAATACAAACACATTAACTTAATTGTATGTATCTATATAATGATGGCAGGAATTGAAGGGGTTTACCTCTGAATGAATTCCAGAGGGCAGGCTGTCTCATCTTGATACTGAAGGCTGAAAATGTAGTAGATTGCAAACATAGCAGCAAGTCCAATTGCGAATGTGGGTGTGATGCCCTCAGAGATGACACAGCCCTTAAAGGTGATCATCCAACCCTTAATTGTGACTTGCCTTGTTGCACTTAAAAAACTTAACAACATGGAAATACTTGTTACCTTGTGTAAACATTTGTAAACTCAAGATGAATGGCAGATAAGATACAATGCGTCTATCAATGAATCTAAATTAAATGTATATTACCAGGTATCAGGCGAGGACTTGCAGGAAGACTGAGAGTTGTCTCAATGTCAACTACAGTGGCAGACACCTGAAGGGAACAAATACATTATCCTTACCATAATAAGATTTTTAAGAAGAAAATTTATAAAAAGGACAATAATTAGTAAACACTCGGTGAAATGTAACCAAGAGGTGAACGAGGTAGGCTTCTCGCAGCTTCCTTTAAACCACAAAATAATTTACACCTCTCTTTTTACATATGTAGTAGTACTCCCACAAATTAGTACACACATTGCATTCACAAAGAGTCCAGAAAGACAATATTTTCACACCAATTTGGCGTTTAAAAAGAAAAATGCAAAGCCTTGACTATTCAACTTTAACCGAACTACAATTAGCTTCATTTTCTTGTTAACTGTTTGTAAAACACTTTTCATTAAAAGTCGACACAAACTAAATAAACTCACCAAAACCATCTTGGATAGTCGATGTTCAAATAATCCTATGGTTTGATTGAAATAAATTCTTTAATAAGTGTTGTTTCTCAAATTCAGAAGTAGCCTTCGGCTAACGTTACCAAAATTAAACAAAATACCACCCAAAAGTAATATTGTTTTGGCTATTCAAATCTAAGCCTCACTGTTAAATGACACGTTTAAATCCCTAGCAAGAGAAGCTTCTATCAGTTGATATCAAGCATTCTTGGCAATATGAATAAAAGTGATGCAAGACCCAATGAATTTGATGAAGAACACTTGACAATGTGCAGCACGTCATCTAAATTGTACGTCGTCTTCTGGAAAATCTCCTATCCAAATAATGGTTCCCAAAATTCCATCCAGGAGTTAATGACAAATTATTTCTGTATTTTTTTAAAGAAAATTGACCAAAAGCAATAGGCTAGCCTCAATTTATAAGACTAACATTGCTTAGCTTCTGACCGTGCTCCAAATTCCCCAGTCAACATGCATTTTCGAGAAAATACTGTATTGTCCTGTTATTTAAAACATCAACTTACTGTTTAGGGCCTCTGTCTTGTTGCTCCAATTTAAGCAGCCCACAATGCATTGCTAACTACAGTACTAAACTGTTTAACATGAAAACAGTATTTTAGTGTTGAAAATTGGCTGTAAATTTACAGCAATTGCTTACAGTGTGTAGACTAACATATAAAACATAGACAAACAGAGGAACACTGCTTTTTGCCAAACATTGCATATAGGCTCCCATACAAAGGCTGGTAAAAACTTTAAACAGTGATGTTTAAATATACTATTTAAATAACCATGTTTAAGTCTACATTAATGTTATGTTGTAGTTTAGGTTGCTGTTTGTAATAAAACTGTAGATAACATAGGAATAGCCTTGCAATCTATTGTGCATATGGACTGTAACCATAGCAACGTTAGCTTACCTTGTCATTGCTGATGTGGTGAAATGGATTTTACTGGCAAGACTTTTAAAAGTCTCTTTACTTCTGAGGTTCAAGCAGCACAGGAGACCGATAGAAACTTTCTGTTGCTTTTACTTAGTGCTCTCATTCGCAGAATTTTGCGTGTGCCGCGCTACCGGACCTGATTGCGACCACTTTAGTCAATGCTTATACAGCCGCGGACTTCCCAGATTCGGCTCTTTAAGAAACGCGTCAAATACAAAATTAAAGTAAAAATGAACATGCTGCATACAGCACCTGGAAACAGACATACGCTGCGTCCCAAACCGCCTACTTCCATACTATATAGTAGGCAAAGAGTACGAGAAGTAGGGCTTTTCGTCTACTATATAGTATGGAAGTATGCTGTTTGGGACGCAGCCATTACTATTTTACCCGCAGCTTTTTCCTGTGTGGATGCTGGTCATTCGCATTGGTCAAAAATAAAAAAAATAAAATAACACGTCTAATTTTGAAATGCATTGTTGTAACGCGCTCGTTACTAAGACTGTAACGAGTAAAATATTACTAAAATTTTATTAGTAATGCGTTATATTACTGCGTTACAGCAAAAACTAATATATTACTGTAATATATTATATTTTGTAATGCGTTACTCCCAACACTGATTATTACATTAGCTAACTACCAACTAACCAGATATTAACAAATTGACAAGCACTTACTGGGCATAATGGCTCTTTAAATGACGACCAAAATTGGAGGTTGCCTTCTGGCTGCTTGTGATTTTAATGTTGCATGTCTTGCAAAGCACTGTTCGTCTTTTGCAATCTTGTTGAAGCCAAAAGCGATTACCCTCCGTACCCCTCCGGCTGACATGTTGATATCTGATCTAAGTGGGCGTGGTGTGCGTAAGGTACGAAAGGGCATGACGAATGATAGTGTCTTGATTCAGTCATGACAACGCCATTCTCAGCCTGCGCTCCAGCTGGGTCAACTTTATTTTTTTAAATAATTTATATATTTTATATTTAAACTGAAAACATGATGTGATTAACACTCAAGTCATTCAAGTCATCGTGTCTCAAGTCAAGTCAAGTCCCGAGTCTTTAACTTCCAAGTCCGAGTCGAGTCTCAAGTATTTTATTTTTTGTCAAGTCAAGTCACAAGTCACAAAAATAGCGACTCGAGTCGACTCGAGTCCAAGTCACCAAGTCACAAGTCCCCATGTCTGCTTTGTATTATTTGTATTCAGCAGAACAAATACATTTAAACAAGATTGAAACAACATAAGGGTAAGTTAGTGATAGAATTTTCCTTTTTCGGTGATCTGTCCCTTAAGGTATTGCATTGGGATAAATGTTAAATCGATTTTTAATTCTTGTAAATTTCTGTTGTAAGTGCATTACACTAAACACAAGTTTAACTTTTTACAAACTGAGAGACAAGTCAGATTAATTTTTTTGTCATTAACAAGTAAATGGCACAGTTGGTGATGGAGATGTTATCTTACATTGTACATAACAGAGAATTTATGCAGCTCAACGAGCATTGATAGAATAAGCCAGATCTGCAATGATTTACTAAAACCTTTATAAATGTCCTCCTGTAGCGCTTAACGTTAAATAAAGCATCTCAGTATGTGCCCCTATCCCCATCCAGTAAATGATAAGAGCTGTAATAAGAGAGAAATACTATAATTTAGCAGTATTAATCTTGCTCTAGTAGTTGGTTCGCTGCCTATTGCAGTCCTCAGACCGTCCCTTTAGTGTCAGTTACTCTGTGACAGCAGGAAATCTGTCTGTACCAGCAGCACTCGAGTGTGACTGACAGGGTGTGCTGGCAGATATTCAAACCTTGGATCAAATTGCTCCGCTTAAGAAGTTCTTATAAAAACCAGGAGGTCAACTTTATCTCCCTCAGCTCCACCGCTCAGATAGTTAAAGATGCGTCTATACGATAGCCTAGTGCTTTCCCGTTCCCATAGCTGCTGTAAGTGCAAGGGGGGCGTAACTGCAGGGCAAGATGGCCCCTGACCTCTGACCTAGAAGGTGAATGTACCCCCTTCCCACTTCCCTTAGAATTACCGGCGCCTCCAGACAGATTTTATGGAGGACGATCACGAGCGTGTAGTGTCAGTGACATCTCTGTCAGTGCAGCTCTTCACCGCCCCTACTGTGGTGAGTACATTCAATCCCACACACCTCTCCTCTCTCTCCCGTCTCTCTCTCTCTCTCTCTCTCTCTCTGCCTCCCCTCACTGCTGCCTGCAGAACTATGAGCGCTTGCAGAGCGACTATGTGAAAGATGACCATGACCGGGAGTTCTCCATCACTGACCTCTCTGTGCAAATGTTCACCGTGCCTTCGCTGGTGAGTACATGCAGGGAGAGACGCCCTGCCAGGAGGAAGAGGACTTGTCATCGTTTTTGTTTTTGTCTGTTTTCTTCTCTTCCTCTCTTTGTTTTGCCTCTCTGGAAAGTGCAAATATTTCTCATACAAAGTAATGAACTTTAAATTCTGATATTTTGGGCTTGTATATACATGTGGATGACTTTAATATGCTTTTAATTCACAGTCTATTAAGTCATCACATACCTGCATGATTAAAACGCTGTCTGCAGTGTATTGCACTGTCCACATAAGCTATTGCTTTGAAAATAATTTCTCAGCTTTGCTCATTCTACTCTATCATCAATCCCACAATTCCCTGCACAAGCCTGCCGTCTTATTTCAATAGAGAATGAATTGTAAATCTCGCCACAGCTGTGAACATGCACTTTGCATGGTTACGTTACTAAAAGGTTGCTATTTGTTTTGTTGGTTTAACCCTAATAAAGATCATTAAAATACCAAACACCATAAGATGACACTTCACCTATGCTTGAGAATTTAAATGCAAAAGCATTGCTTGTCACTCGGTACATTCACACGGGACAGAAGCGTTAACGCTTGACGGAAGGCTTTTCTGAATCATATCCAACAGCCAATCACAGTGGCCACTACACATGCTCTGGTCTTCCATAAACGTAATTGGCTGGCTTTGCCTAGCTTATTTGCATAAGGCAATCTGATTGGCTGACGCATGCGTTGCTGCTTGAAAAGTAGTGAAATGTTCAACTTCTGCCGCGAACAATAGCAGTGACGCGGTGCTAATCTTGACGTCACCAATTAAAAGTGAATGGGAAGTGTTAACGCTTATGCCCCATGTGAACGTACCGTTAATATTCCAGATACAAACATGTTTAGTCTGTTTTGACAAGCTGTTTACAGCTGTGGCCGGGTCTTTTCTGTTTTCTGTATCTCTGGACTCTCACTCTTTCCTAACCGTCTCTCAGGCTCGGATGCTGATAACAGAGGAGAACCTGATGACCACCATCATTCAAACTTTCGTGGACCACCTCAGGCACAGAGACATCCAGGGCCGCTTTCAGTTTGAACGTTACACTGCACAACAAGCCTTCAAATTCCGCCGAGTCCAGAGCCTTATAGGAGACCTCAAGTAAGATCTGGAAAGCTTGGCTTCATTCAGCAGAACGTTTGACATCCAGCAACAACTCTAACACTTTGTATATTTAGACTGTTCATGTTCAGTTTTTGTAAATGTCATCATGATCTTGTTGTCTTTGCTTGCAGGTATGTCCTGATCAGCCGTCCAACAGAATGGTCAGACCAGCTCAGGGAGAAGTTTCTGGAAGGTTTTGAAGCTTTTTTGGAGCTGCTAAAATGCATGCAGGTAACTATCTGAACCTGTGACTATGTGCAGAAAACCTGAAATATTCCCTTAGGGCAAACTGTTGAAACTTCGTGTATGTTTTGATCTTCGCTCTGAATCTGATTTCTATCAAGAGTCCTTCACAAAAACGCAGTTATCTCAGCTTTTTGCTCAAATTTTTGTATTTTTGAAGAAACCTACCCATATTTGAGAGGTGATAAAAAGAGAAAATATGAATTAAACTTTTTTTAAGCGGAGGGTCTGTTCTTTCATTTTGATTTATTGTATGTTTATATATTTAAAGAAGAACATTTTCTGAAAGGCATTAAACTTTTGTGTAAAAAATGCTGGCTCTGGCTGGTGGGGAAATAGTTAATATCTGTAGCAAAGGTTGCTTTCACATTACAGTTTTTGATTTGGAGCCATTCCTGTTTGTTTCTAGAATTTGATTTCTTTGTTTGCTGTAGTAGCAGTTTTTCACTTGATGACTTACCGGCTACCAACATACTGCATCTGAGGTTGCTTTAAAAGATTGTTTGAGCTAAAAATTGTGTGAACTTTAGTGATTTGTTTGAAATCTTTCACTTGTGTTTAGTGTTGGGCGATATGCCCCATTTTGAGATCCTCCTATCGTCAGCCTATAAGATCGGCAATGCACGATAGTATCGGGGGCGGGAGTTTAGTCATTTATTTATTTGTTCATTTTTTACTCATTATGACAAGTCACTTGATTGATGGACAAAAAAAAATTTTCATGACCGCCACCTTCTTAAAACTGATGCCATTATTGAAATTTCCTCTGTGCCAGGGAGCGGGAACAACACTCGCTAGTTTTAACCCTCTACGTGCTAACAACCTCTTTAGTGCAAGGAAATGTCAGAGCTAGGGCTGCTCAATTATGGGATAAATCATAATCCTGATTATTTAACATGATTACTTAATCACTGTAAAAACACACACACAATTCAATGCATTTGTTTAGTGCTGTGGCAGAAGGCTACATGTGTCAAGCAGTGGTGCTCTCAGAGGTCCCTTAAAACACATCAGTCCAGCGGAACGCGATTTATATTTTAAACACGAGGGATGTATTGCCACAACTCCTTTAAATGCATGTCATAAAGAGGATTACTATGTAGAGATTCTGACTTCGGACAGAGCGCAGCTCTCTGCACATACGCAAGAGTGAGAGAGGCGCCAATATGCAGCAGGTTATATTTTAAACAAAAGGGATAAATTGCCTCAGTTCGCATGAAACTCATAAAACTAAACAAATACATAAGGATTACTACTATAGTTTATGTTCAGACTTCAGACAGATGCAAGAGCACGTGCACGTGAGACAGAGAGAAGCGCAGCTGCTCGTGAAGCACTGGATTTATTTCTGGTGCTAGAAGGAGTCCACGACGCGCTCATTAATTACAGGTGCGTGCAAGAAGGAATCCTCTCTCTACAAGCTCTCTCGCGTAAAGTGAAGCCCACAAACCCTCATGCGAGGAAAATCATGCAATGTGCATGTTCACGTGAAAATATGATGATAATAATAATAATAACCATCGCCAAATATCATCATGAAAGCCTGCTTTTGCAGATATGAATGAAGATTGTCGATACACTATACTATCATCTATCGGCACAACTCTACTAGGGCTGGGCAAAAAAATCGATTTTTCTATTAATCGTTTTTTAAAACGTGGTCGATTTTTTTCATATTTATTTCCACAAACATTGAATGGAGGAATGGAAGCATTTTAGATTTTGCAAGCAAGATGTGTTGTGGCTTTTAATTTCTTTTTATTAATTACCCACTTGTAAACTGCTGTTCACTGTTCTTTTTTATTAATATAGTATTTGTATTAAATCTATATTCATTGAGCTGAATCGAGAATCAAGTATAAAAACCTACCTGAGAACCAGAATCGAAAATTTAATCGAGAATCGGAATCGATTTGATAGCTTGTGAATCGAAATCGAATCGATCTGGAACATCTGAATCGATACCCAGCCCTAAACTCTACTAGTGTTATCAATTATACAAATCTGCTTTTCTTTAATGTTTTGCATTTCTTACAATGGGTCCATGGTAGACACATCCAGGTGTCTTTCTGTCTGTAATGAATCCAAAGGCTGCAATATAAAAAAAAACATTTTGTCTTTCAAGGTCAATAACTAGCATGTACCAACACATGTATTTGGTTATGTCGAAGTTTAAAGGGCACATATTATACCCAATTTTACAACATGTAATATAAGTCTCAGGTGTCCCTAGAATGTATCTGTGAAGGTTCAGCTCAAAATACCCTACAAATCATTTTTTATAGCATGTCCAAAAATGTGCTGTTTTCATGTGTGTACCTTTAAATGCAAATGAGATACAGCTCAACGTTCCCTCAACCAACAGACAGTGAGCGCTTTAATGTTAAAAATAGATCTGATTTATGTGCAATACAGTCTAAGACAATAGCATCTTAGCTGCATTAGCGCTACAAGGTGCTAACAAACACATTTAGAAAACTTTTGGGTAAAATTATCCAGTCGGTGAGTGGCCATGGCAGTGGGGGGTGGCTTTATCAATGTGATGTCATATTAACAATAGAATCAAAACTAATGAGACTGCTTTGGTTTAATAGGGATTAAAAAAAGGATTTGGTGTATTTGTTTCATTGTAGGGTGGTTGTGTTCACGCACTGCCAACACACAAACACCTTGTAAAAGGGAATTTGTGCTCTTTAATGGAGAAAAGAGAGGTGTAAGGGGGTTTCCCTCTGGTTTAAACCAAACATTTGAGCCGGACGTAAAATCACCTTTTTTATGTGTTTTTATTGCAGGGAATGGACCCAGTAGTCCGTCAGGTGGGGCAGCACATAGAGATGGAGCCTGAATGGGAGGCAGCGTTTACTTTACAAATGAAGCTCACACACATCATCTCAATGATGCAGGAATGGTGTGCCAATGATGTGAGTGACAGATCAAGAATCAGTTTGTGTTGTGTATATTACCCATAATGCAATGTGCAGCTGGAATGAACTCTATTGTTGGTCTTGCTGCAGGAGAAAGTGCTGATTGAAGCTTATAAGAAGTGCCTGAGCGCGCTGACTCACTGCCACAGTGGTTTTACAGACGGGGAACAGCCCATAACCCTCAGCATGTGCGGCCACTCCGTAGACACCATCCGCTACTGCGTTTCTCAGGAGAAAGTCAGCATACACCTGCCTGTGTCACGCCTTTTAGCAGGTGACACTGACACACAAACATGCTATCAATACCCAGTAACTAATACATAGCTACTAATACACTACTTCTAATTATATAATAACGAGTGATTTTTCTCTCCCATAAGGTTTACATGCTCTGCTGAGCAAAACAGAAGTTGCCTATCGGTTCCCTGAGCTGCTGCCTCTGGTAGGTTTGAGGGTTTTAGTCTTCCTGATCATTTTATGCTTTCACAGACCGTATTGGCACTTTTTGAGACTTCTTTTTCCTACTAAAGAGTGAACTGAGTCCACCCATGTTGATCGAGCATCCGCTCCGCTGCCTAGTGCTCTGTGCGCAGGTGCATGCTGGGATGTGGAGAAGAAACGGCTTCTCATTGGTCAATCAGGCAAGAAGTTTTTGCTTTTGTTTCATTCTAATAATGGTGACAGTTTTTTAAAGAATTGATTAATATTGTAAACCGTGCTTTCACATTAAATCAATTAAAATGTGTTTTTTTATTATTATAGATTTATTATTATCACAATGTGAAGTGCCGGGTGGAGATGTTTGATAAAGATCTCGTCATGCTTCAGGTCAGTAGCTTTCACGTACCTCTGAAATTTCACTAATAATGCATTTCTATATAAAGAAAAATTTAATTTTTACTACATTTAAAGCAACCTGTATTGTAAGCTTCCCCTGTTTCACTGTGAGATTTTTATTTTCTTGTCCTTTGTTGATTTATGTGGTAGTGGGAAGGCCAAAATGTCGAAATTTCAAGGGTACATACCATAAAAATCTGACTTTCTCCATGTTTAAGTGCTGTAATTGGGTCCCCAGTGCTTCTATCAATCGAGAAAATGTGAAAAAAGATCAACACAGTAATTTTGTATTGGTAAACCATTCTCTGAAAGCATGTGGAAAAAAATAGGTAATTGAAATTTGGCTCCCCTTGTGATGTCAGAAGGGGATAATTCCACCCCTAATCTGCACTATTCAACCACGCCGCTGCCATTTAGTGCAGAGATCAGCTCATTGCATATTAAAAGACACACCCAAAACGGCACATTTTTGCTCACAACTACAAAGTTCCAATTTTAACATGTTATAATAAATGATTTATATGGATTTTGAGCTAAAACTTCACATATGTACTCTGAAGAGACCAAAGATTTATTTGACATCCTAAAAAGTCTTGTGAAATGTACCCCGTAAAGATACATTACTGTGGTCATTGGTAAATCGCTTTGGATTAAAGCCTCGGATAAATGATAATATGTAAATGTTGTTTTTGGGATAGGCCGGAGCTTCCATGATGGATCCAAACCACTTCCTGATGATCGTGCTGAGTCGTTTTGAGCTCTATCATATCTTCAGCTCAGCAGACTGCAGGAAGAGATACGGCAGAGAAAATATCAACAAGGTCTTCTTACCATGCACCTTCTTCATTTCTGTTTAAAGAGCTATCTCTGTCTTCAGACACTCTTTGATTACTGTTGCTGATGATGCATGTGTGTCTATTTGTATCAGGATGTGGTTCAGCAGAACAACACACTAATCGAAGAGATGCTGCATCTGGTCATTATGGTTGTGGGTAAGTGCTGATCATCCTTCAACCTGCTGCTGCATTGTTATATGTGTCTGTCAAATTAAATGGCGATAAAAAAATGATGCATGACTTTGTTGTTTTTTCCTCAGGTGAGCGATACATTGCTGGTGTTGGTCAAGTGGAGAGTTATGATGAGATAAAGCGAGAGATCATTCACCAGCTGTGCATTCGGCCTATGGCCCACAGTGAGCTGGTCAAAGCCCTGCCAGAGAACGTAAGTCAACCCTCAGAGCAAACTGTTAAGGTCCTGACACTGCTGCTTATTGCTTTTATCTTAGATCTGTCTAATTTTGGGAAGTACTTGTTGAATAATTCACATTTTTAACCACAGATTAGTGTTTTTAGGCCTGATGTAAAGCAGGGTCCATAAGGGCACACGCTCACATCATACTTAACTGGACCGAACCGAGTCCCCACTCCCCCGCTCGTCTGACTCTGCACTCACACTACATTTTATGATCCATACCCAATTATGCTTACGTATAAAATATTGCATAAGACATCCAGATGGCTTACAGAATGCTGGAAGATATGCACGATGAGTTCATCATAATTATGAATTTATGACTTATTAGGTGTGTTTGAAATCATGTGCACGATGTAGATTGTTTGGCATATGACATTAAATAACCAAGAGAGAGAATTAAAAGCATATTAAGGGCAATCTGCTCTCCAATCACTATTGAGCTGCTTTAATGTCATAAACCGATCGGTCTGCACAGTGCGCATGATGTCAAATACACCTTTGTTGTATAGGCTCGTTTGGGAAACTGCGACATGCGGCTTTATGTATTTGTGCAGCACATATCAGAGTGTTTTATAGCGACAGCAACCCGAACAGTACCCGAGCCCACATCTGCAAAACATACCCAGGTTTTCTTTAGGGTACTGCACCCTGTTATAGTATGGAGCATTCACACTAGCCAAACGAACCATACTTTGGGATACAATTTACTCCAGTATGGTTTACATAATTTGAGAACACCCTAAAACTCCCTTTAACTATATATATATATATATATATATATATATATATAGAGGAGAGTGGGGCACAACGCTTTTTGGTTTTGGCTCAATCAGTTTGATTTAATTATATTTTTACACAAGCAACACACACATCTTTGCTACAAATGAACATTTTGAAGTTTGTTTCTATTATTTACCATTCTTGGACAATTACACCAAACGTGACAGAAGTGCAAACGTTACAACTTACCCCATAGGTGGGGTTAATTGTAACAGGTAGGGGGTTAGTTGTAACACTTACTAAAAATTAAGTTTGCATGCAAATATTTCAATACTATTTTGTCTATATTCCTGAAGTGGATATTGTTTATATATCCGTCTATAATAGACGGGTATCTACACTATTCATCCCTCATTTAACCATAGTTCAATTATAAATGGATACAAATGTGTAAATATGTGAGAAAAATTATGACCCAGTCTGTAATAATCATACTACAGTTTAAAATCAATTTCTGAGATAATGAGCATCAAAGTCTGATTTTAGTTATTCATTTCATTATGATTTCAATCTTTGACGTGACCTTATTCAATCATTATTAAAGATATGAACAAAAATAAATTTGACACACGATTTTTGATAAAACGGTTGTTCTGAAACTTAAACTGATCTCAGGTCAGAGAAACGGCCGGTCCTGTCACAGACGGCACTCTGGTGATTGAGTTTAGCTGAAGGCACGTGCTGTTTTTTGTTTCCTATGTAAAGAGCAGCTTGTGTGGTGTCTCCTTCCTCTGCCATGCTATCTTTTAACTGGCCATAGCTAGCGAAGTTAGAGGAGGTTGACTTGCAGCACTCAACACACGTGTGTTTTTTTTTTTTTTCGCTTGGCAAGCAGAACGAACGTGACATGGGGGCGTATCGGCATCGACGATTCAATTTTTTAATTTGAAGTTCGAGGTTGTGACTTAATTTCGGTCGATTTCGATTTAAAATCGAAATCGTGACACTCTTAGTTGTGTGTAATAGTTGTGCCTGTCTAATCAATAGTACAGCATCTAAAAAACCATTGGACCCTGTGGACCAAAGTAACTTCAGTCAATGTCAAGATTTCCATTTTTATAGAAAGTGCTGTACCATATTGTATTTTTCCTTGTTTTCATGGCTTTTCTTTTTCTTAGGCTGTGGAATAATTTACCACCCTGCAATTGGTCCTCTTTTATTATTAATTCATTTGAATCTCATCTAAAAACTCGCTTTTGTTTTGGGCCATACAGACTATATTTCATTCTCACTTGCTGTGCAGATTTCTGTGTCTTAGGGCAAAGATCCATCTTTTTTAAATGTTAGAACAAAATGATTTTTTGCCGTTCAGTTCTGTTAATGATTCTGGAACATCTGCCATCTACCACCGACATGGTTAGAACATCATAAAAAATTTGCATAAAATATACAATATACAGATGGTTTCTAGAACCAGGATTGTTCATTTTCTTAACATTCCCCTTGCTGATCTTGAACATCTTATGCATGATAATACCTAAAAGTATTGATTTATCTCCCAAAGTTCCAGTTTAGGTATGGTACCTACCAGAGTAGTTCTTTTTCTATGTGGCTTGACTGCCACCCAGTGGTAATTTTTATGTAATTTAGAAAGTCAATTCAACAGCACTGAATAATCACGATCTCTGTGTTTTGGCTACAGGAGAATAAGGAGACTGGCATGGAGAGAGTCATTGATCATGTGGCTTTGTTTAAGTATGTGTCCTTTATGAATAAGTGTGGTTCATGTTATTGGATTGACCTTTGTGTGTAATCCGGTATGATTTGTGTGGGATAGGAAGCCTGGTGTGACAGGCAGAGGACTTTATAAACTCAGACCAGAGTGTGCCAAGATGTTCAATCTCTACTTCAATCATTACTCCAGAGCTGACCAGTCTAAGGTAACACTGCCGCCTGCACTGTACTTCACAAAGCACAATTGTTCAGTTTTAAAGGGGACATTTCCAAAACTTTAAGTTGTAAAATAAATCTTTGCTGTCCCCAAGGTACATATGTGAAATTTTAGCTTAAAATACCATTTATTTGTTATAGCATGCAAAAATTGCCACTTTGTATGTGTAAGCAAAAATGTGCGGTTTTTTTGGGGGGTGTGTCCTCTTATATGCAAATAAGCTGATGTAATGCAAACACTGATCATCATGATGGTGGTTGGTTGAAAAAAATAATTTGTGCTGTCAATTATTCATTCTCTCGCTCTCTCTATTTCTCTCTCTGTCTCTCTCTTTCTCATAATATGTCCATTTTAACACTTTCCCCGCCAGCGTTTTTGTTTTTTTTTAAGTTGCCTTTTATGTATGATTTTCACAAAAGTTTGCCTTCCAGAAAATGTTCTTCTATAAATATATAAACATACGGGCCATTGAATTATAAGAAAATAATGCACACCCAAGGTGCAATGCGGCACGACGCGAAGCGGTATACCACGGGTACCACAAACGTTGCTCTGGTGCCTATTATTAAGATATTTGACAAGTTAGGTGTGCGGTTATCAGAAATTAATGCATACCCACGGAACATTTCTCAGCCACTCAGAATACAGCATTCAACAGACCTGTGGTATAAATCAAATGAAAGAACACACCCTCTGCTTTCAAACAAAAAAATTTTTATCCTACCTTTTATTTGTTCTCTATTTATCACCTCTTGTATATCGGTAGGTTTCTTCAAAAATACACAATTTTGAGCAAAAAGCTGAGAAAAACTCGTCATTGGCAGGGAAGCGTTTTCTCTTTATTGATGAGATGGCAGGAAAAAGTTAAACCAGTGGTAAATGTTTGCTTGTTGCGGTTTAGGCTGAAGAGGCTCAAAGAAAGATTAAGAGGCAAAACGGAGAAGATTCAGGTAATATGTTCTTCTGCAATATCCATTTATAATGCATTATTATCTTAGACTGCAAAAAATTACTTTCTTACTTAGTATTTTTGTCTTGTTTTCAGTACAAATATCTAATCAGGATGTATTTTCTTGATGAGCAAAATGAAATGTCTAGTTTTTTTTCTCACCCCATTGTCAGATATTGTCTAATATATTTATATATATTTATATTAAAAACATTACATTTCACCACAATTTCACTTAAATTTTATATTTAGTTTTGTCTTAAAACTAGACTGCTAATCAAGAAAATACATCTTGATTTAATAAATTTTTTATGAAATTTGTACTGAAAACAAGACAAAAATACTGAGTAAGAAAGTAATGTTTTCCAGTGTAGGTGTCAAATTCTGAGTATGTCATGATATCAATGTTTGCCCACCGATTACATGTACATCAATCAGGGTAGCGCATAATACATTTGTCATGCTTTCATACCAGCCTGCTTTAGGTGTGAATTAAATGTTTTTTTCTTTCAGTTTTGCCTCCACCAGTTCCTCCTCATTTCTGTCCATTGTTCGGCAGTCTGGTAAACATCCTCCAGTGTGATGTACTTCTAGGGATTCTGGGAGCTGTACTGCAGTGGGCTATGGAACCCAGTGGAGGACACTGGTCCGAGTCCATGCTACAGAGGGTATGATTGTGACTGCCTGTGTGTGTGCGTGCGTGCGTGCGTGCGTGCGTGCGTGCGTGCGTGCGTGTGTGCGTGAGGGTTTTCACAATTGACGAGATCTGTCTGAATCCCATTCTTCTGTACTGTCTGACTCCAACAGGTGCTGCATCTTCTGGGCATGGGTCTTGTAGAAGAGCAGCAACATCTCACTGGCAGCACAGAAGATGGCATCAGCTTTAACTTTACTCTTAAGATCTCCAGTAAGGCTCACTTTTGTCTCACGTACACGCTTTCCAAATCTGTATCAGACAGTTGAATTAATCTCTTTCTTGTAGGACCAGGTGAGGCTCCTGGAAACACTCCCAGTATTTTAGCATTACTGGAAACCCTGCAGAACGCTCCTCACCTGGAGGTGCACAAGGACATGATTCGCTGGATTCTCAAGGTAAAGCAAATCACTGTCTAATCATCAAACCACCTGTCATGGAAATACAGATTGGGTTCAACCATAACCGAAATCTCGTGAGATGTTGGCGTTAGTGTTAGGTTTGGGGGTAGGATAAATGCTCATCTGGTGAGATTTCATGAGATTTTGTCCGTTGTTGTATCCCTTCCACCTATACCATTTTCTAACTGTCCACTAGGTGGCAGCAGACATTTAGCTAATGTCTTTAAAGAGTTTATGGTTCATTATATTAATGAAATAATAAATATATTTCTTTAATATAATGGAAAATGTTGTCGTGGCAAGGACTGTTGCCAGTTTACAAGTTACTAGGATTGTTATGCTATCAAAATTTCACTTATTGAAAAGTTTTCCAATACTTTATTCCAATTATGACACCACAGCAAAAACACTGTTAAATAAACAAACTCTTTAGAAAGTTAATATGACTTTAATGTGTGTTTTTAGTTAGGTAATATTTTATTTTGCTGACCTAATGTACCTGATAAATTAAAAAGAAACATCCCAAGCGAAGTACAAATGACAAATAAACAGTGGTGGCCGTGACTGCTCTTCCGAGGGGTGCAAATTCAAAATAAGTGTTTGTGTGTTGCGCGTGTTTTAAAAATATGTGTTTGTTGCGTCATGTGAACCATGTGCATCACGTGTTTTCTCAAAATAAGTGCCTGCTGCACACGCTTCAAAGCAGTTTATGATAAAAGAGACGCTCACGTTCACAAAATACACGCAAGACACTTCCTTAACACTAAACTCTGATTACGCATGAGATTATGCGAGTATCTGGCAAACCCGAGCGTCTCTTTTATCATAAACCCTTTAGACTCGTCTGCAGCAGACACTTATATTGACAAGACACGTGATGCACATAGGTTCACTATGTGCCTATGCGCCGAACAAATATTTTGAAATTACGAACAACAAACATGATGGGCTACATACATGTTGTGACGAACTTCACATAGTGCGCCCTCGAAAAAAGAAGTCACTGGCAGCCACTGCAAATAAATGATGTAAAATGCAGAAAACCTTAATGAAAACCTTGCATATGACTTCATTACACAGGATATTTTGTAACGGTTGCATACATGTATGTTTGCAGACGGTGGCTAACATTAAAACCACACGTGAGTGCACAGCGAGTGCATCCCCTGCTGACAGCTCAGGACACAGTCAAGAGGAGGTGAGACCAGTAAACACAAAACGCTCACATTATGAGCCACTGATGTCAGAATATCACCTCACCGGCTGTGTGTCTGTGTGTAGACGGTGCGGGATAAAGATAAGGCGGAGCGGAAGAGGAAAGCAGAGATGGCACGGCTTCGGAGAGAGAAGATCATGGCTCAGATGTCAGAGATGCAGAGACACTTCATCAATGAAAACAAAGACCTCTTCCAGCAGAGCCTGGAGGAGCTGGACGCCACCACGTCAACCTCACTTGAGCACAGGTCTGTGTGTGCAAGTCTAGCTTAGTTTATATTATTTTACGTCATTAACTCTACACTTTCATACTTATGAGTCATAAAATGGGAAAGAATCACAAAACTAGTTTTTATATTCTGACCTCTGATTCTCTGTTTCTTCTGTAGCCCCAGTACGTGTGATAGTACGCTAGTGTGTGTGGGTCCGAGGCGGTGGCGTGCCAGCGCAAGTGACAGGAGGCAGGTTGTGACGTGTATCCTGTGCCAGGAGGAACAGGAGATCAGGGTTGACGGCAAAGCTATGGTCCTTGCTGCTTTTGTCCAGCGCTCCACAGTTATGTCCAAGAACCGCAAAAGACCTACATACAACCCCGGTTAGAATCATCTTAATAAATGAAACATCTGCTTATTTGTCCGGTCTGTTTTGTAAATGTCATTGTGTGTGTTTGTTTGACAGATAAGTATGACCCTCTCTTCATGCACCCGGACCTGTCATTTGGCACACACACGGGCAGCTGTGGACACATCATGCACTCGCACTGCTGGCAGAGGTAAAACCATGAGCAAACCAGCTAGTTCCACATGTTGACAAACATCCTGGTTCAATACCAATCACATAACAATGAGCATGCTTTCTTGTTGAATATGTCAGTATACATTATAATAGCCTCAAGTAGAGCATAAGTAGGCTATGTCAAATGAGGCAAAACTTGATTTTTTTAATACTAAACTATGGCTCTTACTTAGTATTTTTGTCTTGTTTTCAGTACAAATATCTAAACATTCTTAAATCAAGATGTATTTTTTTTCTGTGTTTCATGCGCAGCTTGTGCGTGTACTATGGCGTTTTGGTCAGTTTAGGTCAATCTAAAATCATTATGAGAGTCGGTGTCGTTTATAACGTGCATTTAAAAATGCAACACTCGTTAAACAAAATCATTCAAAATATTCTTTATTATCATGAAAATACCTGAAACAATTTGAAGAACGGCGATATGAATATTCCTGTAGACATTTCCTGGAATAGGGTTTGTAATGCTACTTCTTCTGTGGCACAAAGGGAGTTTCTGCACGAGCGCGCCCCCTGGCTTTTAGATGTGGCAACATCTCAGCGTAATTCATTCAAATTCATTCATTGAGAAAATGTGCATAGCCCTGCCTGAAATCTTATTGTTGCATTCCACAGTTGCTGGGTTTCCTTTACACTGATTTTATGTGCATTTTTAAAGGGCCACTTCAACCATTTGCATTAAGCTTTGTATAGTTAGAAACCAGTCATGTTTTTGAATGGTCGTGCATCATTTCCTCAGTTTCCCCTGAGACAGGAGAAATACAGATTTAGGTGTTGCACTTCCTTCTTTCAATGATGTAAAAATCATCATTTTGCATCATTGAAAGAAGGAAGTCCTATATCTTTGTAGAGGGGGTGAGACTACAAACACCCCTTTTCTCTGTCAAATAGGCACCAAATTCTAAATTCAAGTTACATTTCGACTACAAATATGATCCCCTTTAAAAAAGATTAATGTTTCCATTGGTGAAATGCTCCTTTAAGTAATGCATAAGAAATGAGAAATGGAAATGCCAAATTTTGTATAAAAAATTAATTTGCAGAAACGTTTTACGCTTGCTTGAGGTGGTTTTTGACTTATGCAAAAAAGAGTAAATGCAATGGAAATGCATTTGGCTAATGAATTCTGATGTAGTGAACATTAGACCCACGTGACTGATCGTCTCTAGCTGTATCAGCTGACGTTGTCTTTCTCATATATGCGTCTCGCTGTCATTTCAATGCTCTTGCTGATAGTGCCTGCATCAAAAATTCAGCATATCTTTTTTGTGCACCGTATTTATTTTGACAATCACAAGCTGCACCGCTAGTAAATTTACTTGTAACTAAATGCAGTCCTGTCTGCATTTTCTAAGCTTGCCTTGTTTTATTTACTGTTGGTTACTAAAGCCCTTTTCACACAGACATTCCGTAAAATACACGGGAAAGGCATCCTGGATTTTTCCGGAATCCTTAGATTTTTTGTTCATTCACACTGACATGAGTACCCGGCATCTGATGGTCCCAGAAAGACACGTGACATGTTGAAAGTCCCGCCCTCTCTTCTACGCAGCGTCTGAAGTTTGCAAATTATATATTATTTCTCTCTCCAGAAACAACTCGCATGCATTTGTTTATGATAAGACTATAAAGGAGCGTGTGAATGCACAGTTCTATTCTGGTGAATGATCTCAGCTTCAAAGTGGATATTTGACAAGCTCCCTGATCTCTGCTTTAATACAGTTTTCAGACATTTCTCATTGTGATTGTTTATATGCATTTAATACCCGCATTTTGAGGAGCTGAGCGATATATCTCGTTGGGATGACACGCAGGTATTTTCATTTATTATAGCTCAAATGAGCACGTGACGCGATATTCTTTTATGCTGCTGAATGATCTCAGTTTCAGCGCAGTAAGTGACGAGCTAACTTACCTGATATCTGCTTCAGTCCAGTTTGCTGACATTTCTCGTAGTGAATGTTGTAAATCCCTCGTTTTAAAGAGTTGAACCAACTTCATGTTGCCATGACACGCGCGTCATCACTACGGCATGTTTACGTTCATTGTTTATGCGTCTCATTTATCATTTCCTGATAACTGCTTCAATCTAGTTTGCAACATTTCTCGTGTTGAATGTTTATATGCATGTTATCTCTCGTTTTAAGGAGCTGAACCATAACTTTTGTTGTGATGACGCGTGCGTCCTCACTACGACACGCCCATTGCGGCATTCTTTCGGCTTCTTGTTCACACAGAGGGTTTTCCGTGTATCTGACTAGGTCCTCTTTCCGGCAACGATCCCAGAAGATTAACGGAACGAGTTTGTGTTTACACAGACGCTTGTCTGGCAATTTTACGGGTATATTCTGGGACCAAAGGTCTGTGTGAATGGGATTTATGTTACCAATACCACCATAATTAGTTCAAAAACCTTGAACATTTTTTGTTTATCATTTGCGAATTTTAAAACCCAGCTAGTGTTGTTAATTTCTATGTTGTATTATAATTGTGTGTAATGTCTCCCCCTGCAGGTATTTTGAAGCAGTGCAGGCTAAAGAGCAGCGCAGGCAACAAAGGCTCCGTGTTCACACCAGCTATGATGTGGAGAACGGGGAGTTTTTGTGTCCGCTCTGCGAATGTCTGAGTAACACGGTCATCCCACTACTGCCCCTCACTAAAACCACCTGCAGGTACTTCTCATCACACATGCTTCCAATTTTAGCACTCAGCTTAAACATGCAGCTGTAATTGTTCATTAGTGTGACACCTCACATACTGTTGAATGTCTCTCTGATCCTTTTTTGTGTTATCCTCATTAACATGACCTTAGCATTGTTATTATTACACACCTAGCATCATGCTAAGCACGTCATTAGTCTGTAATGTTTAGTTGGATGGATTTGAATGTGCATGTGTTTGTACGCAGCACTGAGCAGCCCGATCAGAGGCAGTGGGTGAACATCACCTCCCAGCAAATCAAAGCCCTGCATGCCGCACGCAAGAAGACCAGTGAGTAACCCCATCACTCAAACACATGATGCATGTGTCCATCTTCTCAGTAGATGTGATGATACATACTCATGATGTGTGTGCAGATGCTGAAGGTGTTGATGATGCAGACAGTGCTGAAGACTGTCATCCACCTGATGGTTTCAGACTGGACCACACTCCAAAGTAACTTTAAATTACACATAATATCTCGCTCAAAGTGTGCTTGTTGCCAGACGGTCTAACAAAAACTCTTATCTGTCAGGAATCCATACTCGGGCACCATAAAGGAGATGTTGACTACGTTTGGCACAGCCACGTATAAAGTCGGTCTTAAGGTCCATCCTAATGAGCAGGATGCCCGTGTGCCCATCATGTGCTGGGGCAGCTGTGCCTACACCATCCAGTCCATAGGTCAGTCTCTTTTTTGCCCATCACTATTAAAAATACCTAATCAGAGGGTATTTTAAATATTAATTGTTTCATTTGTCACACAGAGAGATTGTTGGTGGATGAAGAGAAGCCTTTGTTTGGAAGTTTACCATGCAGACAGGTACTCAAACTTGATATGAGAAGCTTATTTTGTTGTTTAATACATATCAAACAATATTTGTAACATCTGTGTGTATGTGTATAGAACGACTGCTTGAGCTCTCTGACTCGGTTCGGCTCGGCCTGCTGGACAGCCTCATCTCAAGCTGTTGTACACGGTCACTTTATCAGGCTTCTAGCAGGTGGGAATCAACACTACTTCTGCTAAACACACAAACCAGTCATTCTGTCATGATTGTGACGTTATGTGACCTTTCATGCATTGATCTGAATGTTTGTCTGCTGCAGCTCTTGTTCCTGATTCCCAGGTGGAGAATACCCCATGTATTCTGGACATAGACATGTTTCATATGCTGGTAAGTAAACACCAGAAAGTGTCGCATATAAAAGTGATTTTGCAGCAGATGCTGTACGTGCAAACACGTATGAACTCTGTGTGTTTGTGACAGGTGAGTCTGGTACTGTCCTATCCAGCGCTTCACTGCTTAGATTCCTCAGGGATGAGTGAAGATGCTGCACAACTGCATCTCCTGCACCTGGTCACCATTGCTCACATAGTGCAGATTCTTCTTACCTCCATACCAGGTCAGAGCCGCATCCTCTTCACAAGCAGTATTATGTTTATAACCACTTGACACAAAGCTTTTTTGGATTTATGTTGACTCCTGTGTGTCATCAGAGGAGGTACGGATGGAGCAGGAGAGTGGAGGAGCAGAGAGGGAGGAGGAAGAGAGCGTGTGTCTGCTCTACAATACTCTCAGGAGGCATCTGAGCAGGTGAGACACCACTGGTGCTTTGTTTTCTTTGTGGTTCTTTCTTGATCATGTTTTACCAAAATATAGAAATGGCATAGATTACATTTTAAGGTAAAATTCCACAAATTATATAAACAATGTATAATATAAAGAATAATCCCACAAAGAAAAAAATGTAAAGGTTGCATCGAAATTCTGGGCCGGAACTGAAAATTCTAGATTCACCAAAAACATAAAAGACTTTAAAATAACTTTTTTAAAGGTGCATTGTGTAACTTTTAGAAGGATCTAGAGCAAAGAGTGATTTTAATGAGAGATAAATTAGGTTACTGTAGCTTTAAGATGCGAGAGAGATCGCTCTGTTCTTGTGCGCTGAATGACAGGCGGTGTCTGTGCGTGCGCATCGGGTGTACGCGGAGAAGAGCAGCTTAGTGATGGGGACAACTGCACTATACTATACTATACTGTCAAAAAAGCAACGTCCTTCGGATGAGACGTTAAACCGAGGTCCTGACTCTCTGTGGTCATTAAAAATCCCAGGATGTCCTTTGAAAAGAGTAGGGGTGTGCCCCGGCATCCTGGCCAAACTTGCCCATTGGCCTACTAATCATCCCTCATACTAATTGGCTATATCACTCGGTCTCCTCTCCACTAATAAGCTGGTGTGTGGTGGGCGTTCTGGAGCAATATGGCTGCCGTCGCAACATCCAGGTGGATGCTGCACATTGGTGGTGGTTGAGGAGATTCCCCCATTCATATGTAAAGCGCTTTGAGTACTGAGAAAAGCGCTATATAAATGTAAGGAATTATAAAAAAAAAATGTAAGGAATTATATAAATTACACATATCTCTGTAAAGGCATAGAGGGAAATTTAAATTTGCACGTAGCACATAAGCAACGGTTGTAAAAATGCTCACATTAAGTAAAAATGGTCCCCAATTGCTGCTGCATTCAGGAGCCCTTTGATGACAAAAGTAAACTGATGAGATCGGCAAATTTAGCGAGTATCGATCGAGTCATTTAATGCCATGATAGAAGCATCTCCAATCACCTCGGCTACTTAGGACATTTTCCTGTAGGAGTAAACACAACCTACGCGTATAATGTAGGCATGGTTAAAAAAAAAATCCAGTGGTGCGCGTACAGTAGAATGAGATGTTTTTATCTACATACACTACGGGTCCCCTAACATGAAAGTCGCCATTTCACACCGCCATGTTTCCACTGGAGGTCTTCTCGGGTCCAAAGAAATGTACCCGACCAGAATCACTTGAACCCAACATGCATAAATAATTTTTTATAAAGAAAGACCAAACCCAAGACAAACCTAAGAAGATTAGACCTGAGTCTGACCCAACCCAGTGACAATTAGTGCAGTCTGCAGCCTGGCATGCACCAGTCAGACAACCAATTTGGCCCGCTGCTTCATTTATTTTGCAATTTGATTGCAACACCAAGGTAACCGCTAAAACATACATTTTTTTAATTGATTGACAGGTCTGACTCAACAAAAATTTACCTACCACTAGCCACACGATGTCGCAAGCACTCTTGGCAAACATAGGAGTGGTTTGAAAAGGACTCAATGCACACATGGAAGAGCGTTCTCCGGTCCGTTCGGCAAAAACACATTTATTTTAAATTACTTAAGACCCGATGCCGCTAATGTTATACCCGACCCGTGTCCGACTTGAATCTCAGTGGAAAAAGCTACAAACCTATCAAATAGAATAAAAAATGTAAAAAACACTGACGGGAGAGTCAGAGCGCGTTAATTTCTGTTTATATTTTAGACATCGTCGTCTTTTGGCAAAAACTGACAATGCAGCAAAAAGTTACGGTGCATCCTTAGTGATGAACATCTGCTTTATGCCAAATTTAATTGGGGTGTATGTACCCTGGATATGCCATTGTTATATTACACAAGAAAAGATCAACTAGACTTTAGATAATCTGATCTTTTTGCAGTACTAAAAGATGTGTGTGTGTTTCAGTGGTCTACATGAAGTGACCTCAGGCTGGCATCTGTGGCACTGTGTGAAAACGGGAATCCTGCCTTATCTGAGAGCAGCTGCACTGTTCTTCCACTATCTGAATGGAGCTCCGGCACCACCTGAGCTGCACGGTAAATGACTCTCAATTCTCATCTGCCATCAATTCGAACATAAAATAACTCTGAGTCACTGCTAACAATGGTCATGTGTTCAGCTGTAGGTGTGGGTGAATGGGAGGCTCTGTGTGGATACCTGTGTCTGCCCTCCAACCCGTTACAGCTCTACTACAACAACCTGGAGCTGCTAGAACCTCTACTGCAGGGGTAACTCTCTGTCCATCACTAACATTTCTGACTAAACTGTTGCTGCCTGTAGCTGAAATGGTCGAGCATTGCATTAATAACGCAAAGGTTGTGGGTTGAAGGGAGTACACATACTGATCAAATGTATAGCTTGAATGCAAGTTGTTTTGGAAGTGTCTGTCAGATGCATGTAAATGATTGATGGTTCATTGCAGGTGGTGCTCTCATCCAGGTGTGCTGCAGGCTCTTCAAAGCAGCACAGCTCTCATCAGGTCTGTCTGAAACTCTCAACAATCAAAGCTTTGTTTAAGCTGTCCTGCCCATTTTATACTTCTTGCTCTTGTTTCCTGTTTTAGATTTCCAAGAGAGTCCAATCATCTTATAGAGCTGCCAGAGGACTACAGCGCCCTCATCAACCAGGCCTCCAGCTTCACGTGAGTCACCTCTGTCTTTATATGACTATAAAACTCAGAACCTGCTGTTTGCTGACCATTAGTTTTACAGCCATGAAGCAGTTAATTATCTTATTTTCTGATGGTCGTGCAGGTGTCCTAAATCAGGTGGCGATAAGTCTCGTGCTCCTACACTGTGCCTGGTGTGCGGTGCCATGCTGTGCTCTCAGAGCTACTGCTGTCAGACAGAGCTGGAGGGGGACGACGTGGGAGCGTGCACTGCTCACACCTTTACATGCGGGGCCGGAGTCGGTATTTTCCTTAGGTTTGTGTGTGCTCCTGAATTCTGATTGGATACATTTGTAGTTTTTATAATTCTAACTACAGCTGGGAAAATAAGTATTTGACACATCAGCATTTTTATCAGTAAGGGGATTTCTAACTGGGCTATTGACACAAAATTGCCACCAGATGTAGCCATCAAGCCAAATATTAAATTCTTATGAAGATATCAGAACATTTAAGTATACAAGTTGAGTCATAATAAATAAAGTGAAATGACACAGGGAATAAATGTGTGAAATAGTTACTTTCCCCGCTGTATATTACTTAATGCCTTATTCAAGCAAGAAACCACTGCAGGCTGTATTTTACCCTGGTTAAGATGTTTTATGTTTCACTTTAGGCACAACATTTTCTACTTGAATGTCGTAATTTGATAATTTTTGTTTGTATGTGTCAGGGTGCGGGAGAGTCAGGTTCTGTTCCTGGCTGGTAAAACTAAGGGCTGTTTCTACGCTCCTCCATACCTAGATGACTATGGGGAAACAGACCAAGGGCTCAGGTATTACAAACACACCCACTGTCTCTCTTATTGCTTGTATTTTAAGCTGTAAAGGTTTAACGATGTGCGTTGTCTCTCCTAGACGGGGAAACCCTTTACACTTGTGCCAAGAGCGTTACAGAAAGATACAGAAACTGTGGCGTCAGCACAGCATCACAGAGGAGATCGGCCACGCCCAAGAGGCCAATCAGACTTTGGTGGGCATTGACTGGCAACACCTGTGAAGTCACGTGACACTTTTTCTCCTTTAAAGCGATAGTTTACCTGAAAATAAAATGTTATTATTTACTCAACATCATGTTACTCGCATGGTCTGTGGAACATGAGGGCAGATTTTTTTTTTGTATAATGTTGATGCTGCTTTTTCCATACAATGATCTTAAATGGTAACTGAAGCTGGCAGTCCATAACATTCTGCTTAACATCAATTTTACCGTTATGCAGAAATCAAAATATAACCGAATTTTCATTTTGAGGGTAAACTGTCCCATTACAACACATGAGGGGACCTGCACATCAGGGCTAGAGGTTGCCAAGGCATCACCAAGGCCTCTTGCTCTCCTCCACCCCTTTACTCATCTTTATGACAGTGGATGAATGCATGACGACTTGTTTCTTTTCTGGGGGAGTTTTTTTTTTTTCTTTTAAATGATATGAATGCATATTTAAAAAGATATATAACCAAGGTATTGAGCTGCTGCAACTATATGGGTTGCAACAAAAGTACTCTTCATAGGAATGCTATTTAATTTCTCTCTGCTACGAGTAATATTAAATTATTTTGAAGGTAGTTTAAGTATATTGAGAAGGTTCTCAGATGGCAGAAATTGATTTGTGGCACTGCCCTTTGAGCGTAAATGTCCAACCTTTTGCCATGCAGGGGTAGCGCCACCTGTAGGCTATACAGCATCCTGTCTCTATTTAAAATGCTGCAGTACTGTATGTTTTTCTTAGGCCACATAATTAATGTGCTCAGCAAAGTCCTTATAAAACAAGCCAATGCAAGGAAACTCCAAGAGCATGTGAATTTGTCTTTTGAGTGTCTGATTTATGTTTGTGTGTGTGTGTGTGTGTGTGTGTTTGAGAGACTGAGTATTTTTATGTATGTGTTTAGGCGGTATGTTTCTAATATGATGGATTTATACTGTGGTCAGTTTTTACAATTGTTTATTTCTCACGCTTTTTTGTGTGGTATTTGTGTTTTCTCGCGGAGTGTTTGTTGTATTTAATTGTTGGAAACATGCTTTCCATGAATTGAAGCGGCTATTCTTGTGCTTTTTTGGACATTTTGTTTTTTGACACTGCTGTCTCATTTGGGCAGTAGCGGTAATGGTTGCAGAAATGTACATCCTTGATTGGTTTTCAGCCACAGTTTCCTTTTAGACTGTCTTTTTGTCTTTGTTTTTTTTTTTATTGGCCTGAGACTTCAGTACTAAACAGTTTATTTCGGGTCAGATGTGCATACAAACACACACTGTTGCTTCTTTTTGATACTGGTTTTCATGCCTCAATCGATTCAGATTGAGCTCCTCTATTTAATGCAGTGGGTCGATTCTTTTAGACACTTCCAGTTGGTGCAGCAGTATATATCACATCACACACAGACTTGTTAATATGTGAATTCCTGTATAAATGGGGACTTGTACTATATTGTAAAACATTAATGGAATAAAAAAAGAAAAAAAAGATTTGTGTTGTTTGTCAATCAACTGCTTTAATACACTAAACGAGTCACATAAAAAGCATTATTGTAAGGGTAACTTAACTGGTAAGCTTATTGGCTATATGTAGGTGAATGTGTTACCCAGTTTATAGTAAATAACTCATTTTGCTGTTCTGTCCAAGTGCAGTTCTCATCCAGGAAGACTGGAATAAGGAGGATTACATTGGGATTTAAACCCAATGCCACTTCACTGTGTTAGAGTCTGAACTACCATATGATGATGGCACCAAATTCTAATCTTTAACCACGTATGTTTTTTTTTTCTGACAGTAACGGTTTGCCCAGTCGCTTTCCACAATATGGCCCAGGGCTGTGTTTCCTGATATTTATTGAACTTCCCTGCTGGCAAGACCAGCATATGTTGTGTTTAGGTGCTGGTTTGCTGGTGACCACCAGCATAAATTCCATGGTTTAGATGATAATGTCATGTTAAAGCATGAAATGCATGTATTATGAATCTGTGGATTCGAGTATAATGTGGGTTAAAAAATATATAATTTCGCACAGTGGGTATAAAATTTCGTAAAGTGTACCACGCAGACTTTTAAACGGCAAACGGGAAACAATGAAGGCATGAAAGGCATCCAGCTTACGTTAGCCAACTCTGCCATAAGTGCTGGAGAAGCACACAGCGTAAGCTTGACCGCGATCACTTCCTGCTACTCAATCTGGTTAAAGCTCCTTAATCTTTTATTTATTCTTCAACTGAACACCTTGTGAATTTGATTTTTTAAGGATAAAATCATATTTTCTTTCATGTCAAGATATTTCACTGGCTTCCACTGATCGGTACTGTATCTAGCAGTTACATGGCAATCTGCAATGCGGTTATGAGACTCTGAGAATTGAATTGAATCTTTATTGTCATTGTACATTGTATACAATGAAATTACATTGCATTCCCGGCCAGTGCATAATAAATATAATAAATAAAGAACGATCCAATCACGAGACGTCAAAAACATAAAAAACAAACGTATTGATTTGTTAACAATAAAAGTTGGAGGGTTTGGGGCAGGATCTGAAACAAGCCAATATTTAAACTTAATTTAAGCTTTTTCTCTGGCCAAGTTTAGGGTAGGGAGGCCCCTATTAACCAGCTGCCACTGATTCACTCACATTTTCCTCCAGCACTGTGAATGTTTAATGGATGTTTTACAAAAAAAGACACAAGAAACTAGAATTATCTTTGTGTTGTCAGCTTATGCACAGTGTGTTTTTCTATTGTTGTGACCTAGATGAGGATACATTTTATGGCAAATTACTGTAGAAAGGCAGTTTTTTTCCACTGTATATATCGTTTGTCTTTGTCACCTTTTGCACCCCGATGAGTGTGCACCCCTGCGTTTTGTCCCTACGGCCTTCCATATTGTATAAGGCTCAGCTCAGCTCAGCTGCTGCCTCTCAACGAAAGTGAAAGTAACGTTAACTGACGTATTTACCTCAAGAGGTCCTCGCTACGGTCGGCTGCGTGCCTGCGTCTGAGTATAGACGGTTTCATCGGACTCACGTGATACACGTCTGGATCCGAACCTTACTTCCGGTTTCGTTTTTTTAATTGTCTGAGTAGTTGCTAAACTGATCTCTTAAACAAATGCCTCGTCGAAAATAACAAATGTTTTGGTTTCCTAGGTAATCTACGTGTTGTTGTTTTGCTTGTTATATAAATACACTACGTTTAAAGAACTTTGTTGTTATTTATTCTTAGCGGAGTTTACCGGAAGTTACGTGCGGACCGCGACAGCGGCTTGTTTATGTTGTGACCGCTGAAACCATAGATAATAGGCTTGTTTGAGATGAGCAAATTCTGCGCAGAATCGATCACCGGTGATCAGCGCAAGATGCATTCCGGTTAGAAAAGTGTCCGACTTACGTCCGACTTGCTCTGATGTCACGCTGACGTGTACAAAATAACTCTCGCGATGGAGAGGCGGGCTCGTCGGATTCTACAGCCGAGCGCAGTTGCTCTCCACCGACTGCGTTGACGAAAAGCACGATGGGAAAAGACTTGCTGACGACACAGCTTAATGCTCATTTGCCCGGGAATGTCAGCTGATGACTTTTTAATTCTAAAAACTACACTTCCTGTAGTAGTTTTTATATTTATTCAACTTGTTCTTGACTTATGACATTTATATTATTAATAAATTCCTTTAAACTTTTGTATTGGTGTTGTATTATTTGTACTGTGTGCTGTTTATATTTCACACAGAAACGAATTTGGATTACGTCTAGACTTAGATAACATTTACTAAGAAGCCTTTTCCAATAATGAACAGTTCAGCTTTGTTGATTCTCCTTATAAACATCTTAATGTAAATGCATTTGTTGGTATTTCAGTTGCATCTATTTAATCCGCGATAAAATACGCGAACGCGATCTCTTCCATTGCTGACGTTTGCAGTCAACAACACAGCGAGATTCATGAATCGTCCGGCTTGCCTACACTTTTTTCACTCCTCCCCTCACTGCAGCCGGCTACTCTCGCCTATATTTCAGGCAAGGCAAGCTGCATCTCAAACAAGCCTAATGAGTGGAGCGTCGCCATCAGGAAACGTAACCGAGGAAATCTGTATATTATGCGGTAAGTTCCGAATTTCTTCATGTTACAGAGCAAATATACGAAAATAAACTGCTGTCTGTTCGGTTTCTGCGCTTCATGTATAGGACTTTTATCAAAACAAGAATATTATAATCCGATATTTTAAAGTGTATCTGAATTAGCACAAATGGTAGAATTTGCCTTCATGTTTTTTTTTTTAAGTAAAGCAAGTTAATTTAAATCTACTAATGGTTACATTATTTATATGCTGATGGTTTTTTATGCACTGCGACAAGCAATTATTGAAAGGTAACGGTTATTCGTGCAGGTGCATGCATAGATATGTATATAAAGGCTAGATGGCTCAAGGCGGAGTCAGCTGTGTCGTCACTTGGCGGCCATCTTAGGTCAGTGCTGCCATAGTGCTGCTCCCTGCTGCTGTGGACGGAAGGTGAGTGACATACGCCAACTAAAATGCTCGTAACTTGCTGAATTCTTGACGGATTTACAAACGGTTTGGTTTTTTACAAACGTTATTAACGTGGCTATAATTATGGATGCTTTAACATGTTTCATGAATTTTTTATTTATTTTTAGTATACGTATTCAGTGTCATAGGTACATCTTTGACGTTTATAACAAACCAATCCGTTTGAAAATCGGTAAAAAATTAAGCAAGTTATGGTCATTTAAAAGTACCTGCATCATTAAAACTCAATGCTACGAGTGGGCGAGCGCCCTGTCCTAAGATGGCCGCCAAAATGCGGACGTTCAACTCAATTGGCCATCAGCGCGGACGAGCCATCTATATCTATGGGTGCATGCGCATGATAGTTTAACTGACGAAGTGAATCATAAAATAATGACTAGCTGGGGACACTTCCGATTCGCAAAATAGTAACTTATCGGAAATGCCTCCTAGACCCCCAAAAATTCTGGCACCGGTATCAGCAAGTAACGTTAACGTGATTTTAACCCTTGTACCAATTCGATTTCCTTAAACAAAACATTTAGTTTTGCCTACTAGCTTTGATTAACTAAATCGGAACAAATTTCTTCTTCGCTGCTCTAAACACAGGAAGTTGCCAGAAGAAGCAATCACTTTTTAGAGCAGCGAAGAAGAAATGAAACGCGCTAGCTCAATAGTATATTCCTGCTGTTCGCAGTATTTCAGACTAGTTTAACGTCGACATGTCTCATATGACATGCAGCAATTTCGATTGGTGGCACAAGTATTAACAACTTTCAAACGAGTTAGTTAATATAGCATTTGAAGAAGCGTCACACGAAGAACACGATGATTACACAAAGGCAATGGCAGATCAGCTCTGCTTTATTACTCGGGTCTCTTATTTCACAACATCGTGGCTGCACTCAGTGTTTTTAAATGACCTTTTTTGTTCTTTTGTATTTTATTTTAGTTAACTAAATTATTTCTGGACTTTTAAGTTTAAAATAGATTATTTTCTTATATTATTCATATATTTTTAATATTCCTAGATTTATTTATTATTGCGCTCATGCGCTGTTTATTATACAGTTATTCTAAAACTAATTAGCCTTTCTGTTTACATTGCTAGATTTGTAACTGCATTTTAAGTTCTTTTTCACTTAAAAAATAAAGAATTTTACTGTATTATTAAATGTATTTCAGATAATAAACATACTCTAGTTCAGTGTATGTGTTTGTTCTTGTTTTATTAATGGATAAGTCTGAAGCACAAAGGGCTAGTAGTACATACAGCTGTACATATACACACACACACACACACACACACACACACACACACACACACACACGCAGGTATCGGATCTGTACCCTGTATCGGCTGATAACCTGAACCCAGGTTTTGGTAAGAAAATTGGTATCGGACCATCTCTAGGTCACATCTAATGATTTTCGAACAGATTATGAATGTAATTTGGTCATAAGATTTTATTTCTTTGTAAACACAAAATAATGAGAAGCAACAGCGTGCTATTAATACACAATATAGACTAAATGCCTTTTCGTCATTATGAAAAAGGACTATGCCTAGCTTAATCCTTTTATATTAGCTTATATTTAAGATAAAAAAAATTACCAAACGAAAAAAAATAAAAAAAATCATTTAGGCTTATTTAAATTTACAGAACCTCAATAAAAAAATAACAACAGAACGTATCAAATTCTTAATGAAATAAATATTAGCCAGTATATGTGCTATTATAACTGCACTTTGCAAAACTAATGCAATAAGAAAGACGGGCAGGGGAATTTTTCAGGAATACATTGATCTAAACGGAAAACCGTTAATAAAGAAAATGGAAAACCCCATTAATAAAGCAGATGGTGAAGAATAGAACATACTCCAGCAGCCCAGTCCACATATAAGGTTATCATGCTATTTACATATTTTTGCAATGATTAATCTTTATACCAATTTTATTCTCCTGTGTTTCTCCAGCCTTGGATAAACGTAATTGGCTAGTATCAGGTTTATTTGCATAAGGCAATCTGATTGGCTGACACCTGTGTTGGCGTTTGTAAAGTAGAGAACATTTTTACACCGACAGAACCATAATTCAGTTTGGCAACGCATGACGTCGCCCATCAAAGTAAATGAGAAGTGTTAACGCTGATGCCCTTTGTGAATAGAGCTTAAGAGTTTGTACCCCTGTGACTAGTCAAACCCCTGAACCCCTTTTCATACCCCTGTGACTAGTGAAATAAAGTTTACATTTATATTTTAGAACCATAGATTGTTAAAAATATGGACTCTGTGTCCGTGACGTCACCCATAGGTTTGTGAAGAGCTTTTTCAAAGCCAATAGTTGGCAGAGCCTGCCGGTGCCATCTTGGCCATCACCACACAATACCTTGAACATCACAAGGGGAGCCAAATTTCAATGACCTATTTTTTCACATGCTTGTGGAGAATTGTTTTCCAAAACAAGTTACTAGGTTGATCCTATTCACATTTTCTAGGTTGATAAAAGCACTGGGGACCCAATTATACTGTAGCACTTGAACATGGAAAATTTTAGATTTTCATGATATGTCCCCTTTAAAAAAATAAAATAAATGCTATTTTGTAATTGTGCTGCCATCCCAGTGTCTTAAGCTTTTGGTGAGGGACTGGTTATTCTTCTTATGTTAAAAAGTGAGGTATTTTTATGGATGAAATTTTGAATTGTGAAATTATATATTTTTTTCTAAATTTAAAAAAGATCAATAAAATCAAAGAATGCATATTTTTTATATTCTTGTTATGTGTTTTTCCTTTTAAAGCCTAAATATAAAAACCTTAGATCAGGAGGGAGAGGAGGGGAACACACCTCCAAAATGAGTTACTGTGAGGAGAGAATGCAGAAGGTCAAGAAGAAAGATGAGCATGATGCTTATCAGAGCCAAATGTCGAGAGGAGCATCTCCAGAATCCAGCTGTGTGTCGATGAAGAGTGATTACTCCATGTTGGAACCCATTGAACTCCGTAATAGAGTGACCTCTGACCCCAGGTACAGTAACACTAATCAGTAATTATTCAGTGTCTAGAGCAAAAGACTAAACAACAAACAGCAGACAGGTTTAAAATGCTATTCAATGTGATTTTCAGTACCACTAGCAAAAGAACGTCCAGAGGAGATTCTCCAGACCCCAGCTGTGTGTCTATGAAGAGTGATTGTTCCATGTTGGAACCCATTGAACTCAGTAATAGAGTGACCTCTGACCCCAGGTACAGTAGAACCCCATTCACACAGACCTCTGGTCCCAGAAAATACCCGTAAAATTGCCAGACAAGCGTCTGTGTGAACAAAAACTCGTTCCGTTAATCTTCTGGGATCGTTGCCGGAAAGAGGACCTAGTAAGATACGCGGGTAACCCTCTGTGTGAACACGAAATGCCATAAAGGGCGTGTCGAAGTGAGGACGCATGCGTCATCATCACAACACAAGTTATGGTTCAGCTCCTTACAACGAGAGATAACATGTATATAAACATTCACCACAAGAAATGTTGCAAACTAGATTGAAGCAGTTATCAGGAAATGATATATGAGACGCATAAACAATGACGCACGTGCCGTAGTGATGACGCGCGTGTCATGGCAACATGAAGTTTGTTCAACTCTTTAAAATGAGGGATTTACAACATTCACTACGAGAAATGTCAGCATACTAGACTAAAGCGGATATCAGGTAAGTTAGCTCGTTACTTACTGCGTTGAAACGGAGATCATTCAGCAGCATAAAAGAATATCGCGTCAGGTGCTCATTTGAGCTATAATAAACGAAAATACCTGCATGTCATCCCAACGAGATATATTGTTCAGCTCCTCAAAATGCGGGTTTTAAATGCATATAAACAATCACGATGAGAAATGTCTGAAAACTGGATTAAAGCAGAGATCAGGGAGCTCATCAAATATCCACTCTGAAGCTGAGATCATTCACCAGAATAGAACTGTGCATTCACGCGCTCCTTTGTAGTCTTATCATAAACAAATGCACGCGAGTTGTTTCTGGAGAGAGAAATAATAAATAATATGCAAACTTCAGACGCTGCGTAGAAGAGAGGGCGGGACTTTCAACATGTCACGTGTCTTTCCGGGACCATCAGATGCCGTGTAATCTTGGCAGTGTGAACGAACAAAAACTCTAACTATTCCGGAAAAATCCAAGATGCATTTTACGTGTATTTTACGGAATTTCTGTGTGAAAAGGGCTTTAGAAAGACATGTTACAGAATACAACACTTTCAAGAGCTTGGGACATTAGTTCAATCTACATATAGCAGGGGGTCTAATACACTTTGTATTTTGTCAGTATCACCAGGCGGAGAAGACACAGAGGTGCATCACCAGAGCCCAGCTATGTGTCAATGAAGAGCAACTGCTCCATGTTGGAACCCAGTGAACTTCGTGATAGAGTGACCTCTGACCCCAGGTACAGTGACACTAATCAGTAATTATTCAGTGTTTACTGCAGGAGTCTTCAACTACTCTTCTTAAAAATGTAAATATGATGCAGGCCAAACATTTACCCCTATTTTTGCCACTTATTTTTTTACTTTTCTTTTTTACTTGTACCTATTTATATACAGTACTGTGCAAAAGTCTTATGCCACTATGCCAGAATTAGATTTGTTGTTTTTGCAATGTTGTAGTGATCAAATATAGTCTATTTAATAGAATACATCCAAAAAATACAGGAAATGTGTATTTAGTATTAAAAACTGTATAAAAATGTAAACTGAGGTGTGAAGTTTTTAGGGTAAACTCCACTTCCACACGAGCAATAGCAAGAAACTGCAGGATCTCTTAAACCTAAATAAAATAAAATAAAATCCTAATTTCTAATTTTCAACTTCATTCTGCTCAGAAAAGCTCAATATGTGTTTAGTGCCAAGAAAGGGTCACACTAAGCATTGACAATGCCTAAAGAAGACATTTAGTCCTAAAAATGTATTCATTTATTTATTTTTTGTACGTATTTCCTCTATTTTCTGTTTGTATCTTAATAAAATCGATTGAAAAAAAATGGTGGACATTAAATTGTCTAAATCAACAAGTCTGGTGGTGGTGGCCTAAGACTTTTGCACAGTACTGTATATATTATATATGTAATATGATAACATACAATGTTTTTGTTACTTTTTGTTAAATGTCATATATTAAAAAACATTAAAAACAAAAAAGACGCACACTTCTTGTATCCAGTATTTTTCCATTTAATTACTGCAAACAATTGCAGTTTAACATTGCAAGAGCCAAATGTTAATAGTTCAACTATGAGCATTGAACAAAAAAGTGCAAGTGTAAATAATCAACATGTATTTTTGTATAGCACTAACTATAATGCAGAGCTCCTAAATTTATTTTGTTTATAACTGTTTAACTTTCATGAATTGTTACATTTTAAGTATTCACAACATATAGCCAGCCTTCTCCTAATGACTAAAATGGCACTTGATGTTTTCTTTTTTAATTTTTAAAAAATATATAGGCTATTAACCGCCTTTCTACTGTAAACGACATTCGGACACGACTGTCAGAGTTTGCCCCCTAGTGGCATGCCAAAATAGGAAAGAAGCTCATTCCAGCGCAAGAGCCTTCAATATATGAATATTCACCATAGTGGAATAAATAAATTAATGCAAATGAATGAAACAATAAAAAGCTATGCATATATGCTAAGTGTTACTAATAAAGTTAAAGAATTTTTTTTTTAAATTTTCACCTTGCACACAGTGTTTTGATTGGAGCACATTGAAATGCATCATTTCCAGTCTCCGTGTTGCATGCAGTTTAGTCACACAAGTTGAGTTTATGCAACCAAAGCAGATGGTTGGCACCCCATGCAGCACCTTTGTGACTCACATTCTGGTTTATTGGCCGCCATTTGTCATGTACAGGGAAAAGGCCTGCCACATTTGTGCCATGGGCCGCCAATTGACTAGCCCTGGTCTAGAGCAGAAGATGAACCAACAGCTTAAAATTAGCTTTTAAAAATATTTTCTAAATGATCTGTGGGGTATTTTTAACGGAAACTTCACAGACACATTCTAGGCACACCTGAGACCCATATTACATCTTGTAAAAATAGCCATAATATGTGCCCTTTAAATGTCATTTTCAGTATCACAGCAGAATCCATTTTTACAAGGTGTTTCAACATTACTGTGTGTTGGCAGTGTGCGTACACAACAACAACTTTTAACGCCCAGAGGAGCATCTTCAGAACCCAGTTGTGTGTCAATGAAGAGTGACGGATCTATGATGCAGCCCCCACAACTCACGGTGAATCCAGTGACCTCTGACCCCAGGTACAGTAAGAAAACCATTTTACAGGTTATAACACTTTCAAGAGCTTGGGACAATAGTTCAATCTACATATAGCACACAGATCTAAAACACTTTGTATTTTATCAGTATCACCAGCAAGATAGAACCCAGATCAGAATCTTTAGAACCCAGTTGTGTGTCAATGAAGAGTGACGGATCTATGATGCAGCCCCCACAACTCACTGATGCCCCATCAACCTCTGACCTCAGGTACGGTAAAGACTGGATCACACTGCCTCAACAAATTTTCAAAAAGTACTGATATTTTAATTTGGAATTGGATGGAGAACAGAACTGTTGTGAAGAAATGTGCATTCATGCTACACGATATGACACTAGTCTGAAAAAGATCAACAGGCATACAGCAGGTGAGTCTTAAAGACTAATTGTCTTTTATCACTATTAGCAGCAGGAAAAGTCCCAGTGGAGCTTCTTCAGAACCCAGTTGTGTGTCGATGAAGAGCAATCAGTCCATGTTGGATCCCATTGAACTCAGAAATAGAGAAGTGATTTTAAAACCCAGGTACAGTGAGAAAGCTGTCAAGTTGGGACAATTATATTTCAGGCTGTATATAGCAGACAGGTCTAAAACACTTTGTATTTTTCCAGTATTACCAGCAAGAAAGAATCCGAATCAGCATCTTCAGAACCCAGTTTTGTGTCAATGAAGAGTGACGGATCTATGATGCAGCCCCCACAACTCACTGTGAGTCCAGTGACCTCTGACCCCAGGTACAGTAAAATGGCCAATTATGCATTTGATGCACTTTTATGCAATTTACAGTGAATTTAATCTACACAGTACAACACTAACCAGAGATTGATTTACGACGTAGTGTCGTTAAAAGTACTGCTACTTCAGTATCAAGAATCCAGATTTTCTTACACTGAAATATGACAATTGTCTCATACTTTGCTCACCCTCATACCATGTTGTTTACGCTTGATACGCTTTAGCTATTATTTGAACTAAGGTAATTTACTTGTTTATTTATTTTGCTTGTTATCAGAAATGTTCTAATCTACAACCCCAAATCAGAAAAAGTTGGGACACTGTAGAAATTGTGAGTAAAAACGGAATGGAATAATTTACTAATCTCATAAACTTATATTTTATTTACAATAGAATATAAATAACATATCAAATGTTGAAAGTGATACATTTTAAAGTGTCATGCTAAATATTGTCTCATTTTGGATTTTATGAGAGCTACACATTCCAAAAAAAGTTAGGACAGGTGTACATATAAGGAACACCTTAAGGACTAATTTGCAACTTATTAGGACAATTGGCAACATGGTTGGGTATAAAAAAGCCTGTCAAGAGTGGCAGTGTCTGTCAGAAGTCAAGATGAGCAGAGAATCACTAATTCCCCCAATGCTGCGGCGAAAAATAGTTTTCTGAGTTTGAAATTATCATCATCTACAGAGCATAATATCATCCAAAGATTCAGAGAATCTGGAATAATCTCTGTGCGTAAGGGTCAAGGCCGGAAAACCATACTTGATGCCTGTGATCTTCGGGCCCTTAGACGGCACTGCATCACATACAGGAATGCTACTGTAATGGAAATCATAACATGGGCTCTGGAATACTTCCAGAAAACATTGTCGGTGAACATAATCCACCGTGTCATTCGCTGTTGCCAGCTAAAACTCTGTAGGTCAAACAAGAAGCCATATCTAAACATGATCCAGAAGCACAGGCGTTTTCCCTGAGCCAAGGCTCATTTAAAATGGACTTTGGCAAAGTGGAAAACTGTTCTGTGGTCAGACGAATCAAAATTTGAAGTTCGTTTTGGAAAACTGGGACGCCATTTCATCGGACTAAAGAGGACAAGGACATCCCAAGTTGTTATTAGCGCTAATTTCAGAAACCTGCATCTCTGATGGTTTGGGGTTGCATGAGTGCGTGTGGCATGGGCAGCTTACACATCTGGAAAGGCACCATCAATGCTGAAAGGTTTATCCAAGTTTTAGAGCAACATAGCTCCCATTCAGACGTCGTCTCTTTCAGGGAAGACCTTGCATTTTCCAACATGACAATGCCAGACCACATACTGCATCAATCACAACGTCAAGACTGCGTAGAAGAAGGATCTGAGTACTGAAATGGCCAGCCTGCTGTCCAGATCTGTCACCCACAGAAAGTTGAGCAACTAGAAGCCTGTTTTAGACAAGAATGGGACAACATTCCCATTCCTAAACATTGGTCCTCCTCCAGCTGTTCCTTATATGTACATTTAACTTTTCCGAACTCTTATTGCTACCTGTCCCAACTTTTTTGGAATGTGTAGCTCTCATGAAATCCAAAATGAGCCAATATTTGGCATGACATTTCAAAATGTCTCACTTTCAACATTTGATATGTTATTTATTTTCTGTTGTGAATAAACTTGAACTTCCTCAGCTGACGAAGGAAGAACAGTCTCTGCTGAGCCTTTTTCACAGTGGAGTCAATGTGATTGTCCCACATCAGGTATGGAGAGATGATGGTGCCCAGAAACCTGAATGACTCCACTGCCTCCACAGTGCTGTTTATGATGCTGAGTGGGGGGAGTACAGGGGGGTTTCTCCTAAAGTCCACTATCATCTCCACAGTTTTGAGGGTGTTCAGCTCCAGGTTGTTAAGACTGCACCAACAGCCAGCTGTTCACCAGTCTATAAGCAGACTCGTCTCTGTCCGGGATGAGGCAGATGTCTGTGGTGTCATCTGCAAACTTCAGGAGCTTGACAGAGGGATGTTTAGAGATGCAGTCATTTGTGTGGATGGAGAAGAGCAGTGGGGAGAGAACACAGCCCTGAGGAGCTCCAGTGCTGATGGTGAGGGTCCTGGATGTGTGTTTTCCCAGCCTGGTTAGCTGCTGCCTGTCTGTCAGAAAGCTGGTAATACACTGACAGATGGAGGTGGGTACAGAGAGCTGGGTCAGTTTATTCAGGAGGGTATCTGGGATTATAGTGTTGAAAGCTGAACCAAAGTCCACAAACAGGATCATTGCATATGTCCCTGGTTTGTCCAGATGTTGTAGGACATAATGCAGTCCCATACTGACTGCATCATCCACAGACCTGTTTGCTCTGCAGGGGTCCAGTGATGTTCTTCATTACCTGGTAATGGTTTTCAGGGCCTTCCACACTGATGCTGGGTCAGTAGCTGAAAGCTGGTGTTCTAGCTTCTTAGCATTGGTTCTCTTTGCTAGACTGATCTCCTTATTCAGGGTGTACTTGGCCTGTTTGTACAAGGCTTTGTCCCAGCCGCTGTTGACATCCTCTTTTCCCTGGCGAAGCTGTCTGAGTTTAGCATTAAACCAAGGTTTGTCATTGTTATATGATAAATGAGGCCCCATGGGAAGACACATGTCCTCACAGAAACTGATGTAAGACATCACAATCTCAGTGAGCTCGTCCAGATCAGTGGCTGCAGTCTCAAAAACACTCCAATCAGTGCAGTCGAAACAGGCTTGTAAAGCCTGCTCTGATTCACTGGTCCATTTCTTTACAGTTCTTTCCACAGGCTTAGCAGATTTGAGTTTCTGCTTGTAGGCTGGTAGAAGATGAACCAAACAGTGATCCAAGAGTCCCAAAGCTGGTCTGGAGAGTGGTATGCACCCTTTAAAGCAATGGTCCAGTTTGTTACTGTCCCTGGTGGGGCATGTGATGTGCTGTCTGTATTTAGGCAGTTCACGGGTGAGATTAGCTTTATTAAAATCACAGAGACTGATAATGAAAGTGATCCTAGTTCAGGAGGAATGTAAACACTCACCAGAATAAACAAAAAACTGCTGCGGTGAATAAAAAGGATTACAGTTAATGAATTGAGCCTCCAAATTAGGGCAGCACATCTCATTTAACACTGTCACGTCTATACACCAGCCTTCGTTGATATAAAACATAATCCACCATCTTTTGTTTTCTCCGATGACTCTGTGACACGATCCGCTCTGAACAGCTGGAAGGCCGGCAGATGAAGCGTGCTGTTTGGGCGGCTTCTTTCAGGCAGGTTTCTGTGAAGCAAAGTGCAGTGGAGTTTGAAAAGTACTTGCTTGTGTGGGTAAGGAGAAGCAGCTAGTCTGTTTTATTTGCCAGGGAGCGGAGATTCGCCAGATATGTCCTGATCCCCTGCTGTCGGAATTTCACGAGGGCGCCGGCGCGCTTTCCTCGTTTGCGTTGCTTGGAGCGCTTGTATGCGATCGCAGCTCCTCTGACTAGAATGTCCAGTAAAACAGTGTTCAAAAGTCGGTGTGTTGTAATTTGGTGTGTTGTGTCTGAAATCTAGGAGATCATCCCTAGTAAAGCTGATCAGAAAAAAGTTACTCAAAACAGGGCAAACAAACAAAACACAGTATCATAATTACCAAGACCCTACAAACCAAGCAGCCATCCGCAGCGCCATCTTGTTGTTAACAAGTTAATCACATTGTCTTTAGTGAATCTACCTTCACAATAAAAGTACGACAATGTTTTTGCAACAATATTTTATTTTGATATGAATTTAATGAAGTTCTGAACAGGCTTGTTTGAGGTGCACCTTGACTAACATTTATACAAGAGAAAACAACTAGAACTAGAAGATATGGCAACAAGCTTAAAATTGAGAAAAACGCAAAGGGCTACATATGGAAATACTTTAAATTGAAAGCAGATTGCAAAGAGGATAAGTGGTGTTGAGGTTTTGTGACAAAATGAGGAAACAATGAAGACCAACATTTTTAGTTCCTTCGATTTCAGGTTGTGACTGTTAAATCTAGACCCACTTACCTTCAGTGGGAGTTAACAGTTGTCAAGGTTATGGCTGTGTATCCCTGCGTCCAAAACCGCATACTGTGACAGTAAATACTACATTAGATTAAAGACACAATATGTACGATTATCTGAAAAAAAAATCCCATTTTAAATAATTGCTTGTTACTTACCATGGTGCATATCAGTGAAGTAATTTCCACGCTATTCTAGGATATCCACTTTTAGAACAAGTTAAAAAAATGCATCTTGCAAGCAGCTGTTGTGCCTTGCATCTTATTTATTATGATGGCAAAAATAATGTGATCAAACGTACAGGTAATGAAACATTTATTTATCAGCGAATTCCATGTGTCTTGACTTTCCTATTGTGCCTTCAGGTACCTACTTATTGGCCAAATCACATTATTATTGTATACCCCTTTGCCTAAATCTCTAGGTCTAACCCTTCCCTTTGTTTCTACGAAGAAGAAATAGCAACTTGTTGTGTATAATTTGAGAAGACCAGCAATGATGGAAGTAAATAAACAGCGACTTTTGTTGCAGTTTGAGTTAAATCACTCCTCAACTTGGCTCATCTTTGTTTTTTTGTAGCTACGGCGTAGAACCTACGCACGACTATAAATCACCCTTTACTCTTCACCCTTTACACACATGACTGTACTCCCCACACATTCCACCGACACCTTCAAGTTTGCCAATGATAAAACTGTAATCGGTCTCATCTCTTCGGGAGATAAGCATGATTTCATGCAGTGAATGTCTGTCAATGTGTCGTGTGTTGTGTTTCATATTTATATTGCTAATTCTTGGTTCAAAATTGTTATTGTTGTACTGATCACATAGGAATGCTCCCAGTTTTGTTGTACTGCGTGCAGTGACAATAAAGCTTCTATTCATCTGGATTTCTCCTTTTGTGGATTTTGTTATACTCATGAAGCCAGTTAAAACTGCTACTGAAGCAGACTGACCAAATTACCGGTGTGTTTTCTATTTTTCATTTTTGTGTTTTAGGTTAAGGGGGTTATGTGGGAAAAATGTTGTACTTTGAGTGCAGGTGTTCAAGCTCTTAACATTGTCCTACACTTGTGTAAAAAAAGTAAGGTTCAATAAGTTACACTAAGTTGAGGGATACGCTAAAAGATTTTTTTATGGTACCTCTACTCAGTAATTAAACATGCTTGTGAATGTGCTTATAAAATTGCTTATGAACATTTTTATCTAGTAATCATAATGCACTTCATAGTCAGTGTAAATATATGATGGTTTTCATTGGCAATTGTCATGACTCATGGTCATCTTTTCTTAGCAGTGGGGAGATCTGGTCGAATGCGTCCACCTGTCAGACCCTTATCAGACCAAACAGCATTGAATCAGACCTGCCGGATCAGACTGAACACCTGCACCAGGATTCTTATCAACCAGTAGATGATGTTCTGCAGAGAGTCAAAGACAAACACAAAACCATCATGAAAAACAAGTATGAGAGTTTATTTGAGGGAATCAAACGTCAAGGGAATCTAACCCTCCTGAACAGAATTTACACACAGCTCTACATCATAGAGGGAGAGATTGAAGGAGTGAATGAAGAACATGAGGTTTTACACATGGAGAAAAAGCCCAAAACACAAGACTTACAAGACACTTCAATCTATTGCAATAACATCTTTAAACCCTTACCCGAAGCACTTAATAAAAGAGAGAAAATTAAGAGTGTTCTTACCAAAGGCATCGCTGGAATCGGAAAAACAGTCTCCGTGCAGAAGTTCATTCTGGATTGGACCGAGGGAACAGCCAATCACGATGTGGATTTCATTTTTGTTCTTCCGTTTCGAGAGTTAAACTTGATTCGGGATGATCTGTATAGTTTTCACAAACTTCTGCTGGCCTTTTATCCTGAACTTAAAGATCTGGACTCAAAGATTTATGATGAGTGTAAAGTCGTGTTTATCTTTGATGGTCTGGATGAAAGCAGAATGGTGCTGATGTTTTCAGACACGAGTGAGAAAGTTTCTGATGTGACTGAGACTTCATCAGTGTCTGTGTTGATGTCAAACCTCATGAGAGGAGATCTGCTTCCCTCTGCTCTCATCTGGATCACCTCCAGACCAGCGGCAGCCAATCAGATCCCCTCCAAATACATCAACCGATTCACAGAAATCCAGGGATTTAATAATGACGCCCAAAAGGAGGAATATTTCAGGAAGAGAATCAGCGACTTGAATCAAGCCGAGAAAATCATCTCACACATTAGAAAAGCGAGAAGCCTCCACATCATGTGTCACATCCCAGTCTTCTGTTGGATCTCATCCACTGTGCTTCAAAACCTCCTGAAAGAAGACAACGAGAGAGCAGAAATCCCTAAAACTCTGTGTGAAATGTACATCCACTTTCTGCTGATTCAGACGAATATGAAGAATGAGAAGTATGATGAAAGAGATTCAGAGAAACTCCTGCAGTCCAACAGAGACTTGATTTTGAAACTGGCTGAAGTGGCATTCAAACAGCTAATGAAGGGTAATGTGATGTTTTATGAGGAAGATCTGAGAGAGTGTGGGATAGACATCAAAGATGCCTCACTGCATTCTGGGATTTGCACTGAGATCTTTAAGGAGGAATCTGTGATTCATCAGAGGAAAATCTACTGCTTCATACATCTAAGCTTTCAAGAGTTCCTTGCTGCTCTCTATGCGTTTTACTATTATAATGGCAAAATAACAGAGACTTCACAGTTTTTTGATGTTATTTATGTTTTATTGAAAGCAGCAGTAGATAAAGCTCTCAAGAGTGGAACCGGACACCTGGATCTTTTCCTGCGATTTCTGCTGGGCATCTCACTAGAGTCCAATCAGAGACTCTTACAGGATCTACTGACACACACGGTGGACACCTCAGAAACCATCAAGAAAATTACTACATATATCAAAGGCAGAATCAACGATGAGTGTGATTACTCAGCTGAAAGATCCATCAATTTGCTTTTGTGTCTGCTTGAAGTGAATGATCAGACTCTGTCCAAAGAGATTAAGGAGCGTGTGAGATCAGACAAACCCTCAAAGAAACTCTCTGCTACTCACTGTTCAACAATAGCCTACGTGATTCAGATGTCAGAGGAGGTGATGGATGTGTTTGATCCAAAGAAATACAACACAACACAGGAGGGCAGAAGACGACTCGTACCAGCTGTCAACAACTGTAGAAAAGCTCTGTGAGTATTACGCAAAAACTGTCATGGAATTAGTTTAATAGAAAGACAAAATTATATGTTTTTCTGTGTGGATTAAATTTGTAATCCTCAACTAGTATTTCCTATTCAGTACTTAGAACATTACTTCCCCCTGCAGTGGAGGTATGCTGTTCTGACAGTTATTCGATCCATGACCATAAAACCATAATGTAATTAATTTAACCACTACTATATTGTAAAATTATGTCATTTGAAAGTAGGCATTGCGGTCCACCCTGTGTCAAGTCCAGTCAGTTTAAAATTGCAGATGTAAAGTAGTGAGGGGATGCCACTTGTTACCAGTGATACGCGGGTTGATCCAAAATGAGCGGGTGCCTGCGGCCTCCCGTGGTTACAAGTCATCCAAAAAATTTTTTGAATCATATTCGGGTTGCGTTCGGTCGGGTCGTTTAAAATAATGATGCCAACAATTAACTATTTTAACCACGGGATTGGGGGGGCTGGGGTTGGTTTTACGGCTTTCCTTTCTTCTTTTTTGTTCTTGGCCAATCACATGCCTGATAGCTAGTGGTTTCACAATGCATATATGAGTTGTGCATTTGCAGCATTATTTTGATCAGCGCTGATGTTAAAGGTTTTATGTTTTCAAACTGCATTGTAGTATAACAGATCAAATGTACTGTAACTGTATTGTGTTTTAATTCCTTATTGTAGACTTGCTGACTGTAATCTCACAGTTCAGTCATGTGAAGTCATCGCTTCAGCTCTACAATCCTCAAATTCTCCTCTGAGAGAGCTGGACCTGACTAACAATGACCTGCGGGATTCAGGAGTGAAGATTATCTCTGATGCTCTCAAGAGCCCAAACTGTCAGCTAGAAATACTGAGGTATTTATCTCTATATACTGATTAATCAAAGTAAAATATACTACACAAATACTGTAAATACATGTTGGCGTGTGTGTTTTATAGGTTATCAGGTTGTATGGTGACAGATGAAGGTTGTTGTTATTTGGCTTCAGCTCTGAGTTCAAACCTGTCACACTTGAGAGAGCTGGATCTGACCTACAATCACCCACAACACTCAGGAGTTCAGCTGCTCTCTGATAAACTCAATCATCCAAACTACAAACTCAACAAACTCAAGTATGATCAACACTAATACTCTCTGATGTGGTTGTAAACCTGTATATGACTGTGTATGTGAAATAGTCTCAGTGGTTTAATGCTGTTAACATTTCTTTTTTTCTCTCTCTCTCACACTTTATTGTAGTTTGGACTATGGTGCGGAGAAGAGGATTAGACCAGGACTACAAAAATGTATTTTTATAACCACATACACACCCGCACACTGACCAGTAGCTCTGTTTCCATAATAAAGTTGCAAATTTGGATTATCCACAAAATGGGAATAACATATAAAAATGTGTGAATAAACCACTGTTTCCAAAGAGGACGAACAGGAGAAGCCACCGTATTTTTTATATACACTATATAATAATTTTATGCACCTTTTCAGAATACATGCATTCATGTGTTGATGTTTTCATCCAGCATTTTTTCAAAGCATTATCCCAATATTGTTTGATGCCCAGACCTAACATCATTATACAAGGTTTTGCTTTGTGTGTCATTTGTGTTAGCTAAATGGTGATCTCTTAATGTGGAGAAAGAGTCATGTGATTTTTAATGACGTTTGCAAGAACATCGCTTCCTGTTCTTTGAGCTTGTCTTGCTCCCTCACACAAAGGCCACCCCTCTCTATCTCTTTCATTTTCAACAGTTCTACACCATGTTGTTTTTTGCCCATCCTCTTCTTCTCCTCCATTCTGGCCTTCAACCATAGGCAACAGCACAGTCACTAGTCAGATGTTTTCTCATTGCATGACCAATCCAGGTCCATCTTCTCCTTCTCACTTTATCTTGGACTCTCTCAGTCTCTGCCAATTCCCTGACCCTCTCGTTAGTGACATGTTGCTGCCGGCGATTCCTTAGGATTCCCTTGAGGCATTTGTTCTGCAGGGTATCCAGTTTTGTTCTCATCCCCTTTGGTCAGCTTCCAAGTTTTATATCCATACAGTAGCGCAAATAGCACCAATGTCTTAAACAATGTCGCATTGGTCTTACTCTGGCATAAAATACTTTGTCCAGCTTGTTAAAAACTGCACTGACCAGAGCTTTTCTCCTCTGGATGTGAGCTGTGCAATTTCTGTCATGGGTTACATCGGCACCAAGGTATGTAAAGTTCTCCACCTCCTCCACGTCATTTTGCCCTACTTGCAGTGCACCTTTCTGCTTATTGTTCACCTTCATAACCTTGCACGTCTGAGCATTCAGTTTGAATCCAACCCTTCCTGCATTTTCTATCAGTCTTGTAGTCTTTGTCTGCTGCTGGTCAAATTCTGATGAGGGTAAGGCTATGTCATCACAACAGTACTTGAGGACCTAGACTTTGCAGAGGTTACATCTTATCGTATGCCTGGCTTGTTCTCTACTGTCTGCCTCATGACCCAGTCAGTGATCATAATGTCATGGAATCCTGACATGCAGCAGCCTTGCTTGACTCCGGTGATCACTGGGAATTCAGTTGTTTCCCCTTCGTCTATCACTGTGCACTAAAAGTCTTTGTATAGTGCCTCGACAATAACGATCAATTTACTTGGTATGCCATATTACTTCATAATCGCTCACAGGCTCCTTCTGTCAATGGAATCAAATGCCTTTTCAAAGTCCACAAAGTAAGTGTATATTGTGGCATTCCAATCCAGGATCTTTCGCTGGATGAGGATCTGATCAACACTGCTCCTTCCTGCTCAAAATCCAGCTTGCTCCTTCCGGAGGCATCCATCAACTTTGGATCAAAATCTTCCAAAGTACTTCGCTGGCTATCGCTAAGAGGGTAACCCCTCTCCTATTCCCGCAGTCTTGTAGGTTTCCTTTCTTTGGGATCTTGCAGATCAGTCCCTGTTTCCATCTTTCCTTGTGCCAGATATGGTCAAAAATTATTTGTTTTAGTTCTTCACAAGAACCGTTCACGTCTGCCTTGATCATCTCTGCTTTAACTTGGTCTATCCCTAGGGCATTGCCAGTAAGCATAGACTGGATTGCCTTCTTGATTTCCTGTTTGGTATGGGCTTCAACCAGAATCTGAAGAGTTTCTTTCCTCTCATTTTCTTTATCTTGAGTGGGTTATAGAGGCTGTTTCCCACTTAAAACTTCCTGGAAGTGCTCTTTTCACCTGTTCAATTACTCTTCCTTTCTATTTAGCTGTTTCCCATCTCTACTGTTAACTGCACAGCCGTCTTCTTATGATACTGACCTGTTAGTTGATTTACTATTTCATCAACTCTTTTTGCATTCCATTCTCAACTGTGCTTTGTTCCCTCTGCACCTTCTCTGTCATCCATCTTCTTTTGTCCTCTGTGACGTTCTTCTTGACTTTTTTTGTCCTTTTGCTTGTATGTTTCTTTCAGCCTGTCCTTGATTCTTTCAGAGTTTGTACTGTAGATTTCCCCTTTTATCTCTTTTCTCTCATCAATGAGCTGCCACGTTGCTTTACTAATCTATGGTTTACTCTTTTCCTATTCTGTAACCTAGGACTTCCTCTGCAGCACCAACATAGGCCGCCTTCTGCTGTTCCCACATTGTATTTATGTCCTCACTGTCCCCACTCTCCTCCTCTATTTTGGTCAGCTTGCATCTGACTGCATCAGTGTATTTCGTTTTGGTTTCTTCATCCTTCAGTCGTTCCTCATCCAGTCTTGGTTTGACTTTCTTCAGGTGTCTGTTGGTGCTGAGTCGTAGCCTGATTTTTGTTTTCACCAAATAATGTTCATTATTAACATCAGCATCTCTCTGCACTCTGGTGTCCAAAACAGAGGATCTCCACTGCCCGCTTATCATTAGGTGGTCAATTAGCTGTTTTTTCACCATTCCCTGCTTGTTTACTGACTAGTATGACATTGTCAACTTAATGCAGTTCCTCTTCTCCTGCATACAGCACTGTTTGTCCTGTTGCCATCCTCTGTCCGCCTGCTCCTGTCTCTCTGCACTCGCTGATCCCAAGCAGGTTCAGCTTGTACTGATCCATCTTTTTTTCAAAAGACTACGGAGTCAGTTGACATTGGCTTAACTTAGAACTCTCTTTCTATATGTTACATTATTATTACGCTTTTACGGTTTAATCTTAGCCATTTTGCTTCTTATGTTGTCCACCGATTTTTCTGTGAACATTCCAGTGCATGATGGAGAGTTCTTGTTTGGGTGTTACTATACTGTAGATGTCATTGGTCGTTGAGCTTCCTGAACGCTTTGACCCCAAGCCGTCATACTGCCATCACTGGCCATCGTACTAGCCTGCTGCCCAACGCCTCTAATACGAGACCCAGTGGTTTTCTCTTGCTTACATGTTTGTCTTTTAAAATAACCAATAGCGTTTCATTTATGGCACAGTCCAGCAAAGATGTACTTTAACCAAATGTAGAGGGCAGGAGGCTCTAGCATCTAAAGAACATTTGATTGGACAGGAAATTTGATGAGAAGTTGAAGTGTAGGGTAATGTCATTAAAGTTCTAGACTTTTTTAGCGCATGTGCCAAGCTGTAGGTTTTGAATGCTTATATCTTCTGTATGAGTTTTTTGTCAGTGTTTTAGACCATACCAGTTTATATTAATTCTTAAGCCTAACATATTTATACTTAAAGGAATTTTTTTTCTTTAAATCAATGTGGGCTTTAACCATTTGTTCTTCTGTTTAGATTTTTATGATGTCACAGTGGATCTAAACACAGTAAACCCTCTCCTCATGCTGTCTGATGAGAACCGAAAAATCAAACGAGTGGAAGAGCGCCAGCCATATCCTGATCATCAAGAGAGATTTGATGAAGTTACTCAGGTTTTGTGTAGAGAAAGTCTGACTGGACGCTATTACTGGGAGGCCGAATGGATTGGGAAGGAGATTGGAGTTTCAGTGGTTTATAAAGGTATCGGCAGGAAATTTCGGAGCGAGGAATGCTGGTTTGGATACAACAATAACTCCTGGAATCTTCACTGCACTAGCAAAAGTTACACTGCAAGTCATAATCAACAGCAGACAAATATCCCATCAACATCACCGCACTCTAATAGAGTAGGAGTTTATCTGGACTGGCCGGCCGGCATTCTTTCCTTCTACAGCGTCTCTGACACACACACACTCACACACTTACACACATTCAACACAACATTCACCGAACCTCTATACGCTGGATTTAGACTTTTTTATAACACCTCAGTGTTGCTGTGTAAAAATACTAGTTAACAATATCAAGTAATCATTATGTTCATATCTATTTTTCACATGTGAAGAATATTTAAGTCTAATTGTCAGGTGAGAAATGGGCAGGTACGTGGGCAGGTTTTCTATCACCAAGTCTCTTTACTGCGCCGGGAGAATGAAATAAGTGACACACACTCTAGGGTACAGATCTCAGTGTAGTGGAATCTCCTTTTATTCTTGTACAAAATTCAATGGAGGACTCTAGTTGAAAAGCAGAAAATCCTTCTATATTCATGTATGTAATTTGCACAGTGTTTGTAGTTTACTACTGTATACATTCATAAAAGATGGAAATTCTCTACATTTTGAAGTGGAACTCTGTTCCCCCTTGAAATTCACACAAGTGTGTGTGTGTATATATACAGTATTTGTGATTCTGGTCCCAAGGATAGAACTGCACTTTGAGTTTATGCATAGACGGTTTCAGCAGTAACAACATAAACAAACCGCTTTTGTGTAACACAGGTAACTTCCGGTAAACTTTGCTAAGAATCAGTAACAACAAAGTACTTTTAGAGTAGTTTATTGCTGATAACAAGCAAAATAAACAACAAGTAGATAACCTTTCATATTTCATAGCTAAAGCATATCAAAAATTACACTGTGCTATCGTTACTGTGTATAATGTATACAATGTTAAAGGTCCCATTCTTCCTGTGTTTTTAAAGCTTTGATTGTGTTTACAGTGCGCAATATAACACGTGTTAATGTTTAGTGTGTAAAAAAACTAAGTATTTTCACACAATGTACTTATCTCTATAGTGCTGTTTTCACGGTCCTAAAAACAGGCTGATGTCTTACTTGTTCTATGAAGTCCCTCCTTCAGAAATACGTAACGAGTTCTGATTTTGTAGTTTGTTTAGTGTGTTGTGATTCGACAGCAACTTAGCTTAGCCAGAGCTGTTTGAGCCAAAGCTGCCGACTGACGTATACCAGTGGGCAGAGTTTAGTCAAAAACTCTTTTATTGACGTCATTCAACCAGGAAGTAGAGGGTTGTAGTCCAAACCGTCCGTTCACTGTAGGCTTTGAAAGGGGACTTCTATTCAAGAAAATATATCGCCTGGCAGTGAACTTTTAGCTTTATCATTTTGCAGGTATTATTTATGATCTAACAGCAACATGACACACTAACTAAAGTTTGAAAAATGGGATCAGGAAGAACGTGACCGTGACCTTTAACTATACACTGGCTGCCAAATCTCCTTTCACATTGTGGTCATTCGTTATCGCCGTTTCCCGCTGTCTTTAGGAAATCAAAACATTTGTTATTTTTGATGAGGTATTTGTTTCAGAGTTCATTTTATCCACTAGTCAGACCATTAAACAAACTGAAACCGGAAGTAAAGTTCTGACCAAACGCGTAACTGCGACAACGCAGATGCATCCGATGGAACCGTCTATAAATGTTTTTTGTTTTTTAAGAGGAAAAGTTCCTTTTTTCACATCTTGAGATTTGTATTTGTTATTAATGTGTATTTATGCTGCATGGGGCAGTGAAGTCATTAAACATCATAGAGTAACTTTTCTGGTACTACTAACTCAAGTGATTAAGCCCTGTATAAAACGACTTTACTTTTTCCTGTGTAAATATTTTGTGTGTTGCTGCTGTGTCCTTGTTTATCAGATATTTATTCAAACATTTCTGTTTTTAAATTGTGCTTATATTTTTATTATAAAAAAATGCTCAATACATTTTCTGTCTATTTTCATATTACACATTTTTATTAAAGAATAAAAGAGTCTGCTGTAAGCCGTCTTTCTTCTCATGATAAAGTGTGTGGGGTCATGTTCATGTTTACCAAGTTAAATTAAAATATTTAAAATTTATTGTTCACTTATTGTGCAATGATAGAATTCTATTTACATAATTATGACTGATTGTTATTTTTTAGTTTATTTTACATCATATTTATATCCATGTTCTTGAAAAATGTTATTGGAGATATTGCAAATTTTGGAAAAATATGAACTTTAAACCAAATGACATGTAATGTTTATAGTAGAGCAATGGTCTTTAGTAAAAATAGTAGATATTTTTACTGCAATGTTCTCATTTTATGTATGGGCTCTTTTGTACGTCAGTAAATGTTTTTTTTAATCTTATTGTGACTTTATTTTTTTTTAAATAAATGTGCTATAAAAAGCTCAGAGCTAGTTTTGAAGAACTTTCGGTTCTCTTTTAGTCAAAGGTTTTAGTTTAATAAAACTTTCTGCACTACGACAGACCTCTTGTCAGACGTTCTCTAAATGTTATATGAGAATCATACAGTCCAAAAAAGAACGTTTTATGAACATTTATTTATTAGAGGGCTGATTGTAAACTTGAACACACATAACACAGTAATGTGAATTAATGTATCATCCCTAGGATACATTTACATCCATAGATAAAAAACCAACAAAGCATTATTGAAAGAAACCGTGTTTCTAGGTATGTTAGTATCTTTACAATCATAACCTATGTTGAAATAAACATCTGAATGATGACCTTTTTAAGAGTGCAGAATGTCACATGGGTACAAAAGGACACGAAATCAAAACAAACTCAAATACTTTCACTTTTTGTCCCTATCTAGATAAAACATTAAGCTCTTGAAGTTGAAACCTGTTCAACGAGATTCAGTATTTGCCACATACAGTAGTTTTCATGCCAAATATGACAAAGTTATCCGAGCTAATTTGATAAAGTCTAAAAAGAAAAAACTATAAAAGACACTAAAACTTTACACAACAGAAAATCAGTCTAAGGGTGCTTTCACATCTGTAGTTCGATTCATTTGGTCCGGACCAAAGGCAAAAAATGATACATTGTAGCCTTTTAGCAGTTTTGGTTCCTTTTCACACCACACTGATTGCTCTGGGGTCTCATTTATAAAGCGTGCCCACAAAACAGGGCTGGTGTGTACTCCTTTTTTCATGCAAAGGTTTTGATCTATAAAAAAACAAACTTGATGGGAGAATGGCCTTGCAGGGTGGGATCTGAGGATGATTCATGTACGCACACTTGTGGGTAATCTTAGATTTTTAAAGGATTTTTAAAGAAATTACTTTGTTTTATAAGTCTTGATATTTTTTGGCGTATGCAATTTTTGGCTTTTGTGCGTATGTAGACTTTTGGTAAGGTCGGCTTGTAAACAAAGTTTTATGCACTGCAAACGACGAAGCCACCAAATTTCTGAGGCTCCGCCCGCACCTCCTTGCAACTCCAGGTTTGTACGTGACCTGCCATTTTGCTAATGTTGCTAATAGAATCTGTCTACAAACACTTCCTCATCCCATAATGCACAGCGCAGCTGACTACGGCAGCTAGTTTAGTCCAAAAATTTGCAGTACTTTTTGTAGTTAGTTCTGTATGTTTGATCTCTGATCGTGTTCTCACCACAAACAAACCGCCCCAGAGTTTGTTTAAAAACGTATCAAGACCACCTCTTCAAGGAGATCTCGGTCTGTTTGTTTGGTTCGCTTTTGGTGCGCATCACAGTTCGATTGCTGGATTCTCACCTGCCCAAACAAACCGCACCAAGTGAGCTAGCGAACTCTGCTACGATTTAACCAAACTAAATAAATCTATTGTGACGATCAACTGGAAAGCTTCATGCTGCAGTGTACGCATAGCTGGGGGTTCAGTACAAAACTCACGATTGTCCCAATTTTGAATGGCTTGTTTGACTTTCATGCGGCGACGCAAGAACAGACGGATGACGTCAAGGTACCACGAGAGGGATTTGAGAAATCATACGAAGTTTTGAATCGCTCTCGAATCAGCACTTTGATGTCATCCATCTGTCAGTTGTTGCGGTGGGCATGGAGTCGAACAAGTTCATTGGTTCAGAACGTGTACCAAATTGGGGAAGTCACATGATTTCAGCAAACGAGGCTTCGTTACGTAATTTCTGTTTCGTAACTCCAATGGTTTACCATGTTGATCTCTACTGTGGTTTTACTAATTTAGGGTTTTATTATAAATGTTTATCAAATGAAATGTGTTTATTGTGTTTGCTGGTAATTTGAAGTTTTTTTCACAAGCGTGTCTGATGTTTCGAATGCTTTGAAACAGTTAATAAATTAGCGAAGCAATTGGTTCAACTGATTTAAGTTTCGAAAAGCTTCGTTTTCCCCATCAAGTCACCTCTGTTGAGATTTGAATGGCCAGAGAAAAATCTGTCCATTACAACAGCTACTGTGCATTTACTTTTTATCAGTCAACAACAGACATCTGATAACCATAAAAACAAACTGTGTTTTACATCAACACACAATCATGTTGAAATGCTTATATACAAATACTGAAAGATGGGCACCAAACTAAACTAAAATTGGTCACAAAAATGGTGACTTCACATTGTGTATTTTAACAATTCTGATTTTATTTCTCCTAACCAATTTTAGAAGAAACAAGTTGATTAAACAAAACGTAACTAAGAACTCCATCAAATCTGAGCTATGAGAGAGCAACACTTCATCCACATGTCTTCTGCAAACCTTGATAATGGAAACTGTTAGTCATTTTTCTGAAAAACAAAACTATTCTAAGAGTCAAGATTAAAAATGTGGGGGCATCTAATGCAAACACAGAGTTGAATTCGGGTGAAGACCAAATCCAGCACAAACAGGTTTAGTGAATGTTGTGTTGAAAGTGTGTAAGTGTGTGAGTGTGTGTGTGTCAGAGACGCTGAAGAATGACAGAGTACCGGCCGACCAGTCCAGATAAACTCCTACTCTATTAGAGGAAGGTAAAGACACAGGTAAGTCTGCGCTTATCGCATTGTGTACTACAGAGTAGACCCCATTTGTGCGGAATAAAATCCAGGAATTTGGATTATATCCTAAACAACTCTCATTACTGTTGCCCTTTCTCTTTAACTCTTTATATACCACTGATATATAAGCCACTCCGGTCCATTCAACCTCCCAGTAGCAGCGTCCTTTCAGATCCTCTTTACACAGAACATTACAATAATGATCAAATCTCTCCGGATGATCCGGATACGGCTGGTTATCTTTCACGCGTGTCACCGTTCGGTTTCCCTGAGACAGAAGGAGATCAAGACGTGCTGTATTTGAATCCAGTGTGAGATAACAGGAGTCTGTAGATGAGATAACAACACAAACATTCAGGATATGTAGAACTAAGAAGGTATGCATATATTGCTGATGTGTTTATTAAAACGTACATTTTTTCAGTCCTGGCGTAATTCGATTCTCTCCTCCATAATCCAACCTATAGACACACAAACACAAATACTGATGCATAGGAAAGAGATGTAAAGGTGTAAAGACATGAAATGATGTGGGGTATGTGAGTATTAGTGTTGATCATACGTGAGTTTGTTGAGTTTGTAGTTTGGATGATTGAGTTTATCAGAGAGCAGCTGAACTCCTGAGTGTTGTGGGTGATTGTAGGTCAGATCCAGCTCTCTCAGGTGTGACGGGTTTGAACTCAGAGCTGAAGCCAAATAACAACAACCTTCATCTGTCACCATACAACCTGATAACCTATAAAACACACACGCCAACATTTATTTACAGTATTCGTGTAGTATATTTTACTTTGATTAATTAGTATATAGAGATAAATACCTCAGTATTTCTAGCTGACAGTTTGGGCTCTTGAGAGCATCAGAGATGAGCTTCACTCCTGAATCCCGCAGGTCATTGTTAGTCAGGTCAAGCTCTCTCAGAGGAGAATTTGAGGATTGTAGAGCTGAAGCGATGACTTCACACGACTCAACTGTGAGATTACAGTCAGCAAGTCTAAAACAGAGTTAAAAAAAAAGTTTTTTGTTGAAAAAAGTTCATGATCTGTTGGTTTGAAACTATTTTAGCCTTATGTTACTTAGTCTACCCATAAAATATTAAGATTAGACAAATAACATGTGAATTATAATTTTTCTATTTCATTAATAGCTCAAAACCATAATTGGCTCTGGTATGTGGGGGCAATGCCCCCCTGCCCCCAAACTCCACTTCTAAACAGACGTTCCGGAGGAGCCTAAACACAGGCCTGTCAATCATCATTATGGGCGTATCAGGCAGCCTTCAGGCTTTATCTGCAAATCTTCCGGCATCCCTCCTCCTCCCCATCTCCTCCTTCACTGCTCTCTTTCTTCCTCCACGCAGTTCTGTTGTAGGGGGTTAAATTTAGGCCTCGAGCCCCGGGCTCAGGTTCGCTCTCTCTGAAGGTTCAGAGCTCAGGTGCATAGCTCCCTTCAAGGACAGCAAACCAAGTTTGTTTACCACTAAACATTAAGATCTGATTGTGCAGGTGAACTAGTGAACTATGATTTAAACCTGTACACAATGCTGTATTTTCATTTCATGCTCCTTTAACTGTGACATCATGTACTGTACTAATACACAGTGGCGGCTGGTGACTTCTCTTCTGAGGGGCGCAAATTCAAAATATGTGTTCGGAGTGTCATGTGTGTGGCTCGTCACTTCAAAATATTTGTTGGGAGTGTCTTGTGTGTTGATCGTCATTTCAAAATATTTGTTCGGTGTGTCATTTAACCCATGTGCATCATGCATCTTGTCAAAATATGTGCCTGCTGCACACGTGTCAAAGGGGTTTATGAAAAAAAAGACACATTCGCAAAATACTTGCAAGACACTAACTTAACACTGGGGTGGTGAAAGTGCAGTGGATAAGACACTCGCCTTTGGTGTGAGAGAACCGGGTTTGAATCCAATGTGACACACCATTGTGTCCATGAGCAAGATACTAAACCCCTAGTTGCTCCAGAGGCGTGCGACCTCTGACATATATAGCAATTGTAAGTCGCTTTGGATAAAAGTGTCAGCTAAATGAATAAGTAAGTAAGTAACACTAAACTCATGAGATTTAGCAAAAATCTTGCAACGCGAGAGTCACTTTTATCATAAACCCTGTAGACGTGTCTGCAGCAGGCACTTATTTTGACAAGAGATGCATGATGCACATGGTTCACATGAGGTGTTGAACACATGTTTTGACATGACGAGCTAGACACATGATGGGCTAAATACATTTGTGACAAGCTTCGCATCGTGCGCCCTCAAAAAAAAGAAGTCACCGGCCGCCACTGCTACAGTAATACGCAAGGATAACATGTAAAGTACTAAAAAGTCAAATATACACTCACAGAGCTTTTTTACAGTTGTTGACAGCTGGTATAAGTCGTCTTCTGCCCTCCTGTGTTGTGTTGTATTTCTTCGGATCAAACACATCCATCACTTCATCTGACATCTGAAGCACGTAGGCTATTGTTGAACAGTGAGCAGCAGAGAGTTTCTTTGAGGGTTTGTGTGATCTCACAAGCTCCTCAATCTCTCTGAACAGAGTCTGATCATTCACTTCAAGCAGACACAAAAACAAATTGATGGATCTTTCAGCTGAGATATGATCATTTTTAATTCGGTCTTTAATGTACTCTGTGGTTTCCCTAATGGTTTCTGAGGTGTCCACCGTGTGTGTCAGTAGATCCAGTAAGAGTCTCTGATTGGACTCCTGTGAGATGCCCAGCAGAAATCGAAGGAAAAGATCCAGATGTACAGTTTTACTGTTAAGAGCTTTATCTACTACACCTTTATAAAAGCTATCAACTAAATCAATAAACTGCAGTGTGTCAACATGTTTGGTTACTTGGCAGTAAAACACATAGAGAGCAGCGAGGAACTCTTGAAAGCTGAGATGTATGAAGCAGTAGATTTTCCTCTGATGAATCACAGATTCCTCCTTAAAGATCTCAGTGCAAATCCCAGAATCAATCAGTGAGGCGTCAGTGATGTCTATCCCACACTCTCTCAGATCTTCCTCATAAAACATCACATTACCCTTCATTAGCTGTTTGAATGCCACTTCAGCCAGTTTCAAAATCAAGTCTCTGTTGGACTGCAGGAGTTTCTCTGAATCTGTTTCATCATACTTCTCATTCTTCATTTTCGTCTGAATCAGCAGAAAGTGGATGTACATTTCACACATAGTTTTAGGGATTTCTACTCTCTCGTTGTCTTCTTTCAGGAGGTTTTGAAGAACAGTGGATGAGATCCAACAGAAGACTGGGATGTGACACATGATGTGGAGGCTTCTCGCTTTTCTAATGTGTGAGATGATTTTCTCGGCTTGATGCAAGTCGCTGATTCTCTTCCTGAAATATTCCTCCTTTTGGGCGTCATTATTAAATCCCTGGATTTCTGTGAATCGGTTGATGTATTTGGAGGGGATCTGATTGGCTGCCGCTGGTCTGGAGGTGATCCAGATGAGAGCAGAGGGAAGCAGATCTCCTCTCATGAGGTTTGACATCAAAACAGACACTGATGAAGTCTCAGTCACATCAGAAACTTTCTCGCTCGTGTCTGAAAACATCAGCGGCATTCTGCTTTCATCCAGACCATCAAAGATAAACACAACTTTAAACTCATCATAAATCTTTGAGTCCAGATCTTCAAGTTCAGGATAAAAGGCCAGCAGAAGTTTGTGAAAACTGTACTGATCATCTCGAATCAAGTTTAACTCTCGAAATGGAAGCACAAAAATGAAATCAACATCATGATTGGCTGTTCCCTCGGTCCAATCCAGAATTAACTTCTGCACGGAGACTGTTTTTCCAATTCCAGCAATACCTTTGGTAAGAACGCTCTTGATTTTCTCTTTATTATTTAGTTCTTCGGGTAAGGGTTTAAAGATGTCATTGCAGCAGATTGGAGTGTCGTGTGATTTGGGCTTTTTCTCCATGTGTAAAACCTCATGTTCTTCATTCCCTCTTTCAATCTTTCCCTCTATAATGTAGAGCTGTGTGTTTAGGAATGTTTGATTTGTTTGTAGTTTGATTCCCTTAAGTAAACTCTCATACTTGTTCTTCATAATGGTTTTGTGTTTGTCTTTGACATTCTGCAGAACATCATCTGCTGGATGATGAGAAACCTGCTGCAGGTCTTTAGTCTGATCCAGCAAATCTGATGCTGCAGTGTCCTCCTCCATCTCCTTCGTGTCCTCACTGGTCTTCTTAATCTTTATTAAAAGATTAAAATACAAATACCTGAAAATACAAAAATATAAAAAATCCAAATTCATACTTGCATTAAAATCTGAATGCTTCAATTTCACATCCTTCAAACATAATACGGTCAGTCTTCCAAAACCAGAAAAACAGGATGACAAGGCATAAAAGCAACTAGCCATGAAAAATCCAGTTTCAACTTTAATCAAAAGGGGAAGGTAAATATAAGCTTATATAAGGAAATATAAGCTAGCTTCTTCCTTCTCCTTTCTTGTTTTTTTTTTTTTCATTTCTTTTGAACATGTTGAGACTTTTTATTTGTTCATTTTCTGTTATAATATGTTTGCTTACTAATGATCATGTTCTGAAGAAGAAAAAAAGAAAATAATAAATTCATTCATTCATTCATCATAATTTCTGGATGTATTGTGAAAATTTCAGTCGAGTATCTGTTGAATTTTAATAAAAGCGAACCTCAGGGTTTACATAAAGTCACCCAACAGCAAATGTAAAGACCCATGAACGATGTGATTAAAAATAGGGTTTTTAAAAAAAGGCAATTTAAAAATTCCCCATTATACATAAAAACATTTTGTTGTTGAGAAATGACATTTGTATGCTTCTCGTTTTTTTCTACAGTAACGTTACTCAAGATCAGAAAACATTTTTTTGCTATTTTGATCTTGTTTTATCCCATTTCAATTTTGAGTAGCCTAAATAAAAACATTAGTTTCATTAGGCATTTGGCAGAAATGTTGTCAATAGAATGAAACAAAAATGATAATTCACAAAAGTGAACATTTTTCAACTCTATAGAAGACACAATTTCACCACTAACAACAATAATATATGTTGTATAATGATAATACCGACGTAGGTATTAAAAATATTATATAGGTAGGTATAGACCCTTTTACAGCTCACGTGATCAAATAGCCTGCGCGCGCATTTGGGCAACGGAAGTAGTGTTATTCCCCATTGGTTCTAACGTGGTAGCAACTCAGAACGTTTATTAAAACAGTTTCCCAGCATCAAATTGTCTGGTTGTTGCGTTTGGTTGCTCAAATATAATATACTAATATACGTATATATGTATCTGGCAACTTTATTTTTGGCCATCTGCTAACGTCTTCTATCCACTCCACTATAGTACACGGATCTGGTAGCTGTGTTGAAAATGTTGATAAAGTCAACTTTTTTAAAATAACTTACTGTTTGTGTTGCTTCACTGTTGATTCTTACGATACTTCCGTTGCCTAAATGCGCGCGCATACGCTGCCACGTCATCATTGTGTACAAACAGTAAAAGGGTCTATACTGTAAAATATTAACTCAATTCTTCGCTGTCTAAACACGTGGGCACGCGATTCGATCGACGTAAATATCAAAGTATCGCGAGAGCAAATCAAAAGCTGAGATGCTCGAGATCATGCAACGCGAAAATGTGGGAATGAGAAATAAAAAGGTTAAAATAAAGCATTGTTGCATAAGATTGCCATCTTTGTCTGGTCAAAGAAATGTGCAAAAATGCTCAGAACCGAGGACTGCGTAAACATGTCCATATGAAAATTGGCCATTTAATTTCGATATTGACATTTAACAATTAAACAATATTACACCAAAATAACAATGGAGTACATTTCATAGTTTTACTATAAAATCAAGTAAACTGCTTTAATGTGAAGTTAAAGGTTTCATTTTGTATTAAGTATTATACGTATTTTAGACTTACTGAGAAAGTCTCCATGAAATGTCGATTTCCTTTCCTTTCGTCAAGATTTTGCTTTCACTTTCTCAGCAATACGTACTGTAGATCCACCGAGTTTATCCATAATTTGTCCAACAGGGGGCACTGCTTACTTGTCAGTAAATTTCTTGCATTGCCAATATGGTTGGGTTAAATTAACCTAGAAATTCCTTTAAATTAACCAAATCTTTAACAACCTTTATTACAAGACATCTGGGAATGTCAACCTTTTTAAAAGCAATATATAAATAAGTAAAATAACAAAATGTAAAATAAATACATTATGTATTCTCCCTATTTTTTTTTTACAGTTAGCTGAACCAAACAACGTATGTGTGTATTTCCCATGATTAATAAACAAACAAAATTTTGCTTATTTGAAAATGGACCATTGAGCAAACAGTTTGTGCAGCTTAAACCTCACGCAGCGCTGCCCAGAATGATCAGCAGATGTACCGAGTGTGACACAGAAACACAAAACAGTCTGCTCAAGAATTGCTCTTGCAGTACTTTGATATCATACACTGGTTGGTCTGCGAAGTGTCATATGAGGGTAAACACACTAAATATATAGGCTACCGGTATGTATATAAAAATTCAACCCGCCAAAGTGGCTAGTGGGAGTGACTGTATAAAATATATTTAAACAATATTACAAATGCACTATCTAGTGAACTATATCGTGAATTATAGCATTCTTATCTTCAAAAGTAATGAAAATGCTATATTCTACGACTCTCAATTGTATTGATGATATTTTGGAGCATACCTGATGTCCTCCCGCGCAATAGGCTTTATGCCCAGCTGCACTACTTCCTGAACTTCAGCCAGCTCCTTGTTTCCTGTCTGCCATTATTGGACAAACGTATTAATCCAGGTGTGTCTGATTATTGTTGTTGTGACAACTGAGGTCAGGCACACCTGAATTAATCAGTTTGTCCAATAATGGCAGACAGGAAACAAGGAGCTGGCTGAAGTTCAGGAAGTAGTGCAGCTGGGCATAAAGCCTATTATAGAATAAGTTTTTATTTTATAACTAATTTATTTATTACTGTTGATTGCGTACTTCTCAACCAATTATGGGAAGTGGAGTGCAGGTTGATCCCACCTCTGACCCATGCATAGTACTAAAAAGATAAGCATACTGTTACAAACAGAACTCGATTTGAGGGGAAGTCATATTCGTTGAAAGAAATTACAAGAAAAACTTGTAAAACCTCAATTCATGTCATGCATTACCCGTATAACTAATCATGCAACACATTAACATTAGTGTGTTAAGTAGCCTGCAATTTGATGTTTCAAACATGGCACATGCATTTGAAAGACATAGCATTAAATCCCTAACCTGCTGCAGTCATCATAATCTCACTGCAATGCACATCCATGGATTTGAGATTTAAAAGGAGCGGAGGTGTCATATTCAGGACACTTCTTAATTTCAATGACCAACAGAAATAAAAAACATCCTCTACTTCTTTCACACAATTACAAACAAAAATACACATTTTAACATCTATGTAACAAACTTTTAATTTTTTTCCGTTTTAGAGGCGGATACATTGCGTGCTAAACATCCAGTGCCCTACGTGTCCCTCTAAACAGATCGGACAGTAATTCGCTCAAATCCCATCAACCCCTCTAATCTTGTCACATGTGACCACAGAACGCTAATAACAAGAGTGATGTGCTGTAGACTCAACCAATTATCTCACTCTTTACTTTTACCCTGCACAAGGGTCAGTTTCTCTTAGGACGGACCCTGCAGAACTTTAGGTCAATCCATCAGAAGTCCTATTCTTTAGCCATTGAAACTTTGTTTAGGTAGGCTATTTGATCAGGCTTAAGACTTTAAGTTGACTTACTCAAATAGGGCGAGTTGCGAACACAGAAAGTTGGTTTTCTAATCATAGTAATTCTTGAATGAGCTTACTGTCCTTTTGGCACAAGTATTCCACAAGCTTTTGGCCCCAAAGTCAGTTGGCAACCTGAAAGTGATTTGTTCATAATAGATGTGGAAAAAACCCCTGTTGCTTCATCATAATGCAGCAAAAGCTGTAAAAGTTTATTTTCCTTGTATCTCTTTTAATAGACACTCTTTAACTTGAACCAGATGGCATGAACCACAGCCAAGGGCTCTAACAAACGGCAGTGGGCACGAGAGGATGAAAGTGCTGATCTTACAAGCTCTAGTGGATCTAGAATGTAGATACTGACATTATCACTTAGCGGTGTTGTAATCTCCTTCCATCGTGTAAGAGAAAATCACTTGTGCTCAAGAAGAATGATAACTTTACCAGAATTAAAAGCTAGTGTGCACAGCCTAAAAGTTGCAAAAGTCTGACAGGAGAAGAGGATTTTTTTCAATTACTGTTGGTTCGATTACATCTGGGTAATACAAATCTTTACAGCTTGTTCTTCAGTTGGACAATAAGATAAACACATCGCTCTGGTCTTCTTTACTTGCCTGTGCCATATTTGAGTGTAGCCAAAACAGAAGCCTTTTATTAAGTAAAGGATAACCGTATGGTGCAAGAAACTTTGTTGTGACCTTTACATGTGCGTTTTGGCTGATTCTTGGGCAGTTTTGTTGCTATGACTTACTATCAATACAAAATCACAGATCATAAGCTTATTTATATCATAGATTTAAAAGCCAAGTTTGTATTAAACACTCTTTCATGCAGCTGATTCTCATAAGCTGACAGTGCAGCCAACTGATCTTCCCCATCAACGTTACCCATTTATTTATGTTCTGTCTTTGTTTATCTCAATGCAGCGCACCAATTCCTAGCCCCACTCCTTCCCCAGCACCACCTGCCTAGATTTGCTACGGCGGTTCTGTATAAACGTTGGCAGATTGACCCAAGCACCGTGCTGGGTTATAAGCACTGTTATGTTGAAATTAAAATGCGTATTGGCAAATTGAAGTGTTGCTGCTGGGTTCCAACTTGACATGAGATTTTTCATCAACATCATCAAATATATTAATGATTTAAAAAATAATAATATTTCTTCACTTTCTTTAGACTGACATCTGTCCAATCAGGTAAACTTTGCTCTGAGTACCATCCACTACCCAGTAATAGGCAGAAGATAAAAGAGGAAACTGATGCTAAAGTAACTAACCAATTACAAAGTAGGTAAAGGATTTGAATCCTCAGCTCATCTGCAAATGGGATCAGCACTGCTTAACATGGTTTAGTGTGACGTAGAGGAACTTGATGCTACAATCACACAGATCTTCAGCCGGCCACACCCTTTTGGAGGTAAGGGAAGCATCTGTAACAACCTTGTAGCCCCCCAGAGGGTCTATTTGGGTGAATTTAGGTGAAATTATAGAGGCATAGGCCTCTAGTTGCCAACACAATGGACGTTCTTGAATTGTGGATGATCAGAATGGGTATGAAGAGGGAAATCCTAGATATGGCTCTGCTTAATGACGGATTACTGAACTAAGCTTCTGGACTACAAACCTTTCTTTTTAAGGTCTTCAGTATTTCGACAAAGCTAAGAAAACAAAACAACAAATCATAAAATAACAGGACATTGCATTACCTAAAACATATTGAAAGAATAAAAACATGGCATTGATGCCTGTAAAATTTGACTTGGCCAAGCGAGTTAAGCTGGCCCAAGGACTGTGGCTCTTGTACTGGCTTTGTGTTATGGCCGGGATCCTCGTCTTTAGCATGGGCATCTTCTTTAAGATTGAGCTACGCAAGAGAAGCGAGATGATGGATAACAACGAGAGCCATTTTGTGCCCAACCTGCTCATCTTGGTGGGACTGGCGGCCTGTGGTATCAATGCTTTTGGGGGCAAAGTGTGCCACGACTCCCTTGACACGGCCAAGTTTACCAAGTGGAAACCCATGTTGAAGTCCTACATGGTTGGATGTGTGGTTTTCTCCATCGCCCTCTTCGTCACGGCCCTGCTGTGTTTTATGATGCAGATTTCTCTGCACTTTGCTCTGACCGACGGCCTGAAGAACGGAATGAAGTACTACAAAGATACGGACACGCCGGGACGATGCTTCATGAAGAGAACCCTGGACATGACCCAGATCGAGTTTCGCTGCTGTGGAAACAACAACTACAAGGACTGGTTTGAGATCCAGTGGATTAGCAACCGCTACCTGGACTTCGGCAATGAGGAGGTTAAAGCGTAAGTATTAAATACATTTTTGTGTGAAATTGAGTGATTTCTGAAAATGAAAGCTTGTTTGAGAAAGCATGAAAGTAGAAGTCAGAAGAAAGAAAGGTAAGTAGAAATTGTGAAAACCATGTGAAATGTTGAATGCCAAAAAAATCTAAACTTTTTTAAAGTCTTGATTAAATAACGGTCATGTAGAATTTATAAAGAGAGAAAGGGCGGCAGTGAATTATGTAAGTTTTTTCTGCCAGTATTAAATTAAATGATTAAAACCAAAATTACCATTTTATTATAGAAACTATATGCAAAATATGTGATAATAAATGAAATTATTTCATTTTAATATTAATTTTTTAAGGTGATATTGCAAATATTTAAAAATAAAAAACAATTGATTTGACATTTTATTTTTACTACAATCTTGAGGCAAGATTTCCAATATTAAAATTAAAAGGCAAAAGTGAAAAAGAAACTCAATATATATATATTTTTTATTAAGCTCATGCAGTAATAGTGACAAAAATATTTGTATATATTTTATATATTTTAAATTTTATGTTCTATTTAATTTTATAACAAATTTTAAAAGATTATCTTTTTGACTTAAATGCTATTGGACACTTCTCTTGTAATTGTTTGTTATTTCTAGTCGTATCCAAAGCAACGTGGAAGGCAAGTATCTGATGGAAAGCGTCCCATTCAGCTGCTGCAATCCTGGGTCTCCTCGCCCCTGCATCCAACATCACCTGACCAACAACTCAGCTCACTACAGCTATGACCACCACACTGAGGATCTGAACATCTGGACCAGAGGATGCCGTGAAGCGCTGGTGTCTTACTACGGGGGCATGATGAACAGTATCGGTGCTTTCGTACTGCTGTTCATTATCATGCAGGTGGGTTGCATGTGGAAATCCAGCATGTTAGCAATGGCAAACCCCTGATCTTACATTTTCGCAGTTTCTTGATACTCTGTTGGTCAACAGAGAGTATGTTGTGGGATTATAAGGTATGCTGCTGGATTATAAGGTCAGTTGGTGCGTAAAGAATATAAATAGGCTTGAAAAGAAAGTTGGTCATTAATTCTCTCATTAATTCGATTAACACTTTCTGTCTTGATGACATGACGGTGTAAACGTGCCAACCACTGGATAGCTAACACAAATGTGAGCATCCATTCAGGTTGTAGCTGTAGGCTATTTGAAAGTTTAGAGAGATTGCAGCTTTTCCGCGAGTGGGCGTGGTGTCATCTCCGACAGATGACACGCCCCCAGTGTTTGAAAGCAGAGTGATAAATACAAACAATCAAGACTGCAAACCCATTTTTTTTTTTTTTTTTTTTGGTGTTGTATAGATGGAAGATAAGCTTGTTATAATAAGTTTATTACTGCAAGCGACCCTGGACTATAAAGCGACAAAATTTTGTAAACATAGTGAAGCATTAAAGGGATACTACAGTGAATAATGCGCAGTGGGTGTCGCTGGAAGTTAGCTATTATAGTTTATAAAGTTTTTAATTTATATTTTTTTACAAAATTGCATCGATTTTCTTTAGAAGGTCTTTATTAACCCACTGGATTACGTCTGCGAAGGATGGAGGCACTTTTTGTTCCCTAATCACTGTTTACTACCATTATAAAGCTTGGAATAGCAAAAACATTTTTTTTAAATAACTTCAATTGTGTTTGTCTGAATGTGCATCGAGGATGGTTTGAGGGTGAGTAAATCATGGGTTAATTTTCATTATTTGCTGGAGTATCCCTTCAATGAACTCATTACTGTATATTGAGCATAAACACATGAACAGTCCTATACATGATTATCAGTCATGTGACCATATACATCATTCCAGTTGTCTGCCGCCATTTTGTCTATAGCTAGCTTGCTACGATTTACAGCATATTTTCCGCCACATATCTTATTTCCTTGTTTTTAGTTTGTATATTCTATGCATTAGATTTATATAGCCATAAATATGATGTATTTACATATCATGTCATAGATAAATGAGCCCACACTGTTATTTTTATAATCAAAAACAGCGAACATAAAAAAAAACTGTGATTATATGATGAACATAAAAATACAAACTTACTTTATCCGAGCGCAGCTCCACAATCCGGGGCAACTCGATTTCGCGACTTCATTTTTATACAGTCTGGTATTTTTGCACCTCCATCGTGCTCCTTATCACCTTTTCCAGATCACTCTTAACACATAAAAATTCATCTGCAGTCGACGATCCACAATGGAGATTATTTATAACCTCTGGAGAGTTTTCTCAGTGGCTCTCTAAGATGCTACCACAAAACATTCGGGTGCGCAGACTGCGCACGCATGTCTCTGCATGTGTGAGTGCAGATTTGCGCAGAAGTACATTTTTCTGACTTAAGTTGAATACTTGTAATTGTTTCATGATTGGTTACCTCCATCAATCAAAACTTTGCTGGATAGACAATGGCTGGGTTAATTTTGGCTTAATTTAGTCAAAAGCGAAGGTGCGCAAAATGACACCTCACTTACACAATGTGCGCTTCCAGGACATTTTAAGTTCTCAAACCTTATCTGATTGGACAAAACAGGAATATTTCTCAGAACAGTTAAACGAAGCAGAAAGATATGTTTTTTTAATGATCATGAAACGTGATCGTAAGCGCGCATGTAAACAAAGGATGATCTTGATATTTTTCGTTGTTTTGGATTAAAATGTGGGATGCATTTTGAGGAGTGGACCCTTACGTTGCAATGTAAGCTGAAGTTTTTTGGATATGGATCAGAACCATATGGCAAGATATGCAAGTACCGACATTTAATTAATATGCAGTCCATCTGCATTAAAATGTAATCCTTTTCACTCCAGTGTATTGATGGCAAAAACAAGCTCAGAACATGAATCTTGAGTGTTTTAGCTTTCAAATAATGCAAAGTTTATGATTGATGATTGAATATTTTATGTAAAACAAAGTACAGAAACACAGTTTGAGAAGTGAGTGACTTACGCGGTTGACATTTTGGTTATACTTGCGAACCCCTATAGACTTGAGCTTACCGATCTTTATCACAGATTCGCGTTTACGTAGTTAACACAGAGAGGACAAGGCATCATTTATAAAAACTTGCACTTCGAAACCGTCATTAAAAGTTTGCGTGTTTAGGACTCTAAATCCCTGTTGTCATGTAAATGACAGCCAAACAACATAAAAGTTTCCCCTTTAAAGTTGAAATCATTGATGTGTAAACAGCCCCTCAGATACTTAACAAACAATGTTCCACCATGAGTTTGTTTCCTAAAATAAACAGTCCTACTTCTAAAAACATGGCACCCACAGTTTACTACAGTATATGTTCTTGTAGAAGTAGTCCATGTATGATTTGTATGCTTGGCACATCTGGGCACAGCAAACCTTAAGTTGAGCTGTTGCATAACAGTTGATGTGACACCAATTATTCAGAAAAAGTAGTTTGAGAGGGTTAACCTTGATTCAAAATTAAGGAATACGCCTAAAATCTTTTTCTTGGAAAAGTCACAACAATGGAAGCACACGCCAATTATGTGAGCCAATCTAACATAGTCAAACCCTCAATAGACAAATATTCCTGAGACATGAATCACTTCTTCTCATGGTGGAAACACCTTGAGGTTGAGATATAGTTTTCTGGTGATCTGTTCTGTTGTTTTTGTGTTGCAGGGATCTGTGACTGTTGGACTCCAGTATCTGACCACCTCCCTGGAAACCCTGACAGATCCAGAGAATCCAGAGAGCGAAAGCGAGGGCTGGCTTTTGGAGAAGAGCGTGAAGGAGACCCTTTCTAGCATCATGGCAAAGATCAAGACGCTGGGTAAAGGAAGCCAAGTACAGGAGGGAGATGCACAACCCACTGCAGCAAGCTGAGAAAGCCCCGCCCATCCCCACCCATTGGGACTGAGGCCTACATATTTTGATGGAAGGAAAGCATGAAAGATGTAAATAAGATTAAGGATATACACACTCTACATCCAAAAGTTTTCAATTGTGAATAAATGTTCACACTACCATGTAAATATAAAGCTTATTTTTTATCTTATATTTTAAGAAAATATATCTGTAAACATGTGAAATGTTAGTCAATTTTAGCAATATCTGATAATACGGCCAACAGTGACCTGTTGCATGAAGTGGCGGAACAAACTCAACAAAGTTTTAGGTTGAAAATCCAACTCAGGTTAATTTACAGTTAAATTGTTTTTTTAAATAGAACGCATTATGCTATCGCGAAAATGACCTTTCATGCAGTGTGTCATGTGGTTGTAAGTGAATGTAAACAGTCTGCAAAAGCTGCAAAGCTGAAAGTGAACGTAACTCAAGTTACTGGCTTTGAAAAGAAAGAGTCGACTCAGAGTTGCTGAAACAAGTTTTCCAGGGTTCGAATCTCTTTACCGTAAAGTTGCTACGTCACGACTTGCAATACCCGCCTATGTTCTACGTAGTCTCTACCGCGAATACACAAAACCCTATCATGTCAAGAAGACGCTGTGCTTTCTCTCTTTGAGCTGTGAAAACAAATTTGGGTTAATTAATGTGGGTAATGCCTAGTTTAATTGGACCAGATTGCTCCTCTGAATCATAACCTGTAAGTACGATTAATAATTGTTGCTTTTAGGTTCTGTTGAGCATGCTAAATATGAAGTTTTTTTTTACGTTGTGTTGTGTGCACTCAAACTAACCGTCTATCTCAGCCTCAAGCTAAGCGGCTAACTAACGTTTATAGCTCTGCTAATCTGCTATCGGCCCGCTATTGCCTACAAACGTGTTGATTAATATAGAATGTCTGGCATTTTTATTACCTGGAGTCAGAAGAACGATATGTTGGTTAACAAACTGCAGTGCTTCATCAGTAGGCCTACTCTGTTTCTGTTCGGCTAATGCATATAACGTTATTGTTTGGGTGTTTACTACCAAGCCGTGGGCCCGTTTTGCTAACTTAATCAATTTTTCCTTTTGAGGTTTTATTTATATAACAGTATGGTGACCATAAAGGGCATCCATCCTTCACTGAAGTAATCCACACAAGGCTTTTTAAGGGCAATTGATGCGATTTTGTAAAAAAAAATCCATATTTAAAAATCATGGGACATTTTTCTGTGAACTATCCCTTTAAGTCAGGTACCTAATCAGTTTTATTTGTTTCTTATCTTTTGTGCTAATTTTTCATTTTGACATTTTTCTGTACATTGCACGCTTTCTATGCAGCCATGTCAGTCTGTGGATTGAGTTGATCATGTAGGCTCCATTTTGTGAAATAAATATGATAAAGTGATTCGGTGTTACCAAATTTTTGTAGTTTTGCTTCAGTCTTTAAAGGTCTTTAGAAGTGAAAGTAAGTGGATGTAGAGTTGGTTTCAGGTGAGAGATGTTTGGACAGCAGCAGCCCAGCGGGACACAGCTTTACGTGATTGGATGAGGAGGAGAAAATGGATTACTAAAACAACTGCTACAGCAATACCTGTACCAGACACCACACAAACATTACATTAACCTAACCATGATAATGACAAGCTATTTATGATGACTACTTGTGGTTATGGTCTTACTACTCACTGCTTAACAGCTTGCACATTGTCATAAGGATAAAGACAAATATATTTCAAAATAATGATTTCAAGGTGAGCAGGGTGCTAAACTGGACATCTGTCAATTGCAATTTTCTTCAGTCCTCAAGTCCATAAAAAGTGACTGGATGGATAAGAGCTGGTAATCAGCTTACCTTCTCAGGTAAAGCTTTGGGACAGGTGTATCTTACACAGTAACGTACACTGGATATCTCTATTACAAAACTATATGTCTTTGTACTTTATAAACGGGTAACACGATTTTCGGATCTTATATTTAATTATTATAAACTGTATATTAGCTATAGATTTGGTTTAAATTATAGACATGATTTACTAATCAAAGGTATTAGGAGGAGGGACATTCATGAGCTACAGATCATTTAATTGGATAAATGAGTGGGCACAGTGTGAGTCATCAATATGTTTGGCCCGTATTCCCAGAAGAGTCTTTGTATTTTAAATATGTTTTAGGAGAACCCCATCATATAGGTGACTTCAAAGGATAAACTAAACTCCAAATATCTGTGCAAACCTTTAAAAGTTTCCTCTTAGGGCACTGAAAAAAACTGTTAGTGTCAATAAAAAACTAAACTAATAGTATGCTATTATATTATTGTACTTCCAGAGAAATCCTTATTTAAAACAAGACTCTAAACACAGTGAGATGGACAGTGGCTTTAACTCGAGATGTAATCCTCTTTATTCCAATCTTCCTGGATGAGAACTGGATTTGGACAGAACAAGGACACGCTGGAGAAATGCTGTAGCCAGCAAAATGGGTTATTTGCTGTAAACTGGGTCAACAGGGCCGCCTTAAACTAATGTGAGGTCCTGGGGCTGAGAGGTTTTGTAAGCCCCCCATCCCCTCAATTTATAGACTAATAAAAAAAGAGTGTAATATCTATGTAATCTACATCACAAAATGCATTAGTTTCTTTCGAGACATACAACAGCGACTTTTCCCTCTGTGACCCAGAAAACACCATAATATCATTATTAACATATCACTGAGCACTTGGGCATAAAGACAAGACACTTTATTTAACAACCACACACAGCAACTCGTGGGGATAATAAAACCAAAATGTGTGAGTAAAAGTATATTTTTTATAAGATTTCTGTTTATATAGTTTTTGAAATATACAAATTTGCAGAATATTGCCACTCACTAACTCAATGCTCACCACAGTTTAAAAAATATAAGAAGTTAAAGTTAGTTTTAAAGTGAAAATGCACTAATGATAACAAAAGTTAAGTCTTTATAGACAGAATTTTGTTTTTTAATCAGTTATTTATTTTGTAGGCTATTGAAGATATAGTATGCATTGTATTTAGTATTTATTCATACATAAGATCCCACAACAGCGATTCAAGCTCATGCACTCATACAAAAGCTGTCACCGGGACGATGCCCTTTGAAAAGATAAACCTAAGATCAATTTAACTGGGGGTTAAATGTTGCAATTTAATCTTGGTTGGGTTCACATTCAAAAGGCAATATTTCCAAACAGACCAGACTTTGTTAACCCACAAATGCTCCTCGTTTTCTGTTTACACTTCTGGCCCTTGGAGTCTATTTGACCCCAAAATTGAAAGCATAATTGTAAGAAAAATATACATTTTCAATAATACAAATAATATATCTTTTTTTGTTGTTTACTTCTCATCTATACAATAAAGCTGTGTTTTGAGAGATTTGAAGTACTTTTGTACCTGTTTACCAGTAAAATCCTCAACTACACCATATTGGCTTGCCTGAAAAATATAAAAATTTTATGAAAATTCACATAAATTATGATCTACATTTTATTTAAATAGTTTTTAGATATTGATATAGGTGTGAGGTGTTGAATTCAGGCATATATTAAAAAAAAAACAAAAAAAAAACAACACAGAATTACAGTGTAGGAATTAAATAATTAAGACCGGCAGATTCCCAAAGAGACCCATTCATTTTCCTGTATATGGACAACTGCTCAAATCATTACTTTTGTGATACATTTTGTAAATTTATGTTTATATAAACATTAAAAGGACATTAAAAATAAATATTATTTCAAATAGTCATTTTTTATAGTTTTTGATGCATTTAGAAATTTGACTGAGTGTAAGTGTGTGTGTCTTTGTGTGTGTGTGCATGTACGCGCATGTGTGTGTGTGTACATGTGTGTGCATTAGGTCACACCCCTTTATGTGTTATTTTCTGCATTTGTGACTGATTTTATTTGCCAAATTCCACACAAATGCTCTCTGTGGCAGTCATGTGTGTGTGTGTGTGTGTGTGTGTGTGTGTGTGTGTGTGTGTGTGTGTGTGTGTATTTGTGTTTTTTGCATTGCATTTGTGCAGAAGTACCAGGCCTTCATTTCTGTGTCAAAATTTTCAGATTTATGCTGAATTTATTGATATTTATTTTTGGACAAATGGAAAAAAAGTACATTTTTTTAATCTCCCATTCACTTTCAATTGGGGTCATATTGACCCCAAGGGACAGATTGCTAAAAAAATGTTTTTACATGCCTTTAAAACAACCAAATCAAGCCCAGTTGTTTGTGTATGTAAAGATAGATTATTTAGGAAAAGTCACAAAGTTTTACATCTCTGAGATGAAGGGAACCTTTTTTATGAAATGTCGTGGTTTTGGGGTCATATAGACCCCAAGGACCGATTGAGGGTTAATAGAGTCACGTGTGAGTAAACTCTCCTTTAATTGCATCTGTTTATTTTCTGTGATTCTGCTCAAAGTTATCCATCAGGATGGACAGACAGCCGTTTTGCAAGATTATTGTGGCTTTTTATACCATTTTCTTCCTGCTAATCTCATACTTGACTGTTCTGAAGTTGTACATGCAATTAGAAGTAAGTTACCTAACCCTGAAATATTAAATATATGGAAGTTATGATGTTTAACTACTAAATGCACCAGAAACTCCAGAATTACAGGAGAAAAAAATGTCCCTTGCTGTCACTGGTGCGGCAGTACCCTTTAAAAAGATCCTTATATGTAGAATTTAGATACATTTGGTACCAATATGTACCTCTGAGGAACTCTTAAAGGATTGAAATTCATTCTTTATTGATTCCGTTTCCTAAAATAAATGAGTTGTTATGAAAGTTAAAGCATCATAATGATTTGTGTGTGAGTGAATGACACATCAAACACATCCTCAGGGAATAATGATCTAATAATCACATTAACAGACACATGTTGTGAGGGAATGAGGCTTTTGGAAAACATTGATTGCTCTCCTAGTGTAATATCAGACATTAAGCAGGATTTAGTTTTTAATATCCACAATGCACACTTTTAACTTCTTGATTTAATGAATTTTATGACTGATAAAAGTAAGTTTAGGCTTACTGCTTTTTTAATTTGCTAATATAACTTTTGATACTAGACTCACTATTATTTTGCCAGTTACTAATGATAATCATTTTATGGTATTATTGCAAATTCTTCATGTACATTATAATTATCCTGTTTGTATTTCACATCTATATTTTTGCATTGATCTATTATGCTAAAAGTAAAAGTAAGGGGTGGTTTCCCAGACAGGGCTTATCCTAGTCCCAGACTAAAATGCATGTTTGAGCTGCCTACTTAAAGGTGGTGTGTGTAAGTTTTAGTGGTGAAGTTGTGAATTGCAAACAACAGCTCAACCCTCAATTTCAAAACGCATATGGCAGCCGCCACAGGACAAACATGTCGTCGTGTGAGACAACATAGGGACAAAACGCACTCTTTAGAACAGTTTGTCCATTTAGGGCTACTGTAGAAACATGACGGTTACTTTCATGTAAGGAGACCTGCAGTGTATGTGTATAAAAACGGCTCATTCTAAAGTAATAAAAACAATACATTTCTTTATGTAAGGTCACCACTGATAATATAGTTATGTAGATTATATTGCATTTCTGTCAAGAGATCCTTCAAAAAGTTACTCAAGGCACCTTTAACATCAGTGCTATTGTTTTGTCTCAAAATGCACAGTCATATTTTTGTAAGGCATGTTTGGAAAAACTACTTAAATATCTTAAAATAACTAAGACCTAGTCCTGGATTTATCTAAACCCTGTCTGGTAAACTGCTCCTAAATGACTAATTATAGTCTCAGAAGTCTATCTTGATACATCATTCTCATCCTTCCAGCTAAAAAAAACAATCATCAATCAAAAAAGACTGACAATTCTCTGTGGGAGGGGCTCTTTACAGAGTCACTTGAAGCACTTGCCAAGCCATGCACAGCATTTGAATCGTCCTTGAATAAAGGTGTTTTAGTACAATTTGAGATTGATACGTTTTTACATTTATATAGCTTTTTGGAGCACTTAAAGCGCTTTATATGTGAAAGGGGGATTCTTCTCAACCACCACCAATGTGCAGCATCCACCTGGATGATGCGACGGCAGCCATATTGCACCAGAACGCCCACCACACACCAGCTTATTAGTGGAGAGGAGACAGAGTGATATAGCCAATCAGTGCATATGGGAATGATTTGTAGGCCAATGGGCAAGTTTGGCAAGGAGGCTGGGGCACACCACTGCTCTTTATCGAATGACATCCTGGGATTTTTAATGACCGCAGAGAGTCAGGGCCTCAGTTTCACATTTCATCCAAGGACGGTATTTTTTGACAGTATAGTGTCCCCGTCACTATACTGGGGTTTTAGGACCCACACAGACCACAGGGTGAGCACCCCTACTGGTCTCACTAACACCTCTACCAGCAGCAGCATGGTTTTCCCAGGAGGTCTCCCATCCAAGTACTGACCAGGCTCAACCCTACTTAGCTAGTATAGGGTGTGCATGAGTCACAGTATTTTGTTCTTTCACAGTCACATCACTCACATTATCAAACAAATAAAGATTAACCTTTAGGAGAAATACACAGATTAAACATCTTCAAAGCAATCCCTGCAAGTAAGCCTACGATGGCCCTGTACGGGCATAGCAAAAAGTAACAATGAAGCAGATTTAAAAGCTCAGTTATCCTCTTTCTCACCATCTCTGTCTGAAACATAAAATTGCATTTCACGTCATACTTGTAAAGTCATTGGGTGTTTCATGTAAAGTCACCATTATTGTGATCAGTTGTTGTTTTAGTTGGACTTTGACTCTTGAATGTTTGTCATTTTTGACGATTGTCATGTTTGACGAGAAAAATAACAAATATGCACTTTTAAACCACAACTTCTCGTCTAGGTACGGTCCTGTGATGTGCCAGCGCGACCTCACGTAAATGCGTAGTGACGTAGAGAGGTCATGTGTTACATATACTGTATAATACGCACATTTGCGGACCATTGTAAACAATAAACTGACACAATGACATTCATTATTATCATTCCACATACAACAACGTCGGAACGGCCCTCTTTCTCCACACTTGTAAACACTGGGGCGTAGTTTCGCGTTCGTCCTCTGTGACCTCTTGACGTCATGATGTGTCAAAAATAATCGTTTCGCTAGATAAGACCATTATGCCTCGTTTGGGATCGTTTAGAGTCCTTTGAAACTCAGATGAAAAAAACTGTTAAGTGTTGAATTAAGTATTAATTGTTGGTCTCTATTAAAGTCCATTAAAATGAAAAAAATCCTGCAATGTTTTCCTCAAAAAACATAATTTCTTCTCGACTGAACAAAGAAAGACATCAACATTTTGGATGACATGGTGGTAAGTAAATTATCTGGATTTTTCTTTTAGGAAAATGGACTATTCCTAAGTACATTTGGTAGCAATGAGGTACTATTATAAATATTATTATAAACTGCCACATGGGTTTTTCAATGTATTTCATCTGCAACAAAGAGTCAGCAGCTTTATTTATTTATCTACAAGTAATAGCTGTTTATTTATTAAAGGTGCAGTGTGTAAATTTTAGTGGCATCCAGTGGTGACGTTGTGAATTGCGACAACAGCTAATTCCACTCTTTCGAAACACCTAGATACTATACATAAGGCCACAGGGAGGAAGCCATGATGATATAGAGCTATACACACGACTCCGAGGGCGATATTGCTTTTATACAACAGTTCGATGGCATACGTTTGAAAAAAGAAAACTAGTGATTTTAAAAGCCTCTTTGTTGGGGAACTACTTTCTTCCACCATGGATTTGAAGCTCAGAATGACAGGTAACACTTTTGGCTGTTTTGAATATCATAATAACTCAATAGACGAAATAGCCTGGCCTAACTAAGCTGGCCACAATAAAAGGCCACTCTAAAATGTGCAATTTTACTGTATCAATAACAACAGTGTCCTTTTCGAGTAGTTTATTTCCTATAACAAGCCAAATAAACAACATTACCTTAGATCAAATCATAGCTAAAGCGTATCAAAAACTACACTGAGCTAAAGTTACTGTGTAAAATGTGTACTATAATGTCTACAATCTTAACTACAGATCGGCTGCCAAACCTTTCAAAAAAATAGCGGTGATCCATGATCGTCCGTCGTCTCCCCTCATCTTTAGGAAACTAAAACATTTGTTATTTTCAATTAGGTATTTGTAGGGGAAAATGTGGGCTAACTATGGGCACATTGGGCAAAGTGTAGGCTAACTATGGGCTTACTGTGAGCTCAGCTCACTGGGCAAAGTGTGGGTTTACTGTGGGCACACTGGGCAATAAATAGGCACCCTAGCTATAAATACATGGTAGTAAAATTATGTGTAAAATGCGGATTGGATTTCTTTAACAAAACCACATGAAACCACTCATCACTAAACAAAAGAAACAGAACAATACGAAACTCCTCATCAGTTGATATTATCTTCTGATTCTTCCCCAATCCTGCTCTCTGGCACTGCAGTTGTGGTGTCCTGGTTGCTTTTTTGTCACACCATCTGAGTGAAAACATAAAAAACATTAAAACTGCAAGCAGTGATGGAAGGGCCCTCGCACACATGACACCGCCACGCCGTGGCTTAAGAATGAAAGGGAACAGTAGTAAATAGGCATTTAAGCATGTAAACATAGGTGAACCATTTAAAAGTGTAGTATAATGTGCCACATTTCCTGTTGCTAATTACAAATGACAGCGAGGTAGCATCGTGTAAGATAGCATGAGAGAGAGAGAGAGAGAGTGAGCGAGTGTGTGTGAGTATGAGTGACTACATGTAAATATTGACATGTAGATGTGTTCAGTCCAGGACTCTTATCAATCATGTGAAGTTCGGGACAGATCAGACATTGCATAATCATTGTAAACATGTCACTTCCTGTTGCCAGCTGGTGGCGCTATAACAATAAGTGACTATTGACATGTAGATGTGTTCAGTCCACGACTCTTATTAATCATGTAAAGTTAGGGAAAGATCGGACATTGCATAATCAGTGTAAACATGTCACTTCCTGTTGCCAGCTGGTGGCGCTATGACCATAAGTGACTATTGACATGTAGATGTGTTCAGGTCAGGACTCTTATTAATCATGTGAAGTTAGGGAAAGATCGGACATTGCATAATCAGTGTAAACATGTCACTTCCTGTTGCCAGCTGGTGGCGCTATAACAATAAGTGACTATTGACATGTAGATGTGTTCAGTCCACGACTCTTATTAATCATGTAAAGTTAGGGAAAGATCGGACATTGCATAATCAGTGTAAACATGTCACTTCCTGTTGCCAGCTGGTGGCGCTATAACCATAAGTGACTATTGACATGTAGATGTGTTCACTCCAGGACTCTTATTAATCATGTGAAGTTAGGGAAAGATCGGATATTGCATAATCATTGTAAACATGTCACTTCCTGTTGCCAGCTGGTGGCACTATGACCATAAGTGACTATTGACATGTAGATGTGTTCAGTCCAGGACTCTTATTAATCATGTGAAGTTCGGGACAGATCAGACATTGCATAATCATTGTAAACATGTCACTTCCTGTTGCCAGCTGGTGGCGCTATAACCATAAGTGACTATTGACATGTAGATGTGTTCACTCCAGGACTCTTATTAATCATGTGAAGTTAGGGAAAGATCGGATATTGCATAATCATTGTAAACATGTCACTTCCTGTTGCCAGCTGGTGGCGCTATAACCATAAGTGACTATTGACATGTAGATGTGTTCACTCCAGGACTCTTATTAATCATGTGAAGTTTGGGACAGATCAGACATTGGATAATCATTGTAAACATGTCACTTCCTGTTGCCAGCTGGTGGCGCTATAACCATAAGTGACTATTGACATGTAGATGTGTTCAGGTCAGGACTCTTAGCAATCATGTGAAGTTTGGGACAGATCGGACACTGTATGCCTGAGTTCCAGCAACCTGTTTCATAGCGAAACATCAAACTTTGGCTGTCCGAAACAGACACAAATTTTAATATAGAATCAAATCCTTTGCAATTTAGCATCACAAAGGCCTTAAGATGAGACTCGCCAAATATGAAGATGATCCTAAAACTGTAGGAGGAGTTAGTTAAAGTATGACTGCTGGAAATGAGAAAAACTGAGCCAAAATCTGAGAAATAATTCAAAATAGCTGACTTCCTGTTTGGTGTACTGTAGGGCATTGCTCTATGAGACTTTTTTGTAGGGCTTGTAATAATACATGAGCATACCGAAATTCGTAATTGTAAGTTAAACACAGTCCAAGGGCTGCTTCATTCAATATTTGAAAGTGGCGCTAAAACATGTTCCTTCAGGTTGCCAGCTGGTGGCGCTATGGCTATAAATGAAAATTGTTATGTAGATGTGTTCAGGTCAGGACTCTTAGCAATCATGTGAAATTTGGGACAGATCGGACATTGTATGCATGAGTTCCAGCAACTTCCTGTTTCATTGGAAAACATCAAACTTTGTCGGGCCAGAACCGACACAAATTTTTATGTAGAGTCAAATCCTTTGCAATTTAGCATCACAAAGGCCTTAAGATGAGAATCACCAAATATGAAGATGATCCGACGAAAACTGTAGGAGGAGTTAGTTAAAGTATGACGCCTGGAAATGACAAAAACTGCGCCCAAATCACAAAAATAACTCTGAATAGCTGACTTCCTGTTTGATTTACGGCTTCACTCCAAGAGACTTTTTTGTAGGTCTTGTCATGCTACAGAAGGGTACCGAATTTCGTAATTGTACGTCAAACACAGTCCGAGGGCTGCTTCGTTGAAAATTTGTAGGTGGCGCTATAGAGCCATTTTCCCACGCCTAATTCCAAAGCCTACACCACATGTAAATTTTCATCACTCTTGACATCTCTGCAAAATTTCATGAGTTTTCGAGTATGTTTAGGCCCTCTAAAGTCCCGCTGAAGTCGGAGAAGAAAAAGAAAAAAAATAATAATAATAATAATAACTCCTTGAAGAACAATAGGGTCCTCACACCCCGGTGTGCTCGGGCCCTAAATATAAACATCAACATTAAAACAAGTTTTTTTTTATGAAAAGTCAGTCATGGTAAATCCAAGTAACTACTTGTATAAGAGATTTTCACCTTTATTTATTAGTTCCAATTATTAAAATACTTGATTTGAGACCTAGTTTTTATGTGCTTTAAGTCTAAGCTAAGATATATTTTCAGTGCCAGATAACAATGGTGTAATGTTTTAAGTAAATTTATATTTGTAAATGTATGCAAAGCGAAGTTGGGATAATGTTTTGTGCGTGTTGCTTGCTCATGACTCGCTCCGCCTGCAGTACGTCTCCAGGGGCTCAGATTTAAAGTATCGGTACAGCTGATCTGTCTTTTATAAATCTGATAAAACTAAAGGCTCTTTGGATATATGAATTATGCAATACTACTCTATATGTATTTCAGATTAAAGGAGTACTCCACCCTTAAAATGGGACCCATTGACTTTTCATAGTAGGAATAAAACTAATATGGTAAAGTCAATGGGGACCATTTTTTTTGGGGGGGGGGGGGGCGACTACTTATTTAACATGAGATTAGCAGAAACAGCATGTGATGTGTTATGTGAGCTTTAAGGTGGCAATAATAAAATAAGTGTTAAGATACTACAATTTATACAATGTATACCGCACTCGTTTGTCTTAAAGGGGACATTTCACATTTCAAGACTTTTTTTAAGATGTCAAATAAATCTTTGGTGTCCCCAGAGTACATATGTGTAGTTTTAAGTTGTGTGCAAAAATTTGCCGTTTTGGGTGTGTCCTTTAACGTGCAAATTAGCTTATCTCTGTACTAAATGGCATTGATTTGTTTGGATAGTTTCTTTGTTTTTAGAGAACATCTGTAGGATTTAATTGCTAACAGAAAGGTGATGGATATTAGCCAGTGTGTCACTATTTGATTTGTTTGATTAGAAGGTAAAGACAAATGAAAGATCTGCACTACATTATTTCACAGCTGTGTCACGAGCTGAGTCCAACTGTCAGCGGCCATCAACAGTCAACATTAAAGTTCATAATGTATTAGTCATATCGAATTACTAACAACAACATTACTATAAACTTATTTTAATGAAGTAACCAGAAATTATCTAAAACTTACCTCATAATTTACCACAGAAACGAAAACGGTCGTCTGAGGAGAACATCAGTTAAATCCAGAATGCCCGCTGTTTGAACTCATGAGGCGCGTGCCCGCAAATAATAGGTGGGTTCGACTTCATCCGTGCTGCAAGAACCGACACACCGATGACGTCGAAGTACCGCGAGAGCCATTCGAAATTAGACTTCTGACTCGCTCTCGCGGTACGTTGACGTCATTGCCCTGTCGGTTCTCGCAGCACCCCACGAAGTCGAACAAGCCTAATAAAACATAACGAAATACCATATGTAAAAACAAAATAAAGATGGGAAAGAAGCACTTCTCCAAGCGAAGCACAGACGGAACCGAAAATGACTCAATTAGAACTCGTTCAACATGAAATATTTCTTTTATTAAAATAAACAGAAATATTGGACAGACTCTTATAAAAAATAATTATGGTTTTATTATAGTAAAAGTGTAGTAACCATGGTTTTTGATTTAACAACAACAATAAACATCAAAATTATTTGCTAAGATAATAGCAATCAATAATAATAATTTTAAATATAATAATTTTAATAATATTTATTTTAATAATTATTATTATTACTATGATTAATGGCAAAATAATCGGGGCTAGCTACAGAATATGGGCCTGGGTGGGCAGTTAGTAAATCCATATAATAATGTTAACAATTTACAACAATGTACAACTTTACTGTAAAGTGTTACAAATTATTTTATTCAAAAATGTCTCAGCATCTGTCATAGATCTGCCTATTACAAGAAACAAAAAGTCCTGGTGTCCAATACAAAGGACATCAAATAAAAGTTGTGTTTCGTTTCGTAAGGGTAAGAATTATTTTACATTTCTGAAATACTGCTATAAGTCTAGACACTCATGTTGAAAGAACAATTGATGATTATCAAGACAATATATTATCGGCAAATAAAGTTTTTCTTACTACCCTTGTTGCCATAAAATTGCAATTTTCATTATTTTGAAAAGAAAGTTTGTGTTCTTTGTTAGACCCGTCCCCACAAATAATGGTATTACTAGAAAGCCCAGGAGATCCTCTTCACAGGACAATAGGAGTCAAATAGATTGAACAAATTGTGCTTGACATAGAGGTCTGAAGCTCATGTCCACTACATAGGACAAAAATGAATTGTTGGGTGTCAGGAGGCTATATTGATATTTATTAATTATTACCATTTGACAGTAACAGAGTAACGGCCGATGGTAACGCCAACAAATGTAGCAAAGTTAAAGTACAGTGGGTTTTTTTTTTTACTAGAAATGTACTTAAGTAAAAGTACCCATCCTTAAATATACTCTAAAAGTACTAGTTACCAAAAATATTTACTCAAGTAAATGTAACGAAGTAAATGTTATCAGTTGCTACAAACATCTGATGTCAATATGCAGAGCCGATAACCATAGGCCTACATACATCTGAATTATTCTTATATGGCTTAAATGGTTTGAATATTTGTTTGTTTACCCCAAATTAACCAAAGTTAATATTCAAGTTATTTACAATTATCCACTTTATTTATATAAACTTGTTAATGCATTTGTTAAATGTCTAAGTGTTTAAACATAATGAATAAAATGTCACTCAAAAAATGTGTGTGTGTGTGCTCCAGAATTCAAATGAATCTTATGCTGCGTTCCAGGCAACCTGTAACCCGTAACTCACGACTTCAAAACCACGACTCACGACTTTGAACTGGGAGTACATCGATCTAGTACGAGTTCACGGGTGGGAAGTCACGGATTTGACTGCCGTTCCAGAGCACTTTCACCGGTAGAAGGTTGTAAAAACACGAGTTACAGGCTGCCTGGAACGCATAGGGTCGTGAGTCGTGGTTTTGAAGTCGTAACTCACGGGTTTAAAAACCTGCCTGGAACGCACCATAAGTCAAATCAATAATTTCATTAAGCAGGCCAAGACACTAAATGTAATGATGAGAGTAGGCAGCAGATTCAAGTGCAGGTAAGGTTTATTATAACAAAATAAAACAAGATAATCCAAATGGATCATAACAGAAACATCATCACATTACTCCACAAAGGATAACAGAAACACAAGGGCAATATATACAACTGGGTAGGAAACAAGACACACCTAGGGAGACAATCAGACATGGACCAATACAACAAAAGAACTACAAAAGACTACAAGCATGGCAGACAACAACAAGACTTCAAAATAAGAGACATGGACAGGGGAAACACAAACAGGACTGTCACACTAAACCCACCTGTTAGATACTGTAGATATTTAGGGGTGATTTCTTGGATAGGTCTCAGTCTCAGACTACAATGCATGTTTGAGCTGCCTTCATTTAAAAACCTCTTGTATTGAAACATCTTAACATATATCAGTGCCATTGTTTTGTCTCAAGATGCACAACAGTATTGTTATTTTGTATGGTATGTTTGTAAAAACTACTTAAATGTCCTAATACAACTAAGACCTAGTCCTGGATTAATCTAAACCCTATCCGGAAAACTGCCCCTTAATCAAATAAAATGTTCTGATATGTAGTTAGTTGACAAAAATTTGACCAAAACTAAAATAGAAATGATACATTTTTAGTAAAAACTTTGAATTAAACTGTGTCGAAGTTTATACAGTATTGAGGTTTGTGAGATCATTGAACAGTGTTAGACTTTTAGGGGCAGTTTCCTGGAAAGCGTTTAGACTAGGTTTAGTTATATTAGGACATAGTTAAATAGTAAAAAAAAAAAAAAACAATTCTGGTGTGCATCTTGAGACAAAACAATGGCACTGATATATGTTGAGATATGTCAGAACAAAAATATGCATTTTAGTCTGGGACTAGGATAAACCGACCTGTTGTGTTCCTATATCAGATGTAGTTGAGCTGTGATTTTGGGGTGTAGTTGTGGTCAGAGACAGATGGATCCTCCCATTGTGTTTCTGAATCACAGTTCAGGAGCATGTGGACGTCTCATCCTCACAGTTGTCCACTGCTTCACTTACGCACACCGATGCATCTGTGAAAATAATATAAACATATTTTTACATTAAAATACTTCATGATAATTAATATATGATGGCACCCATACTTAAACAGAACAGAGAGATGCATTTAAAACAAGACAACACCAGTGTTAATTAATAACTCATCATCAATATCTGAATATCTTTATGCGTCCGAAAGTAGAAATCCCTCTCAGACGAAAGTAAGATGACAAAATGAATGCAATGCCGTCACATTCATCGGCGACAGATCCTGGGATGCAAAGTTGAAGGGTTTGATCATCACAGATTTCATTGCTTCTGGTTGATGGCTGCAGTCATCATTGAGCATCACACTGAACCGGAGCTGAGTCTGGAAACAAAAGCATGAGACATGCAGACAAAACAAACTGATGTTAGATTGGAGGCTGCTGATATAAGTTTTACAGTAAGATAGATGTGTGTTTGGTTCAGGTCAAGCTCACAATAAACATGTTTAGGTAATAAATCAGGTGAACGCTTGGTTAAACAGACGAGTCTCGATCTGACTGATCAAGTGTGTCTGACTCCCTAACAAAGGAAGGTCATTCAATACAGATAAAACAATGTACAAAATAAACATTTAAAACTAATGCATATAAATCAACTAACAAAACGTGTTAATAATTCACTGTGTAACACTTCTTCCTTTCTTTCTTTGAATCTTCTTCATTGCTGGAGGTATACAGTTATATACAGTTATACAGCTGTCTGTCTGTGGCCATTTGGGAACCATGGGGAAGAAACCCTGCAACTCATGACGTCTGCTTATATGAGTTAATGTTATTGCAACTGGTGCTTAGTTATGACAATAATGTTAAATGTTATGTTGAATTGTATACCTGTATTTTAAGCTTGTACACTGTACTCATCTGTAATCTATCCTGTTTACTGTTACTATTATAGACGAATGGAGAAGTAAAATTTTTTAACATTTACATTTTTCTAAATTATAAGTTTACACATATTCATATCACAGCTTCCTCAACAGATTACTCTTAATGGAGAGGACAAAGCTGTAACAGACTTCCCCTATCACCTCGATTATAAAGCTCTCATTTTTGGTTAACTAAGCCTGGTCCCCGGAGAGGTTTTAACATTTAAATCTGTCGCTTGACAACAACTACAGGATGAGATTTTAAGATTCAAATAGATCAAAGAAAAGTATTAACAATAAAATCCAGCTAACTGAGTAATCAAAGTATTAAAAACAAACCCAGATCTCAGTTTTAAAAACTTGTTAACCAATAATCTCAAGTTTCAGCTGTGTACAAAATATTTAATTTGTAATTCAGGATGGGGGGGGTTTGCTTCATCGAAGCCTGCTTCATTTTTTGTCAAGGTCTGGTCCAGCCGAGGGGGCGGGATCTGGTCCTGCCGAGGGGGCGGGATCTGGTCCTGCCGAGGAGGCGGGATCTGGTCCTGCCGAGAGGCCGGAGTCTGGACTAGCTGAGAGGTTAAAAAATAGAGAGAGATTTAATGCATGCATATAACACAACAATTCACAAATAAAATTAGTTAAAACAAACAGATATTTAATACATGGACATTAAATTACTTCTTAACTTAAAATTGGCACTAGTTATGATCAGAGCTATGGTAAATTTCTACCTGTGCGACCAGCGGGCAAGAGCTAGACCTGCCGAACGGTCAGGGTCTGGACCTGCCGTACGGTCGGGGTCTGGTCCTGCCGAACGGTCGGGGTCTGGTCCTGCCGAACGGTCGGGGTCTGGTCCTGCCGAACGGTCGGGGTCTGGTCTTGCCGAACGGTCGGGGTCTTGACCTGCCGAGCGGTCGGGGTCTGGACCTGCCGAACGGTCGGGGTCTGGTCTTGCCGAACGGTCGGGGTCTGGTCTTGCCGAACGGTCGGGGTCTGGACCTGCCGAGCGGTCGGGGTCTGGATCTGCCGAACGGTCGGGGTCTGGACCTGCCGAGCAGGCGGGGTCTGGTCCTGCCGAGGGGGCGGGATCTGGTCCTGCCGAGGGGGCGGGATTTGGTCCTGCCGAGGGGGCGGGATTTGGTCCTGCCAAGGAGGCGGGATCTGGTCCTGCCGAGAGGCCAGGGTCTCGACTAGCTGAGAGGTTAAAAAACAGACAGAGATTTAATGCATGCATATAACACAACAATTCACAAATAAAATTAGTTAAAACAAACAGATATTTAATACATGGACATTAAATTACTTCTTAACTTAAAATTGGCACTAGTTATGATCAGAGCTATGGTAAATTTCTACCTGTGCGACCAGCGGGCAAGAGCTAGACCTGCCGAACGGTCAGGGTCTGGACCTGCCGTACGGTCGGGGTCTGGTCCTGCCGAACGGTCGGGGTCTGGTCTTGCCGAACGGTCGGGGTCTGGACCTGCCGAACGGTCGGGGTCTGGACCTGCCGAGCAGGCGGGGTCTGGTCCTGCCGAGGGGGCGGGATCTGGTCCTGCCGAGGGGGCGGGATCTGGTCCTGCCGAGGGGGCAGGATTTGGTCCTGCCAAGGAGGCGGGATCTGGTCCTGCCGAGAGGCCGGGGTCTCGACTAGCTGAGAGGTTAAAAACAGACAGAGATTTAATGCATGCATATAACACAACAATTCACAAATAAAATTAGTTAAAACAAACAGATATTTAATACATGCACATTAAATTACTTCTTAACTTAAAATTGGAACTAGTTATGATCAGAGCTATGGTAAATTTCTACCTGTGAGACCAGCGGGCAAGAGCTAGACTTGCCGGCCGGCCGGGGTCTGGACCTGCCGTACGGTCTGGGTCTGGTCCTGCCAAACGGTCGGGTCTGGTCCTGCCAAACGGTCAGGGTCTGGACCTGCCGAGCGGGCAAGGTCTGGTCCTGCCGAGAGGGCGGGATCTGGTCCTGCCGAGGGGGCGGGATCTTGTCCTGCCGAGGGGGCGGGATCTGGACTAGCTGAGAGGTCAAAAAACAGACAGAGATTTAATGCATGCATATAACACAACAATTCACAAATAAAATTAGTTAAAACAAACAGATATTTAATACATGGACATTAAATTACTTCTTAAAGGTATTGCGGAGGATTTTTTTTTCCGGGTGGATCATCAAGACTACTAGTTGTCAATCAGTAGTGTTGCGCAATTGCATTTTTAAAAAAGTGGAGAAGGCGGTTCTTTTCTAAAATTTGAGAAAATCCTCAGCAACACCTTTAACTTAAAATCTGCACTAGTTATGATCAGAGCTATGGTAAATTTCTACCTGTGAGGCACAAGTGGGCAAGAGCCAGTCCTGCCGAACCTGCCGAGCGGGCGAAGTCTGGTCCTGCCGAGCGGGCGGGATCTGGACCTGCCGAGCGGGCGGGCTCTGATCCTGTCGAACGGGAGGGGTCTGGACTAGCTGAGAGGTTAAAAACAGACAGAGATTTAATGCATGCATATAACACAACAATTCAAATATAAATTGACAAAAGTTAAAACAAACAGATATTTAATACATGCACATTAAATTACTTAACTTAAAATTGGCACTAGTTATGATCAGAGCTATGGTAAATTTCTACCTGTAAGACCAGCGGGAAAGAGCTAGACCTGCCGGGCGACCGGGGTCTGGACCTGCCGTACGGTCGGGATCTAGTCCTGCCGAACAGTCGGGCTCTGGTCCTACCGAACTGTCGGGCGGGCGAGGTCTGGTCCTGCCGAGCGGGCGAGGTCTGGTCGTGCCGAGCGGGCGAGGTCTGGTCGTGCCGAGCGGGCGAGGTCTGGTCGTGCCGAGGGGGCGGGATCTGGTCCTGCCGAGGGGGCGGGATCTGGTCCTGCCGAGGGGGCGGGATCTGGTCCTGCCGAGAGGCCGGGGTCTGGTCCTGCCGAGAGGCCGGGGTCTGGACTAGCTGAGAGGTTAAAAAACAGACATAGATTTAATGCATGCATATAACACAACAATTCACAAATAAAATTAGTTAAAACAAACAGATATTTAAAGGAATAGTCTACTCATTTTCAATATTAAAATATGTTATTACCTTAACTAAGAACTGTTGAATCATCCCTCTATCATCTGTGTGTGTGCACGTAAGCGCTGGAGCGCGCTGCGATGCTACGATAGCATTTAGCTTAGCCCCATTCATTCAATGGTACCATTTAGAGATAAAGTTAGAAGTGACCAAACACATCAACGTTTTTCCTATTTAAGACGAGTAGTTATACGAGCAAGTTTGGTGGTACAAAATAAAACATAGCCCTTTTCTAAGCGGATTTAATAGAGTAACTATATTTTATGGCGTAATAGCACTTTTGGGAGTACTTCGACTTGGCGCAGTAACACCCTCCCTCTCCCATTATGAGAGTGAGAAGGGAAGCGGACTTTTCAGGCGAGTCGAAGTACTCCCAAAAGTGCTATTACGCCATAAAATATAGTTCCTCTTTTAAATCCGCTTAGAAAAGCGCTACGTTTTATTTTGTACCACCAAACTTGCTCGTATAACTACTCGTCTTAAATAGGAAAAACGTTGATGTGTTTGGTCACTTCTAACTTTATCTCTAAATGGCAGCATTGAATGAATGGGGCTAAGCTAAATGCTATCGTAGCGTCGCAGCGCGCTCCAGCGCTTACGTGCACACACACAGATGATAGAGGGATGTATCAACAGTTCTTAATTAAGGTAATAACATATTTTAATATTGAAAATGAGTAGACTATTCCTTTAATACATGCACATTAAATTACTTCTTAACTTAAAATTGGCACTAGTTATGATCAGAGCTATGGTAAATTTCTACCTGTGAGACCAGCGGGAAAGAGCTAGACCTGCCGTAAGGTCGAGGTCTGGTCCTGCCAAATGGTCGGGGTCTGGTCCTGCCGAACGGGCGGGGTCTGGACTAGCTGAGAGGTTAAAAAACAGACAGAGATTTAATGCATGCATATAACACAACAATTCAAATAAATTGACATAAGTGAAAACAAACGGATATTTAATACATGCACATTAAATTACTTCTTAACTTAAAATTGGCACTAGTTATGATCAGAGCTATGGTAAATTTCTACCTGTGAGACAGCAAAGGGCTGCCGAACGGTCAGGGTCTGGTCCTGCCAAATGGTCGGGGTCTGGTCCTGCCGAACGGTCCGGGGCTGGTCCTGCTGAGCGTGCGCGACATGCTCCTCACATGTAGGCCAGCCCAGAGGACGCACAACCTGGACAGGTCTCTGCTGTTAATAAAAGGAAACAGGAAAAATGCATTTAGACCACTTAAAATTAGCACTAGTTATGATCAAAGCTCAGGTAAATTTCTACCAGTGAGACACCAGCGATCGGTGTAGGCAGGAACCGCTGAGGGTGCAAGAACTGGACCTGCTGAGCCGGTGCAACACAACCCTCAAGTGTGGACCGGCCCAGAGGAGCCACAACCTGCACAGGTTTCTGCTGTAAATAAAAAAAACAGGAAAAAATGCATGTAGACTACTTACAATTGGCATTAGTCATGATCAGAGCTCTTGGTAGATGTTAAAACAAACAGAGATTTAATACATGCACATTAAATTACTTGACTAGTTATGATCAGAGCTGTGGTAAATTTCTACCTGTGAGACAGCAGCGGGCTGGTCCTGCCGAGATGGGCGGGGTCCGGTCCTCCCAAGCGGGCGGGGTCCGGTCCTCCCGAGCGGGCGGGGTCCGGTCCTGCCGAGCGGGCGGGGTCCGGTCCTCCCGAGCGGGCGGGGTCCGGTCCTCCCGAGCGGGCGGGGTCCGGTCCTCCCGAGCGGGCGGGGTCCGGTCCTCCCGAGCGGGCGGGGTCCGGTCCTCCCGAGCGGGCGGGGTCCGGTCCTGCCGAGCGGGCGGGGTCCGGTCCTCCCGAGCGGGCGGGGTCCGGTCCTGCTGAGTGGGCGCGACATGACCCTCGCGTGTAGGCCAGCCCAGAGGACGCACAACCTGAACAGGTCGGTCCTTCCCTCTGCTTGTAAATCTAGGCTGTAAATAAAAGGAAATAGGAAAAAATGCATGTAGACTACTTAAAATTGGCACTAGTTATGATCAAAGCTCTAGTAAAACTCTACCAGTGAGACACAAGCGATATGTGTAGCCCATAACTGCAGAGCGGGCGAGGGCTGGATCTGCTGAGCCGGTGCGACACGACCCCAACGTGTACGCCGGCCCAGAGGACGCACAACCTGCACAGGTTTCTGCTGTAAATAAAAAAAAAACAGGAAAAAAAATGCATGTAGACTACTTAAAATTGTCATTAGTCAAGAAGAGAGCTCTGGTAAAACTCTAACCTGTGACACAACCACAGACAGACTCCTGCCAGGCTCCAGGGCCTCAGGCTGTGCAGAAGCTGATAAGATTTTAAAAACAATTGTGCATATAAGAAAAACTGATAGCACTGCTTGGAAAATGAAATGAATTTTTTTATAACTTACAGATTTCCTCTGACAGAAGAGGTCTGGGGGTATCCTGCTCTAAGGCTCTACTACTTACAGTAGGAGCAGCAGGATGACCTCGACGTCGCTGGGGAACCAAGGAAGGTAGCGGGAAGGGATGTACGGGTCTATAAATAAACATTGAATTATTTAAGGACTACACAATTGCGGTTTACATATTTGTTTTAATAAACATGGCTAAAACAAAAACGGCAACAATTAATTAAAACAAAAGGCTAATAGCTGAACTCACGAAACGTTAGATCTGCGTGTGCAACGTCTAACGATCACTTCCACCTCCTCATACCGCTCTCTGACAGTCCGCTGTAAATATAACAAACTGAGACTTAATAAATGATCATTAAACTACTTTTTAGCTGGAAATTGGCTTTAGGTATGATCAAATTTGAACCTGTGCGATGTCAGCAGAGCGTATCCTGCCAGGGCCCAGACAACGGAGGAGAAGCTTAGGGTATACAGAACCTGATAAGCAAGAACAAATATTACAAGTTTGAGAACAACTGTAAAGCCCTTAAATGTAAATAAATATGTATCAAAAAATTTCAAAACTTACGTATTCCCCTAGCTTGACAATTGGTGGAGATGTAACGGGACTCAACTAAAGACCAATCATTTCGAGCATGCAACGGCCTTGGTGTAAACTCCTCAAAAAGTGTACCACTTGGCTGTAAATGCAACAAACAGAGAATTAATACATGCATTTTACTACTTTGTAACTTGGCATTAGTTATGATCAGGGCTCTGGTAAACTCTAACCTGTGAAGCACAAGTGGGACACATTTGAGGAGTCACTCCCAGAGGTCGTGCAGTACTCCGAAATGAAGGTCTGTAAATACAAAGAAAAAAACAAATGTTTCCTTCAGCACTCATCTGAATCATTACAAGCCCACTGACATTATAACACAGGGGTACCCAAACTCAGTTGTGGAGGGTGGGTATCCTGCCGAGTTTAGCTCCAACCCTAATCAAACACATTTTAATAAGCATACTAACTAGAAACTGAGGCGAGTTGGAGCTAAACCCTGCTAGAGACCGCCCTCCAGGACCGAGTTTGGGTACCCCTGCATTAACAAGTTCATGAATTTCAACCGATTCTTTATATTATTTACTGTGAATGTTTTATGTTACCTTTTAGTGAGACAGCCGCTTACTGTCACAGATATCCGCTCCGAAAACCTCATGAGAGGTCTTCGGGGTTGGGCATCTGGACCTATATGAAAAGCACTTCATAAGTTTTACAGTACAAGAGTAAAGGAAAACAACAAGATTGTTCTTTCTTCCTGTATATTATCCAGAAGAGTCCATATGAGATTCAGTCAGGTGAAAAAGGACATGCAATGTCAACAACATCAACAACAGGGTTTTAGAGTCAATATCACTATAAAGTGCCTTTTGCTGTCCTCATCAGAGTCATCATGAATATAATCCAAAATAATGAAATTCTGAGGTTTTATTATAAATGGCCAAACATTTACGCACATTCAAGTACAATGATCTCTTGAAATATGTTTTTGATTGGATGTATGCGATTTTGGGATGCCCCAGACACTGCTTAGCTAACTTTAGTGAGTGTAAAAAGTGAATAAATGACATAAATTTCAAAACCTTTTGATTTTTCCTTATTGTCCGCAACAAGTTATTTGATAAAACAAATAATTTTTATAATTTATATTCAATTTTCATTATAACATTGAGCATTTTGCACGGGTTCCTTAAATCGCTGTCCACACTGTCATTTTGGGGTAACGTAGCTTAAATAATTCTAGTTGCTAATGATATAATATATCTGAGAGGAGTCTAAAACAAAATGATAAAACACAAAAAAGCATGAGTCTGTAGCATGCCCTGACTAAAATGAGATTAAATTATTGTCTGAAGAAATACATTCACCATAGTTGTATGACCAAATATAATCAACTATCATTTTTAACAAGTGTTTGGGTTATAAATAAACTTGTACACCAAATACAAATAAAACAAACACTGCATTTCTATAATAAACAATAATACAATACAAATACAAAACAAAAATCACAATATCTTAATAATCTGATACACAAGTTTATATTCATTTAATTTCCATTCAGACCAGTTACACAGCTAAAACCAGCCAGCCTGACTATCTTAAAACAGCTTAAACCAGTTAAGACCAGCCATCCTGACCAACTAAAACCAGCCCAAAAAGTGGTTAAAACACCTCTTAAACAAGGATGATGAACCAGATATGCTGTTTTTTCAGCAGGGCACTGACTCCCTACAATTCATGTCAAACTCTGATCAGCACAAATATAATAAACACATCTCATTTTACTGTATAGTTAATAACGGAAGAAATTAGTTTACTTACAGGTCTCCAGCGCGGTGCCAGGTGTCGAAACGGGGCAGTCAACACGATGAACCGGGTTCACCTCGGACCCCACAGCGAGCATCGTTGGACGCACGCTACGAGTCCCGAAGGCTCCCTCCGGTTCACCGAGTGGCTGCCCGTTGGCGCTTGCCTCGGGCCGCGCGACCCGAAAACAGCGCAAGATCGAATGAAAGAAATTACAGAGACAAAATAAGACCCGCGCGATCAGCCCGCCAAAGAATGGCTGACTGACCGCAGCGGGCCTATTTGGTCCTCGATAATTCCTCTTCTTCATTTGAAAAAAAAAAATCGCTATCCAAGGACAACAAAACCTGCACAAGTGCACTCCTAACAACAAACCCACGAAACTATGGTAACTTTAGGGTTGCCACCCTTGTCTGATAAAAAACCGGGACATATCGATGACCCGACCAATTGGTTTGCTCACAAGCCCCCTAACCCCCCCCCCCCCCCATGGCATAATATTTCTATAGACCTATGCAATTTTTGGCAACACTTTAAAATTCTTATTTGTTAACATTAGTTAATGTATTAACTAACATGAACTAACCATAAGCCATACATGTGTTACTTTATTTGTTAATCTTGTTATTTGTTTATTTGTTAACATTACTTAACAAAAATACTGCTATTCATGGTTTATTCTTGTTTACATGTGTTACTTTATTTGTTAATCTTTGTTAACATTACTTAACAAAAATACAGCTATTCATGGTTTATTCTTGTTAATTCACAGTGCATTAACTATGTTAAAAAGATTTAAATTATGTATTATTAACATTAACAAAGATTTAAAAAATGGCTTTATAAGTGCAGTTCAGTACTAGTTCATCTTAACTAATGTAGTAAACTAATGTTAACTAATGAACCTTATTGTAAAGTGTTACCCAATTATTTGTTAATTATACTAAAATATGTAAATCACTTTTACAATTTATATAAGCTCCTTATACTATTAATGTAAACTGTTTTATTTATATTCCATTTAAACAGGTCTAAATAGCAACTTGTTGAACTCACCTCAACATGTATTTTACAATCATTTTAACCCCCCATGACCTATGCTGAAGTTACTGTTACAAACTGTACAGCATGCAAGATTGTTATTACTTTTAACTCTTTTAAGACAGGGGTACACTTTCCTGTAGTCTGGTGTAAAATGTGTCTTATATTTTCGCTTTTGGGGCGCTGACGGCGCTCCTGTTTCTAGATAATTCGGTTCGGGAGAAGAGATAAATCCCGCCCACACTGACAATTGATTGGTTGATTTACCGAAACAGGCCAATCAGGATGCTCTCTGTCTTACATGCGCTTATTGAGGCACACACATACACAGACGCAAGGTCTCCGTCTCTGCCGTGCGTGCGCTAAATAACATATTCACATAGCTTTCGAAAACCGGGACATTCAGTGTCCCGGGAGAGTTGATAATTTTCCCGGGACAGGTTAGTAAAAAGAAGGACAATCCCGGTAAAACCGGGACAGGTGGCAACCCTAGGTAACTTGCGCGGGCTTATATAGGGACCTGAGAGTGACGAAATAATCACCCAAGCGCTCTGTCAGAGTTCTGTACATGACATCACAATGTGCACCCTAATAACGCTGTGCAGGTTAAGGAGTGTGACAAACTATTTACCACAATAAAATACAAACAAGGGCAGAGCTGACCTCAATGCTTAACTCATTTCATTTTTTACACTCATTTCTTGTTTATTGTATTGAACACAAACAAAAAGATTGAAAAAATATATCTCATGCATATAATTTGCCACAGTTTTTAAGAGTTTGGCTTTTATTTTGCATGCACAAAATGTAATTATTATATACCCTATATCATATCACGTGTAATGCAGAAACATGGAATCAGGCCCTTATGTAGATGCATTTAGTCCAGTTTCACTTGCATATTTTGCAGTAATACGTAAGAGGGGGCACCTGCATTTAAATTGCGTTTTGCTTTAAGTGCAGAATAATAAAACACATAAAGATACTCAAAGAAAGTACCTTGAACACGGAAGGGGTCTTCATAATCTTACAGGCAACATTTTAACAAATACACTGTAACCAATAATGCACAGCAGTCTCTGCACTGTTCACTAATAGATGTCTATATAGAAGAAACCTTATACAAATGTGGAAACACATTATACATGTATTTATTTAATCAGGTATTATCCAGAATCACAGCATGAATTGTTCAGATAAGTTTGTTTACCAAATTATATTTATGAAACCTGTGTGCTGACTGTTCATTACATCCAGAGCCCAATATACTGCAAAGCTATGACATTTACCATCTGTTCATTTTATCACAGCACAAGACCCAGAGCAGATCATGACATTTTACATTTTAGACTCTAGTTTAAAAGTTTTAGATAAAAAGGGAATTCATTAAAAACAAATGAATTTATAATAAACCTAAAAATAAAAAGCATTATAACACTGTAATGTAGTAAGTGCTGAGAGTACCATGTTACATCGTGAATATAGTCACAAATAAGAGAGACTGTTACACAAGACTTAAATGCGACTTTCATTTACAATTTCAACACAACTGCACAGTGGAAGAAAGAGAGCAGTGAATGAAGAGATGGGGAGGAGGAGGGATGCCTGAAAAATGACAATGGTTTTGATAGAATATACCATAAAATATTTTGATATTGCAAATAAACTTGTATGTACTTTACATTATGAAATAGAAAATAAAATGACTGAAAGAGAACAAATGTGTAATTTAAAAAATAATTTTTAGTGGTTCTGGGGTACATTTGTCTAATAGGTTGTGGAATGAAAAGCCCTGTTTTACACAATAAAAGTTACTCAATTAAAGTTCATATTAAATTGTTACAGAACTAAAATAAATAGCATTTGCATTTGACGGACATTAAATGAAACTGATAGCAGATGAAATGTGGGTCAGAGTTGAATCTGTGCATCTTAGCAGATCAGGTGCTGCGTGAAAAAGAGACTGGATTTAAAAAAAAAAATTATTGTATAAGAAAAATTGAAATACAGCATTTCTCACAAATCAACTTTGGACTATCAACCCAGAATTAATAATAATGCAATTACATACAATCAAACCTGTCAACCGCCAATATATAACAGATACTACACACCTATGTCTGATACATCAAGATTCTCACTATTCTTCATATTTTGTGTGGGATTAGTTTGCAACAGTGACAAAGTTAACTTTTCATAAACATTACCATTTGTTCACTTCAGCTGACTTCCAAGAGCACAGTTATCTAACACAGTCTAAGTGTTTCTTACATAAAAATATATAGACTGATGTATTTTCATGTTGGAGATACAAGGACAAATGTCTGCTTGCTGCCATCATCAGTGTGACCAATCAATGATTGTGTTAAAAACATGGAGGATAATCAGGTGAAGATAATCAGCTGATATAATTATGCTGCTTACAGACAACAAGGATTTCTGATGTTATGTCATTAAATATCGTACCTCCGACCTCAATGCGTTCCAGTCAATCACGTATCACATTTGCATGTTTAACACATTATAAGACACCAGAGGTTCGTGCTCTTGTGCCAATTATGGCAGAAAACATTTACTGCACTGTAAAAAATACTTTGCTGCCTTAAAAATTTTTGATAAATCAATTTACAAGTCATGTTAACAGAAATGAGTTGTCACAATATATAAAATATAGTTGAGAAAAGTCAACTTAATTTTATAAGTTATAACAACTCACCTGTAGTTATAACAATTCATCTTTAGTCAAGATAAATAATAGTAAGTTAAGGTGACTTGTAAATTCGAGTTAGTTCAACAAAAACATTTAAGGCAGCAAAGTATTTTTTACAGTGTGGATAATTTAACACTCATGTTCATATATATTAGGTGCTGTTTAAAGTTTGTTTGTGGTTCATCTAAGGCTGTGAAATGCTAGCCACACCTTATCTGCGATGTCAAATGACGCATCTTGCTGAGGTCGGTGTTGATCGATCTGTCCCAAGTTGAGAGGTCGGATACCCAACTTTGTTTGCTGTTCCAGATTTCTTACGGTTTTGAGGTTGATAATATCCAACATCTAAGTTGTCTCGAACACAGCATTAGTTCACAGACTCCAGTTCAGTTCTGTCTGTAACAACATAACACAATGGGAACATCATCACATCAGACAAAGTATGTCGTTTATTTTAATTGCACCCAAATTATGAAAAACATAAGTTTGTGGACATGGTCTTTAAATAATACACCCAAAATGTTTTTGATATCACCACCACAGTTAGAATTCATTATTTTCTCAATACTTACATTAAAGTTCAATATTATGGTTGTAATCAATTAAATGTCTTGGGTTTTGGGTTTAAATGAAGATTTGGATCTTTCATGCCATAAAGGCATCATGCTGAAGCATCTGTCATTGTATTTTTTTATTAAAAACAGGTCTAAGCACCTAAAGCTGGAGAGCATGGTGAGGATGTTGATTGAACTCTAATGACCCCTAGATAAAATAATGAATAATGTTTTCCTTATCTGTCCTCTCCTATTGTGTGCTGCAAAATAAACAAAAGCAAGTGGCCATAGTATAAAGAGAATAATTTATGGGTAATAAGGTATTAAGCAAGGCTTACATTTAAACGTTTTTGTTTGATCTCACAGACTATCTTCACACTGTCAGTTTAAATCATATTTAGAACTAAAAGGGAATGTACACATGGATGTAGTTTTAAATGGATTTCAACCGGATATGTAGAAAAATCGGATTTGGGCTAATAGTGAGAACAAGGTCATAGTCTCCAATTTGCACTGTTCAAAAAACATTGGGTATATTGTGAAACAACATGTTTTTCATTGATGAAAAATAAAATATGTCTTTTTATTCAATTCATATGAGTAATCATTTGGTAATTAAAATAATGTACCCTAATAAAATAAACTTTTCATTTGTAGACCACATTCCAAACAATTCATTCCCTTACTACTGGTACATGTGGAAGAGGCTCGCCGGAGGAGGTAGAGGTTTGATCTGCACTTTCCATAGCTGATGCACATGGATTGTGGTAAGCTAGTGAAACAATGAAGAAGATTGGTTTAAAATCTGCTTTACAGCCAGAGGTTGAATTAAACTTTCTTATTGGCTGTCATTTTGACAGATAGGTCTGTAATAAATCTGTCACAATCAATTATGACTAAAATATCAACAAAACACTTACAAAATTAACTTAACCAACTATCTGAATCTGCTTGAACTCAAACCTTGTGGTCTGGATAGACATAAAGGGAGTGCTTATCTGTGTAAACTTAAACCATCATTGAAGACTGATGCATTTGTCATTAAGGCTGATTTATAGGCGGACCAAACCAAACGCCGTAGGCTACATGCTACTTTTCATTTATACTTCTGCTTCATTGTTCGCATTGTTCAATTACATATGACGACCGCTAGTAGCCAATGTCAACGGGCATTTACTAATGTAACATACAATATCAAGGCAAAAGCTGAAAAAAGAAAAAACCCTGTTGGGGCCAATCACACCAAACGTGTTTTAAATGTGTGGAAACGCAAGGTCGTTTTTGGTCACTTTAAAAAAAAGAGCAGTGCGGCGTGGTTTTTTATATTGCTAGGTAACCAGCGACGCAGCTGTCCTGTCAGTCAAATATTGAAGTGTGAGCGCTCTTTTGATGTTAACTGTCATATTAATATGAGGACACTTGCTCTGATGTTAATCAAGGGTGAGAGGTGCACAAACACACAGGAGACAGTGAGGGACTGCAGTCCGGTTGTTTCAAACAAACCTTAACTTCCGTCCCTACAACGGAAGGCCCGCTGCTCCCCTGATTCGATTGGACAATGGAAAGACTCAAATGACGTTTTGAGTTTTTCGCTTTCACAATCCTTCAAAAATGCATCCTGCGGTAGACGGCAAAAAACAAGGCGTTCGGCACGCATAAACAGTGTGCATAACGCTCACTGCCCATAAAAAATCATTCAAAAAAGGCGCCTGCAATTGCCATAAACGTGTTTGGTGTGATCGGCCCCTTAGAAAACCAACCAGACTTAGCTGGAAAGGCCAGTTCTCATCTGACATGTTACAGCTGCAATTCGCAACACAGCTGCACTCCAGTCTTAAACAGAGAAAAAAAGACACAGTGTTACTTTTTGGACTACAGACTGTTCCTTTCACTCTTGTACAGTTAAATTCTGTGTATAAAATATACACTGACCTAAAGGATTATTAGGAACACAATACTAATACTGTGTTTGACCCCTTTTCATCTTCAGAACTGCCTTAATTCTACGTGGCATTGATTCAACAAGGTGCTGAAAGCATTCTTTAGAAATGTTGGCCCATATTGATAGGATAGCATCTTGCAGTTGATGGAGATTTGTGGGATGCACATCCAGGGCACGAAGCTCCCGTTCCACCACATCCCAAAGATGCTCTATTGGGTTGAGATCTGGTGACTGTGGGGGCCATTTTAGTACAGTGAACTCATTGTCATGTTCAAGAAACCAATTTGAAATAATTCAAGCTTTGTGACATGGTGCATTATCCTGTTGGAAGTAGCCAACAGAGGATGGGTACATGGTGGTCATTAAGGGATGGACATGGTCAGAAACAATGCTCAGGTATGCCAAGGCATTTAAACGATACCCAATTGGCACTAAGGAAAACATCCCCCACACCATTACACCACCAGCAGCAGCCTGCACAGTGGTAACAAGGCATGATGGATCCATGTTCTCATTCTGTTTACGCCAAATTCTGACTCTACCATCTGAATGTCTCAACAGAAATCGAGAGCAGGCAACCTTTTTCAAGTCTTCAACGGTCCAATTTTGGTGAGCTTGTGCAAATTGTAGCCTTTTTCCTATTTGTATTGGAGATGAGTGGTACCCGGTGGGGTCTTCTGCTGTTGAAGCCCATCTGCCTCAAGGTTGTGCGTGTTGTGGCTTCACAAATGCTTTGCTGCATACCTCGGTTGTAACGAGTGGTTATTCCAGTCAAAGTTGCTCTTCTATCAGCTTGAATCAGTCGGCCCATTCTCCTCTGACCTCTAGCATCAACAAGGCATTTTCACCCACAGGACTGCAAAAAACTGGATGTTTTTCCTTTTTCACACCATTCTTTGTAAACCCTAGAAATGGTTGTGCATGAAAATCCCAATAACTGAGCAGACTGAAATAGCTTAAATCACCTTTCATTCCCATTCTGACATCCAGTTTGGAGTTCAGGAGATTGTCTTGACCAGGACCACACCCCTAAATGCATTGAAGCAACTGCCATGTGATTGGTTGATTAGATAATTGCATTAATGAGAAATTGAACAGGTGTTCCTAATAATCCTTTAGGTGAGTGTACAGTCATCAATGTTGCAGTTAAAAAGTTTTACCTTATAGTAGAGAAAACTGGATCTGTACATAATGATGATCTTCAGAAAGCCACTCCTGATGGCCTTGATTCGAAGGATGAAGAAGACTATCAAGCACCAGAGCCAGCTAACTGGTGGACCAAACATCAAGCCAGATTTCTGCATGATTTAGGTAAGCAGAATAAAAGACACTGTAAATAAACAATAATAAAAGTTTAATACTTTAAAATTTCGGAAACTTCTTTCTTTCAGAATCTTTTGACAATATTGTCAAATGCAACAAATGAAAAAAAGAATGCTTTATGACAACCTTAGCAGCAGAACCTCAGCAGTGACTTTTTTCCTGGGTAGACAACAAGAATATTTTTTTTTTTTGAAAACACCCATCTAACAATTAAGGTAAAAGATAAAGTGTTGATCCCTTCATTCAGGTTATAGTATTAGGTAAGTTTATCGTTCTATGGGTGTTGCATCCTATGGAGGCTGCTTCCATCTTTGATCTGGTAACGTGCAACCGAACCCTGGCCCCGATTTGCAGTATGCCATCTCATGTTAAGCATATGCCCGGGCTTAGTATTGTTCATCTTAATGTGTGCAGTTTGTTATCGAAAATGGGAATGCGATGGGAATATGGGTTAAATAAACGGATGCCAATGTTGTTAAACTTTTTAATGAACAGGGGTTTCATCAAGATCTATATGCGAATCATAAATACACATGCCCCGTACAGGCGATATAGAGCAAAGGGCTGTGAAAACCCATGGTTTCTACTAACCTAGCCGACTCTATTCACAAACGTAACCTGGCTTGGGCTAAAGCAAGGAGTTCTGGATCCACTGCTGATGGGCTGGTCTTTAGACAACTAAGAAACAAATGTACATCTTTTATCAAGAAAGACAAGTCAAAATATTATCTGTCGTTCACTATTGATAACTTAAATGATCCCAGGAAATTCTGGAAGACAATAAAATCCCTTTCTGGGTGCAATGACTTGAAATCTGGACCAACCTTTATTAGGAAGGATTTGGTAGCTGTTCATAATAATACGGAAATGCTTAACTGTTTTAATGAGCACTTTATTTCTTCTGGCTCTCTGTTTGATGCTGTCGGCACTGTGCCTGTGACATCCTGCTCTGACAATCCAGTTCATATAATGGCCAGTCTATTAACTTTGTACCATTCTCGGTTTTAGAAGTTCATAAAGCCCTAAAAACTCCACCCAGTAGCAGTGCTTCGCCTTCTGAGAATATAGTTCCCAGTATGTATACAGTTAAAAGATGGCTGTGTCTCATATGACCTTATTTGTACACGGTGTGACTATACAAATCACAACACATTAATAGGAAAATGTTTGCGTTATTTTGTCACTTATTGGGAGCAGTTTGCTAGTTGGAGCCATTCACTTCCAGTCTTTGTGCTAAGCTAAGCTAGCGGGGGCTGCGTCAGACAGTTACAGCACTTATCTAACTCTGGGGGATACTGTGAATAAGTTAAATTCCCAAAATGTGGCCATGTTCCTTTAAAACATTCTTACTCCTTAACCCATTGGCAGATTTTTTGCTTGTTTTAAGCACAAATTCACTTCAGTTAATATTTTTTGTCTTAAAGCTAGATTTTTTTTTAGGGGATTTTGCTTATGAAGAAAATGCATCTTGATTTAAGAATTTTTTATATTTGAACTGAAAACAAGACAAAAATAGTAAGTAAAAAAGTGCAGATAATGTTTTGTCCCCATTTTTTTTTTATTCAAAATGAGATTTTAATGATATTTTGACCGTTGAACTAGGAAATGCCCCCGGTTTTCATTTAAAAAAATCTGGTCACCTTAACGTAAGATTAACAAAGGGATATTTACCCTAGTGCAGACGTCAAAAGTGTTTTGTTGTAGACATATATTAAAGATAATGGTTCAATTAAACAAACTATTATTAAAAACCCACCGTATGTTGCCAAGACATAAACGTTTAAGATTAATATTTAACGTTAATTAGGAGGTTAGCTATCATTTTGACAAATGGTTTATAGTGCATTTCATTTTCATTGTTAAAAAACAACGTTATTGTGTGTATTTAGTATAAGTTAATACAATGTGTTCTCTAGATTCATGGTTACAAACATTATTTTCCACATACTGACCGTTCACATTTGAAGTTCCAGGCATCCCTCTCTTCCTGAAACGAAAAAAATTAATCGATTTGAAAAGCGTTGTGTTGATTGGCAAGGTAATCTGTACGATGCGATTGGCCTGATTACAGGGGCGTCGCATCCGTGGGATACTTTTCCCGCTGAGATGGTTCAACACCCGCACTTTTTCTGTAATTTTTCCGCAGTTTTGCACAAACGCCTACTACAGTCGCTACTCCGTTTGCCGCTCTCTGTTTGCGTCTGCCTTCTCTCCCCCTCCCCTCTCAAACATGACACGGCTTTGAGTGTTACGACGATGATGATTGGCTGTTCTCACTTAAGTCCCGCCTCTCTTGGTGTGGGTTAGATTGATCGGTCAGCTCGTGCTGAGGAGGCGGGAACTTATGTTTATTTATTTACATCTCCCTTTTCAAGGTACTTTGAATAACTGTTTATGCGTTCGAGGTTTTTAAATAAGCTTCATATGTGTTTGGAAAGATGTTCTGTTTATGTTTTGTTGATATGTCGAGTGTTTTCGGTATTATGTTGAGTTTTTTAATTTAGACCAATGCAAATTGCTAATTTGGATATTGTTCCGCTTCAGCAGCTAGCCAAATTGGGTTATGTACGTGGAAAGTTACTGTGACGAAGAAGGCAGGGAATTTATAATATTCAACAGCAAGTCAATGGAAGCTGTGTTGTTAGGAACAGAACAGAAAAGAAGATACAGTTATTTCACGCATCCGAATGGGACATACTTATTTACTTTAGGTAACTTGACCATAGGGGATTTTCACGCTGATACGTAGAACTTCCGCTTATAGCGATCTTTGTGCACAGCCGCATCCTGTGAATAACTAAATTGAAGAAATACAGATTAATTTAGGGTTTAGTAATTTCTGTTAATATAGCTTTTATTGCTATAGACGTCACTCACTTTTGTAAGCGTATGGTGCTGAGATGCACCTAATGATGTTTTTGCACTGCTGTTCATGGCAAATTCTTCATGTAAAAACCTGCTATCACGTTATTCTTTTGTTAGGGGCCATTTTCACATAAGATGGAAAGGCATGTCTAATTTAATATAATGCCTGTCATTAATCATATTGACTAAACATCTTAAACTCGAAGGAAAGTTATTACCATCAGGGTTTCCAGAGATGGGACCAAGTCACACATGTGCAAGTCTCAAGTAAGTCTCAAGTCTGAACCTTCAAGTCTCAAGTAAGTCCCAAGTATTTTTTTTCTTGGGCAAGTCAAGTCAAGTCGAGTCACAGGCTATGTCAAGTCAAGTCGAGTCAAGTTCTGTAGTAGGTCAAGTCAAGTCCAAGTCAAGTCACCTTATTATTGTAATTTTACCTGCAGAATCTGATCTTAATAAAGTGACAAGATATACAGTAAGTAACTATCAGTAAATTACAATAATTTGGATTTGCATTGTAAATACTCATGTTCAGTAAAATACATCTTGGAATCAAACAAAATTGTAACTTCATAAATTATTTAACAAATAAAACAAATAACAGCTTAACATCCAACAGACCCCTCTCTGAACACCTCCCTCTCTCTCAAACAAAGTTCACGTACAACGTTAAACTTTGTTACATTTCTACCCTCTCTCTCTCTCTCTCTCTCTCTCTCTCTCTCTCTCTCTCTTTCTCTCTCTCAAACATGTGCCCAGAAAAAACGAGGCGTCGCACCTCTTCCGTTCGCGCGCCTAAATTTGAAATAACGAACTTGAGCGCACAAAAGACGCGACATGTGAACCGCCCCTAACATTGTAGAATCAAGTAATTTTTCTCTGTGTGTGTGTTCAGGTGGCAAACTTGAAAAAGAATTATTCAAAAATAAGTATTTAAAAAAATAAATCAAAATTATTTTGCCCACATTTGTCCCCAACACAGTATGCTACGTTACACAGGGCTACATTAGCTATTATTACCAGTGTTGGGCAAGTTACTTCCAAAGTGTAATACATTATATATTACAAATTACTGTCATTTGAAAGTAATTAGTTACATTCAAATATTACTGACTCTGAACTGTAATGAGTTACACTACTTTTGCGTTACTTTTGAGTTACTTTCATCAAAATAACAGAAGTATGACTAGGCATTATAAAATGTTAAAATGCAGTTTATTGATGCTTATAAATCTAGAAGTTATGTGTTGGCCCTCGAGCTTTGAATAGGCACAGTTAAGACTTATGGCAAAAAAACAGTAACAATGACTGTCAGAGTCATAAACATAGACAAATGATCTGGTAAAAGTCTGATAAATTATGGTAGACATACCAAACACAATAAAGCTAGAGCCCACTGTAATGCAAACTATAGACTAATAACATGGCAAGACATGCAACCTCTTTTCATTTCTATTCTTTAATTCACTTTTAATTCAGATTCACAGCACAAACCTGGCATGCATTGGGTTGACACAACTTATCAAAAAGTGCTATTGGTGGATCAGGCCTCAAGGAAAACAGCTCATTTCAGTACAATATAAGGATTACATGTAGACTAACATATAAAACATAGACAAACAGAGGAACACTGCTTTTTGCCAAACATTGCATATAGGCTCCCATACAAAGGCTGGTAAAAACTTTAAACAGTGATGTTTAAATATACTATTTAAATAACCATGTTTAAGTCTACATTAATGTTATGTTGTAGTTTAGGTTGCTGTTTGTAATAAAACTGTAGATAGCATAGGAATAGCCTAGCAATCTATTATGGATATGGACTGTAACCATAGCAACCTTAGCTTATCTTGTCATTGCTGGTGTGGTGAAATGGATTTTACTGGCACGATTTTTAAAAGTCTCTTTACTTCTGAGGTTCAAGCAGCACAGGAGACCGATAGAAACGTTCTGTTGCTTTTTGCTCTCATTCGCAGAATTTTGCGTGTGCGGCGCTACCGGACCTGATTGCGACCACTTTAGTCAATGCTTATACAGCCGCGGACTTCCCAGATTCGGCTCTTTAAGAAACGCGTCAAATACAAAATTAAAGTAAAAATGAACATGCTGCATACAGCACCTGGAAACAGACATACGCTGCGTCCCAAACCGCCTACTTCCATACTATATAGTAGGCAAAGAGTACGAGAAGTAGGGCTTTTCGCCTACTATATAGTATGGAAGTATGCTGTTTGGGACGCAGCCATTACTATTTTACCCGCAGCTTTTTCCTGTGTGGATGCTGGTCACGCGCATTGGTCAAAAATAAAAAAATTAAAATAACACGTCTATTTTTGAAATGCATTGTTGTAACGCGCTCGTTACTAAGACTGTAACGAGTAAAATATTACCAAAATTTTATTAGTAATGCGTTATATTACTGCGTTACAGCAAAAACTAATATATTACTGTAATATATTATATTTTGTAATGCGTTACTCCCAACACTGATTATTACATTAGCTAACTACCAACTAACCAGATATTAACAAATTGACAAGCACTTACTGGGCATAATGGCTCTTTAAATGACGACCAAAATTGGAGGTTGCCTTCTGGCTGCTTGTGATTTTAATGTTGCATGTCTTGCAAAGCACTGTTCGTCTTTTGCAATCTTGTTGAAGCCAAAAGCGATTACCCTCCGTACCCCTCCGGCTGACATGTTGATATCTGATCAAAGTGGGCGTGGTGTGCGTAAGGTACGAGAGGGCATGACGAATGATAGTGTCGTGATTCAGTCATGACAACGCCATTCTCAGCCTGCGCTCCAGCTGGGTCGACTTTATTTTTTTAAATAATTTATATATTTTATATTTAAACTGAAAACATGATGTGATTAACACTCAAGTCATTCAAGTCATCGTGTCTCAAGTCAAGTCAAGTCCCGAGTCTTTAACTTTCAAGTCCGAGTCGAGTCTCAAGTATTTTATTTTTTGTCAAGTCAAGTCACAAGTCACAAAAATAGCGACTCGAGTCGACTCGAGTCCAAGTCACCAAGTCACAAGTCCCCATGTCTGAGGGTTTCCCGCAGCACTTTTCAGTTCGGGTGGCCCACCTAAGCTGGGATACCCTACCACCTTAACTAGGTCGTCCAAAAAAAAAAATTCCACCAAATGCCACTTGGCCAAAATGAGAGAAAGACATGGTCCATCACTGTCTGAAGGATAACTAGCCTGTTGATAAAACATTTAATTCATTAAAAATCTAGTATATGTTCATTTTCTGTCATAGTTTCTTCAAAATTGAGTTTTATTTGAGTGTTTTAAATAAAAATATTTTTATTATGACACCCCTTTGATTGCCACGCCCCCGGCCCGCCCACCTGCACAACCCTACCATCTTAACGGACAAATTTTCTGCGGGAAACCCTGACCATTTTATAAGTTAATACCATTCTGATTTTTATTTATTTGTGAGAACACAAAAGTTTATAGTAATACTATATATTCCATTTTATTTTATTCCTTTTATATACAGGTGCTGGTCATATAATTACAATATCATCAAAAAGTTGATGTATTTCTCATTGGTAAGATAATTACAAATGTGTTAAAATTAATGTGCTGTTAGCAGCAATGCAACAGTCACTGGCTCAATTTAAAAATTCAAGCACAAAAAAAAAAAAAAACGCGAAACAGATCTCAATACTTTACTCTCGTGTTGTTTGATAAGTTTTGTTTGCTTGCACCCCTCAACCGCGAGCCCGACACGCATATTAAGGCTTCAGACAACATGCAGTACAAATATTAAAGACAGCACGCAAATTACAGCTGAGTTAATTTTTTCTTGCATAACATTTTAACTCGAAATATCTCAAAATGCCGTGATTATAGTAGTACACAATCATTTACACATTAAATAAATATACCTGTCATTAATCATATTGACTAATACATCTTAATACTCGAAGGACAGTTAATACCATTTTATTAGTTAATACTGTTTTTTTATTTTTTATTTGTGAGAACACACAACTTTGCAGAAATACCATATATTCAATTCTATTTTATTGCTTTATATTCTATTTATAAATAATTCCCCCATTTTCTATGGTTTCTTCTCTTGTAAAGCTGCTTTTCAACACTGCAATGTTGTAAAAAAGTGCCACATCATCCACTTCTAGTCGGGAATCCAAGAAAACCTAAGTAGGATTGGCGTTGTTTGTGCGACTTACAACAGATCAGTGACATGTAGCCTTCGTTTCAGCCACTGTTGAACTGTGCCGGAAGTGGCCATGCACAAAGTTGACAAGTCCCGCCTACGAAACACCGAAGGGTGATAATCCCCTATCGCCGCAGTCGTGGCTGTCAGTTTGGTTCCTCTCGACGAAACTTCGGATTACCTCAGGCGACGTGCGGAGTAAAAACATTTTTGAAATTGTAATATACATTTAGTTTAATTGCTAAACAACAATTGAACAAAATTTCAATGAATTTAAACGACATTCCATTGCCAGTATTTTGTTATTCTTGAACACATAGGAGTGGTGTCCCGGACAGGGATTAGACTAGTCCTAGACTAAAATAAATCTAAGAGATGTCCAAACTGAAAACAACTTGCACTGAAATATTTAAAAATACATCAGTGCCCTTTGTTTTGCCTCAAAATGTGCATAAGTAATGTTTTTAGTAAGGCATGTTTGTTAAAACTAGTTATATTTCCTAATTAAACTCCGGCCTAGTCCTGGTTTAAGCTAATCCCTGTCTGGGAAACTGCCCCATAAGCTGTGTCCCAATTCAAGGGCTGCAACTAAGGATGCTAAACAATTAATCACGATTAATCGTTAGCAGAATAAAAGTTTTTGTTTACATCACATGTGTGTAAACTGTGTATAATAAATATGTATATATATAAATATGAACACATTCATGTATAATTTTAAGAAAAAAAAGTATATATTAAGTATTTATATTTATATATAATATAAATTATACATAAATATACAAATGTATATATACATATGAACATTTCTAAAACATATACATGCATGTGTGTACATTTATTTATACAAAGTTATTATACACAGTTCACACACATATATGATGTAAAGAAAAACTTTTATTCTGCTAACGATTAATCGTGATTAAAGGGATAGTTCACCCAAAAATTTAAATTCTGTCATCATTTACTCACCCGCACGTTGTTACTAACCCACATACATTTCTTTGTTCTGATGAACACGAAGCAAGATATTTTGAGAAATGTTTGTAACAAAACCATTCGTGGACCCCATTCACTTCCATAGTAGGAGAAAAGAATACTATGGAAGTGAATGGGGTCCACGAAAGGTTTGCTAACAAACATTTCTCAAAATATCTTGCTTTGTGTTCATCAGAACAAAGACATGTATACAGGTTTGTAACAACATGAGAGTGAGTAAACAATGACAAAATTTTCATTTTTGGGTGAACTATCCCTTTAATCGTTAAGCATCCCTAGCTGCAACCTTATAAGCATGCGACCTTAAAAGGTGAGCACTCGGTCTTTCAAGGTGGAAGCCTCAGATGTTCGTGAAGAGAACTGAAATGAGACGGTGTAACCTTCAAGGACCCATAATTGGCGTCAGCTGCTTCACGCGCCCACGGCGCCTGTCAGCAGGACAGAGGAGACATTTCTGACTTATCCAAATAAATATGGAATCAGAAAAATGTTAATTTATTTTAGAAAATATGACACGTTGATGTAGATTAAACTATTCAACAGTATATTAAATTTATCAACGTTAGAAATATACGCAACATAAACAGAATAATATTAACACAAAACATAACTTATAATAAACAGTGACAAGAATTTTTTTTCTGATAAATACACTTTTATTTGATAAAGATTTTAATTGTTTATTTTAGAATATCCACCCATTATATGCAGCCGTTGCAGAGGCGCAATGACTCTTGGGATATCCTCGGCTGTTAAGGATCCATTCGTTCTATCCTTAACAGCGCAGAGAATCGCATTTTGACGCTTCGTTCTAAGCATCTTTTGAATTGGGACGGCCTTACCAGCCTCAAGTCGCGCTGCTGTGATGCAATCGATCTTAAAATACATCCTTAGAAGGTTGCAGCCTTTGAATTGGGACACAGCCATAGACTTGGTCTTGGTGTCATTGTAAAGTTTTTTTCAAGCTCTTTCTATCTGAACAACTAGTTTTAGCATTTACCATTTTTAAAATTTTTGTCACACATACCTAGACATACTAAAACAGTAAATTACATTATTTACACCACCAGAAAGGCTTTGTGTGGGTGTTTTTATTATAAGTATAAGCAGAATTTATCAGTCTTATGCTGCGTTTCAGGCAGCCTGTAACCCGTGTTTTTACAACCTTCTACCTGTGAAAGTGCACTGGAACGGCAGTCAAACCTGTGAGTTCCCACCCGTGAACTCGTACTAGATCGATGTACTCTCAGTTCAGAGTCGTGAGTCGTGGTTTTGAAGTCGTGATTTACAGGTTGCCTGGAACGTGGCATAAGTCACAGTCCTGTCAGACCCATTTCACTATCAAGCTTATTACTATCATTTTGTCACGCAGTATCATTAAGATGAAGAAAAGAGAGAAGATTGACACCTTTTTTTAAGAGAAATCCTGTAAGTGAAGTTGAAAGCTGAAAAATTTTGACATTAAACAACAGTAGCCTATTACCACACTAGATATTTTTCATCCATTTCATGATATTACTTTTCAATATTCACATAGGTTTGCTAGTGCCACAGCTGTTACTGTTTGACCCTATTCCTTTACCAATGCACCCTTGTTTAGGAGAGGAAGTTGCTGGAGACATCAGTTTCAGAGAGAGCACAGGAAGGTTCAGAGGTGAGCAATGAAATTAATGTTACAGTTTGTGAGGCCGTGTGTGTGTGTTTTGTTTCATGGGTGGTGCTTATTTCCATCCCAAGTGCACGTGTGTGTCTGATGTGTTTATATTAGATTCAAAATTTCATCCATCTCCTCACTTTTGAAAAGCTTAATACGACCCTGGGGCTGAATACCTCTGACGTCAGTTGGAAATGTGACGCTCCTTACCATGTTTGAAAGATTCAATCACAATGCAATGCTAACAGGAGTTAACTTACAGACTGAGTCGGAAGCGGGAGGAATATATGATTAAATATGTCGGTCTTACCTACAAACCGTGTTTGTTGTAGTCCAAGAAAAGAGATTTACGTTGGAGACGATAACTCACGTCATCGTTTACTTTGGGGCTTGTACCTTTGCATATCGTTAATATGAACTAATACACACTTACACACCAAAGGAAATGTAAAATCGTGAATCGGATGCTCTTTAAATACACTAACATTATACACAAAACCATATCCGCACTGCTGGGGCAGGCCATCTTTTGTCCCGTATGTTAGAGTGAGTGAAAACTTGCAGGTCAGTGGGCATTATTTTCCAAGTACTGAAAAAGGCATGTGCTATTAAAGTGTCAAAGATGTGCAAAATTGGAGTGAGAAACTTGAGAGTTTTGAGTGAACTTGAGTAAATTATCATTGTGGTGTCAACACAGTCTTTCATGTGGTCACAATGCAAATCAGAAAATATGAAGAATTATTTTATCATTTTGTAAAGTCAGTCTGCAACCGTTAATGACATTGTCTTTTGTATTTTAGAGTTCAAAAATTTCACTAATGTCAAAGTTCAACATGAAGGAGGGTGGTCCACTGCAAAAGCAAGCATTTGAAATAACTGCAGTTCTTAGTTATTAAAGGTAAGTGTGTTTGTGTGTGCTTTTAGGATGAATGGTGATTCACAAAATATATCTTTTCTTAACTGGTTGAATAATTTCTTTTAATCTGACTAGGGGGGGTGCACCGATAAATGCCGATATACACTAATAATACGTGGCCAATAACTAATTCTGAATCACACAGCAGATATTACGCACAGCTATTTCATGTACTACAGCTTTTGATCAGTAAGTCCTTATCGATATGAAATCACTGTTAGTTTGACTTGTTTATAACATGCATTTGAAAAAGCACCACTCGTCAAATATAATCATTATACATATTCATATTCTTTATGAAAATACCTGAAAAGGTTTGAAGAACAGCAATATAAATATATCTTTAAGCCATTTCCTGGAGCTGCGTGTCATATGGCGCTTTTCCATTGCATAGTACTCCACGGTTTGGTTTAGTTTAGTTTGGGTCGGGTCAGCTTACTTTTGGGAGCTTTTCCACTGGGTGCAGTACGTAGTAACCAATGCTTTTTTCGTACCACCTCGGTTGGGGTTCCAAGCGACCCGAGCTGATACCAAACGTGACGCGAAAACACTGTAGATCACTGATTGGTCTGAGAGAATCGTCACTACAGCATCATCGCTATAATGTAAAGATTAGCTTTACCTGTGCTAGCTTGCGCTGTCTCGAGCAAACATGTTGTCATCTATGCTCTGCTATAAGTTCCCAAACTCACGAAACACATCCACAGGTTCAGAATCAGGGACACCATACCAGTTGTTTCCAAACAAACAGCCAACAAATTTATGTTCTGAGAACGTTTTTTCTAACGTTCTGTTTTGGTTGTGGGAACGTTATTTGGAATGTTCCAAAAACTTTGAAATGTCCAGTTTGCTTAACGTTGCTAGAACGTTATTTTATTGTTAGCATAACGTTCCTACAATGTTCTTACCACCCACATTTCATTAAAAATATAACGTTCTACAAACGTTTACTTAGAAAGTTTTAAAAATGTTGAAATGTCAAGTTTGCTTAATGTTGCTAGAACGTTATTTTATGGTTAGCAACGTTCTTACCACCTAAATTTAATAAAAAATATAACGTTGCACAAACGTTTGTTTGGAACATTCTAAGAACGTTGAAATGTCCAGTTTGCTTAACGTTGCTAGAACGTTACTTTATGGTTAGCATAACGTTCCTACAACGTTCTTGCCACCTAAATTTAATAAAAAATATAACATTCTACAAACATTCATCTGGAATGTTAAAATGTCCAGTTTGCTTAACAATGCTCCCACAACGTTCTTGCTACCAACATTTCTTTTTAAAAATACAACGTTCTGAGAACATTTATTTGGAACATTACAAAGTTTAGTTTAGTTTAGATTAATAAAAAAATAAATATTTTGAGCTTAGCATTGATCCATCATTCTCTTTTAACATAATTTTATTAAATGATAACATTCCAGGTACAACTTAACTCATTAACAGATAAAAATGATATCAAATGTAACATAATACTTAATACTTACGACAATAAAATATAAATTGACAGCAAAACGTAACTAGCTTTAATAAAACATTGAATCAGTGAGATCTTATATAAATTTGTTTGTGTGGGGGGTGTGAGTGCGGGAAACTAGCACGGTCCATGGCCTGTGTCTTCATGCTCCATCTGTAAAGTAAATAGAATAAAATATATTAGGTCCAGTGCAATGAGCGCTACAAATATAAAATCTTAATAGTCAATACTGCTATTATAAACAATAAACTATTAGCTAAGGACCTCAAAGAACAAAATATTTGTCATGACCCCTTTTAAGAAACATTTCTTAAAAGAATAGGTGATGCTCAAAGGCTAATTATAGTTGTGCGTACGTCCTACAGCGTAGGCTATGTGTCGGTTTAACTCTCAGCTTGCTCAGTTAACTCACAAACGAAAAGGAAAAGCAGCTTGTTGTGTATGTTTTGGAAAGACCAGCAGTGATGGAAAAAAATAGGCAGCGACTTTTGTTGCAGTTTGAGTTAAATCACTCCTCAAGTTGGCTCATCTTTTTTCTCACCGTCACAAACGGAAATACCTACGACACATGTTTTATATATGTGACAGGAGGGGTTGTAGTGAATCAGTCACAGTGCTTGCGGTCCGCGTAAAACTGACGCGCTGTTAACGTTTTGGTGAGGTGCACGTCAGGCTACGCAGTGCTACATACAGGCTACGGATAACCTACAGCATAGCTGTGATGTAGACCTTACCCACAACTGTAACATAGGCTTTAGTGCAACCCAGGCTCACTCGTGATACATGCCTCTGCCTACATTTCGGCATGCCCTGAAATAAGTTACTCCGGGTACAAATCGTTGCAGCTTTTGATTAAATGTCCACTAGAGGTGTACAGGATCATAGTGGCGACTAACAAAAGGGACAGTATTGAATGTTTTAAATTCTTTGTTTTAGTCGGCTGTGTTTCATTAAAATTAAAAAGCAAAGAGAACAGTGTAAGTCGCTATGCATCTCACCCATTTGCATGCGTGTGATTATAAACAAGTACCAAACAGCACAAATCAATTTAACAAAGACGAGTGGATGTTAATTTCTGTGTTTGTCTGCTTCGTAACTTTTAAAAATCCTGCATCAAAATGAACAAACAAAATGCTGCTAGTGGACATTCCATTGAAAGCTGCAACAATTTTTACCAGGAGTAACGCATTTCAGATTATGCAGACATGTTGGCAGAGGAACGTATTGCGAGTGAGCATGGGTTGGATATGATCAATGACAATGCATCTTATTATTATTTGTTAGTTCTGTTAGTTTCAAAAATGTAATACTTACGAATGATCACGCTGCAAATGTTTAGCTCTGCAAATTTCCTTTCCCCTTTTTTCCTTTCATGCTGTATTAATACCAAACACTGTTCTTTCCAATTGTTCGCAAGACCTTGCACATGGCATCTCCAGGTGTTTTGCCTCAGAGGAGGCTTAGGTAATGAATGTAAAAAATAATAAATATTACTTTGGAACAGATAGCTGCTTCCATTCATAATCCATGTACTGTGGATACTTGCAATTAAAAATGTTGAAAAGTAACCCAATTCAAGTATTGAATGTACCAAAAATACACTTAAAAACCAGAAAGTACATTTAAAAAGAGGTGAAAAGAGTAATAAAATATTCTACTTTAGTAAATGTACTGTTACTTTTAGTACAAGTAAAGTTACTGGTTTAAAAATCTACATAAGGAAAGGAAAAAGTAGGTAATTTTAATACTTTACTCCATGGGTCTTCAACAGGGGGTCCGCGGACCCTTGGGGGTCCTTGGTGGTATAACCCAGGGCCCTCCAAATATTGTTTGAATGCAAAAAAATTTATGGAAAAAGTAGCCAACAATGGGCTAATAATAATAATAATATAAATTAGCCCAACATAATGTTTTCAGTTATATTCATTCAATTTACTCTATTTTTTTAAGGTAAGTGGTTGCAATCAATTTATTTAAGCTACATTTAAACAAAAAAATAGATTTTTTTATTTTGTTTAAATGTAGCTTAAATAAATTGATTGCAACCACTTACCTTAAAAAAATTTAGTAAATTGAATGAATCATTTTTTTCAGTGTATGTATTATTCCAAAAAAATGTATTCTCTTTGAGTCTTTGTAACGTAACCATAATAACCAAGTATGTATGATAAAAAGTAAAAATTACAGTTTCGTACATGTACTGGGGGTCCCTGCTCCTCCTCTACATCCATTAAGGGGTCCCCAGCCTATAAAAGGTTGAAGACCACTGCTTTACTTGTTAAAATAGTTCAAAAAGCACAAGGGAATATAAGTCTCAAACTAGTTGTTTTTAATTGAAGTAACACCTTTACAATTAAACTGCAATAACAAAAAGTTAATAAAATAAAAAGCTTTTTTCTAACTAGGAAACATTTATGAATTGTTTTGAGAACTTTTGAAGCAAACCAGGTGAAAAAAAGTGCACTAAAATACACTTTATTTAAGTACACTTAGTACACTTTTCCACAATATACTAAAAGTGCACTATTTTCGCACACTAATTTTATACTTATACTTAGTATACTAAAAAGTAGTATTTAGTACTTCTTAAGATGAACCTAGCCATCTTAGTGTACTCAACTGTGCTATTTTGAGACACCATGAAGTTGAACTAAAATGTAATTTTAACGTACTATGTCTGTATTTTAAAAATATATATTTAATTATAACTTGAAGTACACTTGAACCCACCTTTAAGCATTTTTAAATATACTTTAAAGTATACTAATGGTATGTTAAAATAAAATTATTCCCAGGTGAAAAAAGTTCACTAAAATACACTATAATTCAGACATTTCAATCATGATTAACCAATTAAACAAGCAAAGAATATAAACATAATGGGACCAGCTGTCTTGGAAAAACTTTGGAAAGGCCCAACACATTTTGCTTGTTTTTGCATACCATGAGTTGCCCCAAACTGACAAAACTCGTTTTACCTTATGTCCTGTTCTTTGGATTGACACTTCTGCAAAATCTGACCCGATATTTTAACTTATAAATCATAAGCTTACCACTGGAACTCATGGTAATGTAAAAAGACACTGAACACTGATTGTTTATGTACTTGCTCAGTAATTAATTTTTGATTTGATCCAAAAGCGTTATGGCTTACATCTTTCATTAAAGCCAATATCCTGAAAGGTGACATTTTATATACTTATGTTAATGTAATAATGTGACCTGTTCCTTCTCTCTATCCATTAAAGTGATGCTCCAGCCAAATCTCAAAAGGTCTTTGCAGGTAATCAATGCGATTTTGTAAGAAAAATACATATTTTAAACTTTATTAACTATAATAACTAGCTTCTGGTGACGACGCCCACACATTCTTTATCATATTTATTTAGATTGACAAGCATGACATAAATGTTTTACTATATTTTTACTATGTTTAAGTTTTGACACTGAGCAATTTGCATTTACCTTACAAAGCCATTTAGTTGATTAATAGCACAGGTATCAGATCTACTGATTTAAAAAGAAAAAAGTAAGATGTAAGCATCTAAATAACTGCATAAATCAAATAAGCTAAAAATGGGCTCAGCCATAGTCTGCAACTGAGTCTTGCATATTGCAATTTAAAATGGCAGGGCATTTGTGGTGGTCTACATTATTTGTTGGCCTCAATTCCTTGGGCAATTTCAAATTAAACGAGAATAATAATCAACAATAAACAAAATAAAAGACAGCCGAACTTTAAAGTCCTCTGGCTCTGTAAAGGCTATGGCTAGTTTGTGTTCATTTGAATGGAACTGTAGTTTAGTCTCTGAGAGAACAGCATATGCCTGAACAACATTCTTCCTCAAATAAATAAACAGAGACTTTCAGTTTGTCTGTGGACAATTAACTTCAGAGTTCAGATTCATGCTCGCTTCAAAGAGCTCAAGTCCTCCCCTTACTCTGTTTCATTCAGATGAGTTTTAACAAAGACCACATGTTGCTCTGGCTCAGTGTCCAAGAGATAATTCTGAAAGATTGGAGAATCTATCAACCCATGATCCTCCTGCATCTAAAACCTATTTTCTGTATAAATGCAATTTATGAGCTTTTCAATATTCGAATGTCACACAGATAGACAGATAGATACTGTGTAAGATAACAGGTTACAGATAGAGGAGGTTGATGTATGACATAATGCATGTACATTTTGCCCTGGGAGTGAGGGGTGGGAGGGGCATTACAGGAATTTCATAACAAGCTGAGGGGCATTAATATGTCAAAGCCTCATTGGAAGCAGATGTGTGATTTATTTTACAGGCTTCTGCTTTGGGTGGCTGCAGCCGGCACCCGAGCTGTTGCTTTATCTTCTTCATTGCCTTTCTCCTCCTCCTCTTCCACTTTAAACCAACAACTACATCACTTTTTGTTCTCTCGCTTTGCGTGTTTAAAAGTTTAGGGTCGCATATGTTGACCCAATTGTATTTCTGTCTACAAAAGCAATTACAAGCATTTAACCTATACAGATCTATACACCTACAAGATTTTTTAAGATTGTGAGGAAAAATTAACTCTAAACTTTTGAACTGCAGTATCTATAGGGCTCTGTGTAACCCTGGAGCATAAGGGTCTCATAAGGATCAATATTTATACATCATTTGAGAGCTAAATAAATAAGCTTTTTTGGGATAGGACAATATTTGGCAGAGATGCAAAAAAAAATGTGATAAATAAATATTGAGAAAATCGCCTTTAAAGTTGTCTAAAGAAAGTCCTTAGCAACACATATAATGGTATTTTTTTATAGGTATACAGAACTGTGCAAAAGTCTTAGACCACCACCACCACCAGACTTTGTTTTAGAAGTTTATAATGTCCATCCTTATTTTTCAATCTATTTTATTAAGATACAAACAGGAAATATGTTAAAATAATAATAATAATTTTCAGGACTAATTGTCTTCTTTAGGCATCGTCGGTGTGTGACCTCTCTTGGCACTAAAGACATCTTGAGCATTTTTGAGCAGAATGAAATAAAAACCTAATAATCATTTTTAGCCATACAATATAGGCTATTGTTGGCTATTGCCACAAATATACCCGTGCAACTTATGACTGGTTTTGTTGTCCAGGGTCACATATGTGAAATAGTAGTTTAGTCCATGTTTTTACTTTTTTGTTAAATTAATTTTAATATTTTTCTTTGTGTATATATATATATATATATATATATATATATATATATATATATATATATATATATATATATATCTGTAATAAAAATCATCTGTGGTTCATGTTTATGTAAACGTTTTCATGTATACTTAAAAATAAAGTTTTAGTACTTTTTAGAACCATTTGACACAAAGAAATTATTACTCAAAATTAAATTAGTAAAAAAAAAGCATTTGCACTTTTTGTAAGTCATAGATCAAATATGCAAAGTTAAGACAATGAATAGTAAATCCTTTATAAAGTCATAATTTCTAATAGTAACAGTTTTTGTGGCCACTAGATGGCGACAATTGCATTACATTAATAATCATAATGTCTCTTTTAGAATCAAACAAAAATGATTTCTTCTATTTGATTTAAAAAGAAAAGTCTTTACAGAGTGTTTACAACAGCTTCTTTGATAGAAACCACACAGAAAGAGAAAGAAAACACTGTTCAGACAGAGTAGTCTGTGTTATAGATTGACATGTGCCCATCAACCCCTCCTATAGATCACATGAGGCATGTGAAAGAGTGAAACATTTACACCGCCAGTCTGATAGGAGGAAACAGACCATTATTTAATCAATAGAATTGCATCAATTTGGGAAAATTTCGTGTCCAGTGAAAACAAACGAACAGCCAGTGGAGCCGAGGCTGTGATTTGTCTTTAGCGTGACTCAGAGCAAACATGATATGAGAAGACTTCTCGGGCTCTGTATCTGTGAATAACTTTGCTGTGAGATTTGATGCTCTCTGCCTGCCACCCATCATGTGTCTACATTTCCATCTGCTACGCTTGACAGATGCTCGGGGTAGAAATTGAATCGTCACACTGATCTGTCAATCTGTTTCAAGGTCTACCTGCATACTTCTCATGACCCTGCATGTAAGTCTTTAGGTTGATGAGCTAATGTCAGCTTGAGTGACATTATGGTTAACTATACGAAGGTTAAAAGGTTATGTGTAAGTGTGTGTTAAACTGTTCAGTAGAATGAAGGTAGATGGTGTCCAGGTGCAATAAGGTACCGAAAATGACAAGAAGCACAATTTTTTACAAAAGTATTGATATGACTCATGCATTATGTTATAAGACTCATATTACTTAGTATCTTATTATTAGTATCTTTTTGTCAGGTTAGTTTCTATAATAAATTTTCATATAAACTAAACTGATCATGTGAAACATGTTTAACGATTATTAAGTCAAAAAGGTCGAAACTGAGAAAAGAAACAAACCACATTTGACATCTGATGTGTTTAACTATTACTATAACACTTTATTTCAATAGTCTACTTTAGACATTTTACTAAGTTAATCAAGTAGGAATGGTATGAGCTCAGAACTGACAAAATTACTCCCGTGTGTAGAACAAAAAATGTTAATTAAGTCCAATAAGTTGTAGAAATTGTCAGCACACAAAAAATTCAATCAGAATTCAATTAAAAACATAATTTATCATATGCAAAAGTGATAACAGTGCAGAGAGCAGACGTTTCAGCCCATGCTTTCTTCAATGCTCATGAAGTAACCAAACAACATCACACTTATATTGGCCAAATACAAATTGTAAGCAGCTGATCTAAATCAATGGGGGATAATTGTAATGCCAGCTGTTTCCCTTTAAAAAAATCATGCTAGATCGATCTCTTCATTTAATCCGGAGTTAATGATTTCAACTCAAAAATCCAAACCCCCCCTCTTTTTATCACAGTTCCCACCTCTCCTATGCAGAGGGACCCTTTCAATGCCCAGGAATTTAAAATCTGAAAAAAAGTTTAGCTGACTCGAAATGACCTAAACCAGAGAAGTGTGATCCCGTCTCTCTCAAATAATTCTAATTCCTAAAGGGCAGGAACACAAAATTATGTATATGACATGTGTTGTTTTACATGTGATCAATTGTTTAATTTTGTACATTTCACTCGTTTGTGGATATGTGCATGACTTGCACTTTAAATAATGAGAACAGGCAACACAATCTTTACATAGGATAAATTGGTGCGTGCAGATACTCACAAATTTTCTAAAACAAATTAATCGTAATCATAGAGGAACCATTTTTAGTGCTATATAGCACCTATAAAGCACTTATGAAGAACTGTCCATGGATGATTATAGCACCAGATATGGTTCTACACAGGTGCTACATACGTGTTATATGGCACTTATACCACAGGTCTGTTGAATGCTGTATTCTGATTTGCTGATAAATGTTCTGTTGGTATGCATCAATTTCCGATAACCGCACACCTAACTTGTCAAATGTCTTAAAAATAGGCACCAGAGCAATGTTTGTGGTAACCGTGGTATGAGAAGAATAATTGAATCCGGTCCTTTGAATTATTTAAAAATAATGCACACCCGTGGTGTAACGGCACTCCGCTTTGCGTCATGCCACATTGCACCTTGGGTGTGCATTATTTTCTTATAATTCAATGGCCCATCATCACTTATTCCTTACTTAAAATGGTTCCCCTATGATTACGAGCCAGTGAACCACTTTTACCGTTTGTTTCAATCAGGGCTGGACTGGGACAAAAATTCGGCCCTGGCATTTTGGCCCAAACCGGCCCACACTACATACACTGCAAAAATTATTTTCAAGAAAAAATGTTCTTAGTATATGAGCCAAGAAAATAAGTCTAGTTTTTAGACCAAAAATTTCAAATGTAAGTGATTTTGTGCATAAAACAACCAAAAAAATGTTTCAATGGGGTAAGCAAAAAATATTTTCTTAAACACTAAATGCAAGAAAATTTCAAGAAAAATTTGCTTACACCATTGGGAGATTTTTTTTTTTTTGCTTGTTTTATGCACAAAATCACTTAAATTTAAATGTTTTGGTCTAAAACAAGACTTATTTTTTGGGTCATTTTGCTCTTCAAGAAAAAGCATCTTATTTTAAGAATTTTAGATATTTTATATATTTTTTACTGAAAACAAGACTATAATAATAATAATAATTTTTTTTCTTGAAAATCCTTTTTTGCAGTGTATAATTACAAATACCACCCATCTTTGCACGCCTTTAAATATGTATAGCAATAGCAACTTTGATTTTGGATTGATTTTGCTTGAAGAGAAATGATACGTTTTTAAACAGACAATCAACGAAAAATCTACGAATCAGATACACTCTCGTAGTTACAGAGCAAAGAGTGCAATTATTTTATTGCAGCTTTATCACCGTAATTTTGTGTTTTTGACTCAGTTTTAACAAGGGGTATCCATCTAAACTTGTGTTTTGAAAGCAGTTCTGCTTACCGCAGGCACTACACTCACTTCTCCCTCGTCTCTCTCACTCTCAGCACTGACACTTTGCGTGCTGGTGCTGCCAGTGCCACCACCGCACCGTCCGCCACCATCATCATCAGCAGCAGCAACGTGAGTTGAAAGTCCTGCTTTCGCACAAACCTTTGTGTTATTTTAACACATTTTGCAGCGTCTGCCTGAAGAGCCTGCTTCTTTTTGTCGCGCAGTTTTTCTGCGCCTCCCTTGCGTTTTTTCTCTATCTCTCTCTCTCTATTTTGACACGTGAACTGACCGACGATGCACGCTAGCTTGCATACGCACAACCGGCGCAACGTCATAGAATGTCTCTGAACAGGTTCACGCCCACTTTTGGGGGAAAACAAACTAGACCTCCCATTGACTTCCATACAAAATAGCGGAATAAAGCAACGTTCGTACACACCCGGCAGGCGTAAATAACTTAAGAAATCACTCAGACTAAACATGACGAGTAATTATCTGTCCACCCTGCCTGCCATTGAGCGCGAAAGATACATTAACACATTTAATTTGGTCATTATAAAAACATGTCTCTTTCATTCTCACAGCGTCAAATTTGTGTAACAACGCTTCCCATTGGCCAGAGGTGTCTTACCCGGATATTTACTCGTACCTCATTGGGTCAACAGGGAAGACAGTAAATGATTTTACTTCGTATTTGAAAGTTACTTCGTATTTATATATTATGTCTTTTTATTTAGAGTACTGAGTAAGCTTTTCCGTCCAGCCATAAAACTAACGGGCTTAGCGATATTTCCAGCAATCACTGGATGGCGTTGTTACACAAATTTGATGCTGTGAGAATGAAAGGGACATGTTTTTATATTGACCAAATTAAATGTGTTAATGTATCTTTTGCGCTCTATAGCAGGCAGGGTGGACAGATAAATACTCGACATGTTTAATCTGAGTGATTTCATAAGTTATTTACGCCTGCCGGCTGTGTACAAACGTTGCTTTGTTATATAATTTTTTTGGTTAACTGTTATTTTAAAAAAAAAATGCTTCTATTTTGTACAACATAATTAGCTTGCTAGACCGCGTACGCAGACGAGATATCGCAATGACAAATTTTTGAGCAGGCATTAGTGCTAGGTACCAATCGGGGTCCTAGGGGAGACCGAATTGCTCGGGGGGACCGAATTGCTCATGACACCTGTCTGTCTAGAAAAAAAGACGCTAACTTGGCTGCTCAGACAAAGAAAGTATGAGATGTATCGGCCCCAAAAGTACGTCGGCCCACCGGGAAACTGCCCGGTGTGCCAGATGGCCAGTCCGCCCCTGGTTTCAATGTAGATAAGGAGACCTGGAGTAAACAAAGAGAGGTGGATCAGTGAACACACCTGACAAATTGCAATGATACGTCAATGATTCTTAATTATCTTTTTCATTTCTGAACTCAAGGGACAAAACGTAGCGGTAAAAACAAATGCAAGAAAGTCTCATGAACTTTAGAAACATAGGATAAGAACTTTTTACATGTAAAAGATCTTTTTTTGCACTTTCCTTTCTATACAGAGAAGATATGAAGCAATCATCAATACATCTTTTTAAACAAGTTAATGATTATTGTTAAATATATTGAAATCTTCAGTGTTACCATTTTTATCAGCATGTGTGTTTCCTGAATTCGAACCTATGACCTTTTGTGCTGCTAATGCAATGCTCTACCACTGAGCAATATAGGAGCACATAGTTAGTTAAACGTCTATGTACTTTTCTAACATTTCACTAAAGTGTACTATATTGAAAGTGCAGTGATACATATAATTCAGTTTCCATCACATATTATGGACTTGAGCCTCATGGGGCAAATGAGGAGAACGTTAAAAAAGCAAAACTATGAAATGCCATAGGAGTTTTTAATGCATGTCGAATTGAAAAATGGTTCTGAGAGTCCCAGAGTATAAAGGTGAGCCAAGAATAAGTTGATTCTAGGTAAAAAAAGACGAAGGAAGAGGTACAACAGGAAAGAAAGTAATTCTCCCTGTTTCTAACCATAAGTTTCTCAGAGAAGAGAGCGAGCCAGTGAGACTAAAAGTGGGAGAATAGAGCTGTAAATGAAGCACAGTAATACTGTACACGCTGTCTCTACATAAACACACACGCACACAACCCTTAACAGCCTTGTATAAACTATGATAGGGTCACATAAATCTACAACTTGTGAAAAGTCTCACCCATAAATTCACATTCCAAGAATCAATGACACGTAGATACGAGTGAATTAGTTTATGTGGTGGACTGGCTGCTTGTAAGGAGGATCAAATGCTTCCACACAAGGTCTCTATAGATTGAAAGCACATTCCTGCCCTGCCGTCCTGATCAGAGGCAACATGTCTTACTGCTATTCCCATACAGCTGTAACAACATGTAGAAAGGATGTTCATAGTATCCATGATGCTCACAAACTTGTCTTTGTGGGATTGTCAGAAATTAGCTCAATGGATCTGTGGCTGTCTATAAAGAACATAAAATATAACCCTAAAGCGACAGAAAGACAACAACAGAGGTTTTAAATAGCATCTAGACAACTAAGGCATACATAAAAACACTTATTGTCAGTGCTCCATAACTTTATCTATAAAACAGTTTATTTCTTCTGAAAATGACATCATTTAAAAAAGGACACTGCTTTCTCACTCACCTGCACCCTTACTCAATCAGTTCATTACAAACTCAATTACTCCCTCATAAACACACCCCATCACTAACTTACGGCCCTACAAACTCATTAACTCACTTCCCTACAAACTAACTTCTTTACAACTCACTATTTCAATAACTCATTCATTTACCAACTTCCTTATAAACTCAGTCTCCTACTCTATCTTTTCTTTATAAACAACTCCCCCACTTCCTAATGCTCTTACAATTCACTCACCCTTACTTACTCACTCCTTTACAAACTCACCCCTTCACTAACTCATTCTCTCACTAACTCACTATCTTACTCAGTTCTTTATAAACTCACTAACTCCTTCACTCACTTCATAACAAACTTACTCACTCCCCTACGAACTCACCTCTTCACTACTCTTTTCACACAGATATTATGGAAAGTACACAGGAAATGTGTCCGGGATTTTTCTGGGTTCGTTAGATTTTTGGTTCATTCACACTGCCAATGATTTGTCGGAATCTATGTCTGCGTTCACACAGATACCGTGAATATCCCGGAAAGACATGTGATGTTTTGCACCCTTTAAAAAGGTAATTGTATGGACCATTAGGTACAGATATGTAAACATTTAGTACTAATATGTACCTTTGAGATACTAATATGTATTTTTGAGGTACTAATAAGAACTCTTTGTTCCCAGTATGTACCTCTGAGGTACTAAAATGAAATCCATAGGTGCAAAGTACTTTTTGAAAGCGTACAGCCCCAGTGACAGAAAAGGTACAGTTTGGTACCTTTATTTCTGAGAGTGTATACGTCTGAAATAGTGCACTGTTCTCTGCAGCCTTGCAAATTCGTTGTATTTTTCTAATATATAATTTCCAATTCAGTGCAAATAGCCAAAATAATTATGATTTTTGCCATAATTGTGTAGCCCTTCCATAAGGCATTTTAACATTATTCAAGTAAACTTAAAAAAACTACTGAAAGGGAACAAATGTGTTTGTGTTTTCTACTATATTTCTATTTCTAAAAAAATGGTGAGTCTTGACATAACCTGTTGGGTTGAAAAAGTTTGGAAATCAAGTATGCAGGTGAAACAGATGGAAAAAACATCCTTATTTTAATTGTTTACTACTTAGATAATGTATATTGCCAGATAATGTAAGTAGGCCTATATTGTGTCAAAAAAACAAAACAAAAAATTAACTTCATATATATTTACTTTTTTCCAATAAACTGATTTTTGTTTCCCTTGCAATAAATTATGAAAAATGACTATATTCATTGTTACATCTATGAGTTACATCTAGATTTTTTAAAATACGATTTGTAGATCTTTTTCCTTTTAGAGGGCATTTATATCAAGACGCGCTCAAGTTTATTTTAAATCTAGACATGCGACAAGCGCACTCAAATATAGACGCGTCTGAAATAAAACTCGTGTCCACAGGCGAACACTTTGAAAGCGGTGCGTCCTTCATTTTTCATGCGTTTTAGATCTTAATGGACCCTAATGCAAGAATTCTTCCAATAAGTGGTTGGGATTCGGGATACAATCAACTTGGGCATAAAGTGGCGGGGACATCTCTCACCCGCAAATACGTGAGTGGGGCTGCTGTGAGTGCTGGCAGCCTACGGACAGCAATATTCAACCCGGTGGCATGACAACACCGGCCCTCGTGGACCGGCCCACCGGGAATTCTCCTTGTCCTATGGCAAATCCGGGCCTGATCCCAGATAAATTCCGGATGCATTTTCTTTATATTTTCTGTAATGTCTGTGTGAAAAGGTCTTAACTCACTCCTTCCCACCACCACTAACTCACTCACCTCCTCCACCACTAACTCACTAGCTTGTTTACAAGCTCACTCACTAAACTCCCTTTACCAACTTATAGGCTGTTAACACTTGGCATTATGCGTTTTCGTCGATCGGATCACAAGTGGACGACGTTAATGCCAGGTGTAAACGGTGTTCAAAACGTTTTGAACGCGTCCACTTTCGACCACTTTCAACCACATTCAGAGGTAGTCGAAACCACTTTCGATCGGATTGCTTTTGTAGTGTAAACACACATGTGGTTGAATGTGTTCGAACAGCTACACGCGACCACCTTCTCTCCGCCCATTTATCTAATCTGGGGTACTAAACACTAAGTTTTACGTCTTTTCTGACTTCTGGCGTGAACACACGGTGAACAGCGCTATTTCTAGCCTTTCATTGACAAAACTAAAGCTGCTGATCTCCGTAGTTTCGTTTTGAAAGCGTGTGAAAGTTGCGCGATCCTATTTCATCAATTGCGCTGAAAATTCAGAGAAAGCTCTTACATACACACATACAAAACTCTGTGCAGCATGTATACTTACTAAACAAGCAGCGGACTCCGACATAATATTAGTTTGCGTCCATATAAACTCATAATTACTCCAGCTCGGGTTTGAATAACAGCAGAGAGACTCGCCCACCGTCTCACGGACCGTCCCCTCACAGTATTCAGAACAGAAGCGGTCAAAAGTGGACAAAAGAGACAGATTTAAATACCAGGTGTAAACGTAATGTGTCTCTCTTGTCCACTTGTGATCCGATTGATGAAAAAAGATCTTAACACCAAGTGTAAACAGCCGCTTACTCATTATTACTCCCTGTAACTGTGTTATTTATTTCTATTATTAAAGATATGTTTTCTGATTTCTTAAACACTTAAAGAGTGTTATTAATTTAAAAGTTACACTTTTTAGTTATTAATGGGGGCTTCTTTTTCCTGTTTTACTAAGATGCTGTAAAAACAATATTTGGTATGAACACATTTTGTCTAAAATATACTTATTGTTATAGTACTTAAAGTATTTGACAACTATTTCTTGTTGGTGTAACACTTTACAATAAGGTTGCATTAGTAAACATTAGTAGATGCATTTGTTCACATGAACAAACAATGAACAATATAGTTTTTAAGTTGTATAACTGCTGTGTTACTACTTTAGTATCATTGTGATGTCTTAACAGCTTTCTCCTGTGATATTGCTTCATTTTACGGTACAGACACCAGTGATAATCTTTCTTTGAAAGAGATCACAACACTTTCTGCAGAGCTTGGAGAAAACTGTGCGAAAATAGAGCCGAATATAACAGAAAAAGCCATCAGTCTTTAAATAAAAAAGATGTCTGTCAAAGCCTCCAAACTCCTTATCTAGGGCTGAAAATGGAGCAGACTTCACTGTTACACTTGAGTGCCTTCCAAGAGATTTGTTACATTCTGACTTCGTCTTAGAGAATATAACCTCTCAATTGCCAGAAAGGGCCTTGGAAGGGAAGCCACCTTTGGGCCTCAGATTATATTCTTTGTCTCCACTCCAAGATTCTGTGTGCAGTCAGACGAGACTTAGAGGAGACGCAGAAGAGCAGAAATGAGACGAGGAGTCAATAGAGGCCAAATGAAAGACAGTACAACTGACTTCAGCTGTGTGGCCTCAGGTAAAGATGCAGAATTGGATAACAATAAAACTAGCTCAGGTACTCTGTCCATTGTGCAAGGAAGAATTTAAGTCAGAAGAGTTGTGTGTGCTTTGGCACGGTTTTACTTGGGCAGGAAGCAACATGGTCACTGTTGAGCTTTGACCTTTCACCTTTGATCCCAATAGAAAAGAATCTTTACCACAAGCAAGAAGGGTTGAGTTACATGAAATAACTGCATACTTACAAAGCTTGCTTACAGTATGAAAGAGTACGAGCGCTATTTTCTGCTGTTTTTAATCAAATAAAGATGTTCGATCCTTGAAGCCAAGTTCTGATCTTTGGATAAGTCATTTCCACCAAAGCATCCTTCTGTATTGTCTCTCCTGGCGGATCGTAACGTTCCACATACTTTGAAAATCACGGAATAACATTATACCTCCGATCCTTAAATAGCAAATCAGCAAACTTCTGGGAAACCCCACTTTCTTAAGTCGGCAGGATGTGTGTGTGCGTGAGCTCAGTAGAGAGGTTAATAACAAGAAAAAAGGAGTCATTGTGACAGCAGGGGCCTGATGATGCTTTTATACCGCGGGCTGACCTCTGCTCTTTATTAAAATCTAATGAACAGCAGGGCAGAGCAGTCTTATCTCAGACCTGTCACACATGCACACATCTCTTTGGGTTGGCACAGCTGTTAGTTAGTGGAGTGACTAAGTGAAAACAGCAGTGCTTCTGCCTTAAATGCATTATTTAGTAGTGTGACAGTAAAGGGCACCTATTATGCCAATTTTTACAAGATGTAATATAAGTCTCAAGTGTGCCAATGTGTTTCAGCTCAAAATACCCCACAGATCATTTGTAATAGCATGTACAAAATGCCCCTATTTTAGTGAAAGCAAATGCACTGTTTGTATGTCTTTACTTTTAAATGCAAATAAGCTTCAGTTCCTCACTCCCTTTTCAAAAGAGACAGTAAGCGCTTAAAATAGTTAAATTAGATCTGATTCCTGATTACAGTCTGCAACAATAGTATCTCACTATTCGGATACGGCAGACAGGATACAACTCACTAAAGGTGGAAACTATGATAATGCAGGACTGTGGGTGGGGCTTTATCAGTGTGATGTCACAATAACAAGATAATCAAAACAGCATGTCTAATGACACCGCTTTAGTTAAATGGGGATTAAATAAAAGTGTGTGGATTTTTTTCATTGTAGGGTTGTCGTGTTCACACACTGCCAACACACATTTATGTCCAAACACCTTGTAAAAGTGGATTTTGCATAATAGGTGCCATTTAACTAAGCTACTTTTCTGTCACTAGCTGCTTTTTCATTAGTTATTTTTTTTTTTTTTAAACATATGCACATTTATTTGGGCATGGAATTCATGCATTTTTCTAAACTGTCCTCCTATTTATAGCTTTGAAAATTTTATCGAAAATTAACTAGAAGTCCCATGTAGTCTGCATGCCTTTTTGTGGCAGTATATTTTGTTAAATGTTACTGCTTGTCGTTCGATTCAGTTACAGGGTGTTGTATTATTATGTAAATATAAAAAAAAAATTATATTTGATATCCCATTTTTTTGTGCTAAATACTGATATATGATAATAAAGTGAACCATAGATTTTCAATTTTATTTATAATTGTTAGCAATCTTTTCACTAGTAACTTTGCTAGCTAATTTATAATTGAATTATTAGTTGTTTTAAGTTTAAACAACTTAAATTAACAAATCATTTTAACTTTCTTGACTAGTGAGTAGTTGGTATAAATGAAAATGGAATGGGCTTAAGTTATTACAACTTTATTTTTATAATTTATAGCAACTTCAAAAAAGTAGAAATGACTTATTAATTCAAGTTGTTTAAACTTAAACATTTAAGTGCAACAAGAATTTAGTTTTTTAGAGTGAACTAAGCTAAACCCATATTAGGTGTCAGCTAGATACCCAAATTAAGCAGTTGACATATGTCTGTACTACATTTGACTAAACACATGATAATAATTTTAAATTTATCCTATTACAGTGGCGGCTCGTAACTGCTCATCCGAGGGGCGATAATTCAAAATAAGTGTTTTGAGTGTCATGTGTGTTGCTCGTGTTTTCAAAATGTGTTTGTTACTTCATGTGAACCATGTGCATCATGTGTTTTGTCAAAAAGTGCCTGCTGCAAACGCCTCAAAACTGTTTATGATAAAAGAGACGCTCACGTTCACAAAATACACGCAAGACACTCCCTTAACACTAAACTCTGATTAACATGAGATTATGCGAGTATCTGGCAAACGTGATCGTCTCTTTTATCATAAACCCTTTAGACGTGTCTGCAGCAGGCACTTATTTTGACAAGACACGTGATGCACATAGGATCACTCGATGCACAGAACACAGATTTTGAAATTATGAACCACACACAACAGGCTACATACTTGTGACGAACTTCGCATCGTGCACCCTCGGAAAAAGAAGTCACCGGCTGCTGCTGTCCTACCACAATTATAATAATCTAAAGATTACAGACAATATTTATGACTTCTTCCAAAAATAACTTACAATCTCCATTCATGCTTATTACTGCAGTCTGTCCAGAGAGAAGTATTACAAGCATTCATAGTTTAATGACATAAGCAAAAAAAAAGAGAGATTATTAGTGTCAATCAAATGCACAGGGCTGTGTTTCCTAAACCATTCTTAGCTCTATGTCATTTTTAAGTTGTACCTTAAGCTGTACCTAAATTTTTTATTTATTTAAAGAAGCACATGTGTAGAACCACATAGTGCCATGTAGAACCACATTTGGTGCTATAGTGGTGCCGTATGGCCCCCATATGGTTCTACACAGGTGCTTTACCGGTGCTATATGGCACTAAAAACGGTTCTTCTATGATTACGAGCAAAGAACCACTTTTGGTGCTATATAGCATCATTTGTTTTTAGCGTGTACTCTACAAGCATGTGAAAAAATAGGTCATTGAGATTTGGCTCCCCTTGTGATGTCAGAAGGGGATAATACTTTAATCTGCACTATTCAACCACTGCACTGCCATTAAGTGCAGAGATCAACTCATTTGCATTTTAAAGGACACACCCAAAAACCGCACATTTTTGCTCAGACCTACAAAGTGTCAATTTTAACATGCTGATAAATGATCTATATGGTATTTTGGGCTAGAACTTCACAAATGTACTCTGGGCACACCAAAAAAGTCTGGTGAAAGGTCCCCTTTTAAACTAATCAAAGATAAATTAAATCTAAAGCAACCATAACCTTTATGTTTAAGGTAGACAGACATGACTCCAGAAACACGGCCAATAAAGTATATGCAGTATATGCTTTATCTGCATTGTAAACGTGACGCTTGTGCATCCAGTGTCCAAGCACAATAAACAAGTAAACTAATGAACGACATTTTGTTTTGATATATATTTTAAGTGTAATGCACAGCCAAGCCAGGTAACTTGCACGACCCACCTTATTTCCCTGTGCGACACACTTGAAACCCCTGATGTAAATGATGCTTCGAAAGGCAAGTGAAGGCATACTGCGGATGAATTGGACATGCGAATGGGATGTGCATAATTTTGAAATTACATAAAATATCCAAGGTTGGATTAAGTTGCTTATAACTTAATTTCAACTCCAATTTTGAAGTTTTTCTTTTATAAAGAACACCACTATGTCATATAACGCAGTGAAGTACATCTTGCATAAAGTGAACAATTGAATTGATTGTCGAGCGATCGATATCAACCAATTCAGCACCACCGCCATGGACAGCACCTGTTAAAGTCGCACACAAGAAAGCATCTCTAAAGACATTTTTAAGATGTTAAATAAATCTGTGTTGTCCATAGTGTACGTATGTGAGGTTTTAGCTCAAAATATCATATAGATAATTTATAACAGCATGTTAAAATTGTCACTTTGTAGGTGTGAGCAAAAATGTGGGTGTGTCCTTTAAAATGCAAATGAGCTGATCTCTGCACTAAATGGCAGTGCTGTGGTTGGATAGTGCAGATCAAGGGGCGGTATTATCCCCTTCTGACATCACTAGGGGAGCTAACTTTCAATTACCTATTTTTTCACATACTTGCAGAAAATGGTTTACCAAAACTAAGTTACTGGGTTGTTATTTTTCAAATTTTCTAGGTTGATAGAAGCACTGGGGACCCAATTATAGCACTTAAACATAAAAAAGTCAGATTTTCATGATATGTTCCTTTTTAAACAACCTCCTAAGGTACAGCTCGGGAAACACGCCTAAAAAATGTAAAACTTCAGTTAAGGTTTACTTTTAGAGTCTTTGTAGTGCGCTAAAACACAATGTAATCGGGAAACGTGTCCCAGTTAATAAAGTGTTTCCTTTAGAAACATCTGCTGGGAATCTTTACAGAAGTAACCTTAACATATCATGACATATGACATAAAATGCAATGTAAGTTGCTCTGTATTAAACTGGCTATTGGGAAACACGTTTTATAGTTGCAGAATATACCAGCAGAATATAGACTTTGCTCTTTCTCGTATATGAAGGCATTTTGTATAATTTAATAATGATAATAATATCTTGCTCTTTTGGCGTAGATTATTATTTAGCTTTATGTTCACATATATAAATAGACAGATATGAATAAAGAACAGGCACACTGATCAGAGATCAGCGGAGCAATGAGACCTTCCAGGCTGCATCCACGTGTCTGTCCTGAAACTCTGGGTTCTGTCTTTAATAAAGGATAATGGTTCATCGGGCACCGTTTCCTACAGGCAAGCTTAAAAGCCATTTTCTCCTTATTACATGCATGATTTTAACTGATCCCAGAAAAGCAAACAAGCGTGGTCCCAGTGGAATGCTCCCAATTGAACTGCACTGAGACCAGCCAGAGGGGGTGAAGGGGGGGGGGTCAGTATACCAGTTAGCAAATGCTTCACAAAGCTGCCCTTTGTTGCGAAAGGTGTGCAAGAACGAGTCTTATGGAAACCTGCTATATTTTGCGATACGTCCAATTTTCTCTTTAGCACGGCCGATGTGATCTAAACTGTGATGCTTCGTTTGCGCTAATATAATCATGGGTTTGTCCTCAGATCCCTTGACAAACGCTTTTTGGGAATGCACATTCATCGCACATCATCAGCAACATTTAGAGTGCAATAAAAATGACTGAAGTGTGGTTGCAGAGGGCAGGCTGCCCGGTTCGGTCTGTAAGGAAACGATAAAGAGAAAAGATGTTCGGCGTGAGCACTTCTGCATGGGTTTAAAAGCTGCATTAGATCATCAGCAGATGTCAAAGTCTCCTGTCATCTGTCAAGAAAAATGGGAAGAGAAAAAATGTGAGAGGAAAGAAAAGAGAGATAGAAGGTCAGTGTCTGGAGAGGAAGTCGAGGGAATATCGAGACTTGAAGGAAAGTTGTTGTTGGATATACTGCTAAAAATACACACTGTATATATTACAGTATTATACTGTAAGTAATGTGTGGTTATAGACTGCTGACTTGAGGTATATGATCTGGTCTTTGAAACTTTTTGATTTATCTGGCCACTTGAAAAAAGACCATGTGAATGACAGAAATAATTTTTTCTATTTTATTTAGGATGATTCAATACATAGCATGCAGTTCCTTAAACAAAACTCTGAAAATCATTAACCTGGCAAATCCAGATATTATTTGCTCATATATTTTACCACAATGGTGTTTTTCAGCTTTGCACTGACATGTTGGCACCTGATCCCAGTCTCCTCTCTCAATGTCAATAAAGCGATGAAAGACAGACACATAAAAAAGTATTCAAACTATTCTCATATTAAATTATATTCGTTTTATTTTTCCGACAGTCAAGCATGAATAAAAATGAGATTGCTTTAAAAAGTCATAGCACGTCCTTCCTTCACAAACTACACATTTGAAATCTCATTTATGTTTGCAACACACACGCTGTTGGCGCTCTTAGCAAGCACCACTAAATATATTCATACTGCATGGAAAAATAAATTTTCCCCTTGCACCTCAGGAACTCACAGTTGATATAAGTGTCCTGAGACAGAAGCTCAGTGATATTACAACGACTGTTAGCCAAGTTCAGCAGGCCATTATCTAGCATTGGAGTCGAGAAAGACTCAACTGTGCCACACGGGGGAAACCCACGCCAGACAGATGAAATCTAATCCTGAAACCTCAAGCACCTTTCCTGTGCCAGTCTTTGGGTGGGCACTACTGGGTGGGTCTGAAACGTACGTGTGTGTGAATGAGAGAAAAACATACTGAAGCCGTACCTACATGAGCATTTAACACAAACCCCAGGACCTTCCTCTCTCTTTGTAGATGTTGTGATGCAGTGATGAGGTCATTTTGATTAAGCTCCACAGCTGATCTGAAGTCAGTATCAAACTAAGACTCAGTAGAAGGTACTGCTGATTCATGTAGAAACATGAGAATTTGCAAATTATTATTAATTATGTTCATTTGTAAGATAAATATAGTAGCTGGGCTAACTTTACAAATAAGTACCGTGGTGGTACTATGACAATACACTGATGGTAACTTTAATATATTTAACATATTAATAATGATACTAAATAACACCACAGTCATATACCATGGTTTTTACTTGGTATTAATCCAACTCAAATAAACCCAAGGCTAAGAGAACTATTTATTGCTTGATTCCTGTAACTATAACAGATGCAAGTTATTTTGTGCAGCATTTATTATACATTTAGTCTGTATTTCACTCTAATTGATACATAAATATTATGGCTGTCTAAACAAACTGTAGTACAATCATATAAAACTTGGTTCAACTGGTATTTACCTTGTATTACATACTAAAGTTTTGTATTAAAGGGCCTATGTTACGCAAAATCCACTTTTACAAGGTGTTTGAACATAAAGTGTGTTGGCAATGTGTGATCACAAACACCCTACAATGACAAAAATAGACCCGCTCCTCTGTTTTTAATCCCCATTAAACCAAAGCGGTATTATTAGACATTTAATAATGGCTGTTTTGATTCTTTTGGTAATGTGATGTCACACAAACAAAGCCCCGCCCACGGCCACTGACTGACTGGTTAATATAACCCAAAAGCTTTTCTAAATGTGTTTGTTAGCACATTGTAGCACTAATGCACCTAAATATAATATTGTCTCAGACTCATAGGATCAGATAAAATGTGGGAATTTTGATTCATCTGTGAATCTTTAATTTTCAATTCGTTCACCAAAATGATTCGTTCAGTGACCATTTTTTAATATAACATAAATACGCCAGTAGGTGGTGAAGAGGTGCATCTAAAGTGTTTTAAGATAATGAGTAGTAGATTAGAAGTCGACTTACAAAAACTCACTAGGCTTTAAAGGCAATGATATTATGCAGTGCCTGAAAATAGTCTCCTTGGTTACTTTCAAAAGGAAGGGACTATTTTCGGGCAGTGCGTAATATCAGTACGCCTGCTGCAGCCATGTTACATCAACAAAGTCACTGATTATTACGCCAGTTTAAGAGTATAGTACCTAACTATATCGGCATAGAAAATCACAAATTTTAATTTTCCATCGGTCTTAGTACACGATGTACACATTCTAGGCACACATACGACTTGTATTACTTTATATTATCCTATTTTTTTTGTAATTAATATGTTAATAGTTCTGACTCTAAATTCTGATTGTTGAGTCATGCTTAAAGGCATTTCAGATTTTTTTCTTCATCTTGTAGTTCAGAACACTGTGGCATGTTTGGTCTGTACTGTACTAAATAAAAACGGTTACTAAAGCTATAGTACAGATATATACAGTACAGATGCTCTACAGTGAACAGGCTCTCTATAAGCAAAAGTGCTACAGAAAGTGAAGGGGATTTTTAGCAGAGTGTTTGAAATATAACACAGAAAATATGACATCAGAGTGTTATGTGTGTCACATCTGTTTGCTGGCTCACGACATACTTTGGCACACCGCATACTTTATATTGCACTGTTCATGTGTGTGAATCCAGAGACTTTACGCTTTGTGTGCAGTTCTGTCCGACCCAGACAACCCAAAAAATTAATGTTGCAGACTGTGGTGTGATTTGTGTTATGTGTGTTTCTTTGTGTGAGTGTAGTATTGGGATGTGGATTGTGTGGTCAGTCTTGGCCATGCTGGAATCTTAATTCTTCCCAAAAACATAAATAGTACATAAATCCTCACTCAGCATAGCTGCCCAGGACAGAAACAAGCCTTGTGCCTTCATGTGGAGAGGACTGGATAATGGCTTTTTCTTCAGCTCACAATTTTCAGCTCACACTTTCCTTTCCTCCGTTCTGCTCGCCATTCTGCTGTATGACCTGTGGCGTCAGTTACAAAAGAAATAGATTTACTTAAACATGAAAGTTTTGCCATCATTTACTCACCTTCATGGATCACAAAAGAAAAAAACAAAGCAGAATGGATCAGAATATGATCAGAGAACCCTACAAAAGTTTATTTGCCACATTACCACATTGGCTGTGCATTATTTTCAAATAATTCAATGGCCCATCATCAATTATTACTTACATAGTGTAACATGTTTATAAACCATGATACTGCCACAGTACATGTCCATAAGACCGTAGTATTATAATAGTACCATGTGCAAACGCTCGCACACAACTGCACAGGTCATTTACACCCAGTTCAGCTTTTATTTTGTTGTGTGCAGGTGGCGTGCAGCACCTCCAGACACTTTGTTTGTATGACGGTGTGGCTTTTGTTGTTTTTGGCCTAAGCGCACGTGAGGGCTTGTGTGTGCGCGCTTGGTCTCTGTGCAGAATTCAAAGTTCTATCATCACTCAGAGTTTATGTGAACAGCCGATGCTGGCTCGGTCCACTTCCTGGGAAAGCGAATGAGATCGGAAGCGTCTCAGACTTGAAACATAAACACGTGCACTACAACACATGCTGTCTTCCTCCAGAAAAAAAGCAACCTGGACCCTGAAACTTAAATAAATACATGTTGTGTATATAAGTACAATGCACACACAAGCAAACGGATATATTTATTAAAAAGCTGAGCTGTATCGATGGACGGTGCAGAGTTAAAGACGCATTCGCTTCTGGCATGTGCACATGGACTGCACATGTTCTGTGCACACATAAAACAATAGCACATTTTTAGACACACGGCTAAAAATCATTATTAAAGGGGTCATCAAGTAAAGAATCAAATGTTGATGTTTTGACATATTAGAGTGAGGTCATTGTATCATGAAAACATACACTCTTAAAAAAAATGGTTCTATATCAAACCAGAAATGGTTCTAATACTTGCTTCATATATGGAACCCCCAAATGGTTCAATATAGAACCACTTTAATGGGTTCATTAAAAAGAACCCCAAATGGTTCTTTGAAACAAAGTTAGATGGTTCTATTTAGAACCATTAAAGGTTCTTTATAATTATGAGGAATTTATTATTGATAAGAAATTATAACCGATCCTAAAAATTATAAAAGTTTACGATTTATTAATTGTATTATACAGAAATATAAATCTATAAAAATTACTTAAAATCACATCTCTTTATTCTGTATTAGACAGCAAAACATTTAGTTTACATTTAAAATGTCTCATTTCATTCAACCATTTAGTTATTTAATTATTTCCACTAAGCATTTTCACTTTTTTATAAACATACATGCGTTTATATATATATATATATATATATATATATATATATATATATATATATATATATATATATATATAAAAATTGCATCTCTGTATTAAACAGCTAAACTCTTAATTACACTATACATTCAAAAATTTTGTTCAAGTTATTTCCCTTACGCATTTTCTGTTTTTATAAACAAAGATACTGTACAGTATATGCAGTACTAATTTTTAGTAACTTTTACATGTGTCTGAAATGATGAGAAGAAATCACAATGCATTTAAAGACAATTCATGAACAATCTATTAAATAGAATGACAATTTACACAAGTTGATTGTACATTTGTTTTGTACAGGTATTTAAATTTAAGCATATATTTTATAAATTAAAGTCACTGTGTGCTTAATGGCAAAAGGGTATTGAACATTGAAGACAAAAAAACCCGCAAACAGTCATTCCACAGCCTGTGATGTCAATGTCTTCCACATAGTATGTTCACATTGTCCATTATAAAGTTGATACTTTGAGATTTGAGAGGATCAGGAGAGCCGTTGAACACTATGGTTGGTGTGGGACCTTTGGGTTCCTGTAAAACAAACATTTCACCTTTTAAGGGCTTTTTACCAATTAACAGAAGCCATCAAATAGACTTAAAATTACCCCATAATAACACAAATAAAGTATGACAACTAGGCAAGCGACACTCAAGAACCAACAAGACTCATAATAATTGATGTGGAGCTGTATGCTATTTAAGGGTAAACAGAGTAATATTTTTATATTTGCATTGAATGTTACTTTAAATGAAGTGCCTCAAATGCTACAGAAGACTATACTTACACTATTTACACAGCAAAGCAAGCTGGGATTTTCTTAAAATAATGCTTGCAATAACATAAGTGCAGCATTCCTCACCAGACCTACAAAGATAAAAATTATTGTACATTAGGTACAGAAATCAATTACAGGGACATTTTACTCAAAAAAGAAAACTCATTCACTCACTCGTTATTTCAAACGTTCATGGCTTTCTTTCTTCAGCAGAACACAAAAAGATTTTGAAGAATGTCTGTAACCGAACAACGCTGGTAGCAATTTAATGGACACAAAACCAATGCAGGTCAATGGGCACCATTGTTGTTCGATTACCATACTTTTTTAAAATATCTTCTGTTGTGTTCTGCTGAAGAAAGTGACGACAATTTTCATTTGTGGGTAAACTTTAAATCTTTCTCAGCCAGCGCCTCTTTATTAACAAGTTAACTCTTCAATGGCAAAGGAAAAAGTTTATACTAACATTATTTTCATATTTTCACTTATACAATTTATAGGTGCTAGAACCTTTACATTGACAATGCAAATAAGGCTACTTTACACTGGGCAAAGAACAAGCATATGATGTAGTTACCTTCTGTGGTTTCCTCTGCTGTTCCAATGAGATTGGCGTAGAGATGTTTTTTACTTCATTCTTTTGCACTCCTTATGATGGTTGGGGCCATGTTATTTAGAGATGTTTCCATGTTCTTCACCAAGTCTGTTCCAAACCTCATTGTCATTCCATGCAGCATCTTTAAATACAAAATCTTTATATATTCATATTCATATATACTTTCAGACAAACAAGTTCCTTAAAGTCTACATTAACTTGAGGTTGCAATTGACTAGTGATGTATTTTTCAAAACACAATGTTCAATAAAATATAGTGTGAAATATACAGAATTAAAATTAAGTCCTCAAACACTTTACAGTCTTTAATGCTAAATTCTAAATGAAATACATAAGAATTATCATTTAAGCTACAAAACACAGATTTCTTTTATTTTGCTCTTTGATGAACATTAGTGACAGAAGTCAGGTTTACGAGGTCCCTTTAAGCACCTTACCTTTTTGCATCAATGGGGTTTATATTTTAAAGCCAGTGACGTGTCATAACGGACCATTTATTAATTATCTGTGAGGGGAAGGAAAAAAAGCATAAATTACACTTCACAAACCAAATACGCATAAAAACCTGAACACGTTTGGTTTTTAAAACATTTGAATGTTAAATGTAAGTGTCTTAACAGCTACCATCACATTAATTCATTGTGTGCATCACAGAAAACATGCAAATCTAGACTTGTTGCGGATACGAACGCTGCACTGCAATCGTGCATTTATAATAAAGACCGGCGGAAATTTCCCAACTGTGGCCACCAGTTTACTTTTTTCTTCAGAGTTTAGCTCCAACCCTGATAAAACACTCGTGAACAAACGAAAAATACTCACGGAATATGTGTAAAACTGCGACAAACATTTACATATAATTTCCCTTCCACCCGGTTCCCTTGACCACGCGCTTCATTCGTCTCCTTACAACACACAGCTGTCTTATTGTGATTGGCAATTTAATCTAAAATGACAAAGAAATAAAGCAGGACTGTAACGTAATTCATTAAAACCCGGAACAAAATGTATTTAACAGAGCTTTTTATAACTGACGGTTGACGAAGCCCGTCGTGCTTTAACGTTACCAACAGTATTTTTTAACTGAGGTAAATATTATAAATGTAGCTTCTATCACTATTTAGCACAAGACCTCTTAAAAAATAAATATTAACTAATTATACTAAATATTTCAGTAATATCGTTTCAAAAATGTAGAACGTTTACTTACCTCAGGGTACCAACAAGCAGAAATGCCGGTCCGGAGTCCGAACTCCTCAGTTTGAAAAGAAAAAAAAACTGTCACGTCTGGAGGCTCATCTTCGCTTATGGTGCAACGCATATATACGCCACCAGAGGGCACTTTTGCCATTATTTGTTTTAAATGCCCCTTCAGGTTAAATTAAACATTGACAATATAGAATGTACAAATATAAAGAAAACACCTGGTTATTCGCCAAAAACGCAAACTGCACTGTAAGTTTTATGGTAATGTACAAACTTGCATAAAAAAGCTCACAGGAAATAAATCATACAATAAATATGAATAGCCTATTTGTTGACTCTCTCTTTATTTGACCACAGCCTATTGAAACAAAAAGGTTTGTGAATGAGTTGTGTAGGTCTGTAATTATTGTGTAATCTTTAGTTTACACTTCAGTCACAAACGTGAATTATAGAACCATTTTAATAAAAATGGTTCTTTGCCCTCCAAGGGCTCTAAATGGAACCCTTTTTTTGGTAAAAGGTTCTATTGGCCAAGTATAGAACCCCATGGTTTTATATAGAACCTCAAGGAACCTTTTTTTTTTAGAGTGTACTATGAGTTTGACCAACTGGATCTCACAGGAAAACGTAAATATTTTATAATTTTACAATGTGAATCGTACAAAAACAACTACAACTGACAGGGAAAACTCCACCCCTTACCCCATGTGTTTTTTATTTATTTATTCATTTTACCTCAATTGCTAGAAAGATAACAACACTCCTTTCCTTAACAAGCTGCATGTTTTAAGGAATCATTCACGACGAATTATGCAAAAAAGTAATATTAACGTTTGACGCATGTGCACATTTGCAATAACTCTCGTGGCCTACACACTGCAAAACATACTCATGTACTTGCATACGCAACCATCTTTTACAATGTACGTGGGGTTTCAAAAATCCAGCAGTGCATGTACAGTACACACGCACTCTTCTAGCGACGAAAATTGCATCATGCGCACTGTATGCAGACCATTCTTCGGCCTTAATAGTCAAACCAGTGTTTTATGTATGGTATTCAAACCATTCTGTTAAAGTGTGTCATATTGTGGTTACTACACAGTAAACTGCTACTTTGTTCTTTTGGATTTATGTCATGTGTTGTTCTGCTGGGTTTAGCTTTCAATTTTTGGATGGCAAAACTAAATCACTAATGCTCAAAAATGCTTGCTCCGCATTGTGTATTTTAGCTACTTTTTTAGCTACTTTAGTCTGGTATTTGCGCCATTTCATTGTACACAAATCCGCCGTCTGTTGAGCTGTGTGCGTTGATTTTGTAACTTTAGCAACCGCTTCTCCATTGCCGTGTTTTGGCAGATATTACCGTAAAATACTTAGTATAAACACTTAGGTAAGGGTGACAGTTAAGACCCTTGTTGCAACGCTCTTAAAGAAATACCTTACCTCAGGGATTTTTTTCTCCCTCAGGGAAACCCTCACTTAAGGAGTTTCATGCAACCGAGCACAGCCCTTTTTCTTCCTCAATAGAAATTTCCCTTTTTGGGAGGTGTTTTTTTTTTAAATAAATAACTATATATTGTATTACGAGTGTAACAGAATCTATATTCGCCCTGAACATTACGGAATAGGTGTCATGGTGCACGCAGTATTCAGATGTGTTTGAATACATGCAGAACTGCGCAGACCAACCAACATATGATATCAAAGTTCTGCAAGAGCCATTGAAATGCTTATAACTCTCGTAATCCCTCTTGCAGTACATTGATGTCATGTGCAGATCAGCCACGCAGGCTGCAATCGATCACATCTTAGGTCCTGTCCCAAATGGCACACTCCGGACTTGTGGACCTCCTCAGAGTCCACACTTTGATGACATCATGTAGTGCAGACCCTAGGGACCCTTGACACGAGTCCAAGAGGGTGCACCGAAGTTGTATCTTGGGACAGACCCGAGCATCACGCCGGAAATAGGAAGAGAAGGGTAAAGTGCGTGAAGCCTGCTGCAGTGCGGGCTTCACCGAAATCGCATCAAGGGTTCAAAGGGGGCGCTGATGAGCACACTTCAGAGTGTAAAAATGACAGATGGGACACCCTACGGACTCGTAGCATAAGCGAGCATGCGCAATTTAAGGCCGCGTATGAGTTAAATTAATAATCTGGTTGATACACTCTCAGAAATAAAGGTACAAACGCTGTCACTGGGACTGTACCCTTTCAAAAACTACAACTTTTTTCCTTAAAAAAAGTATATTAGTACTTCAAATATACATATTTGTATCAAATGTATACACATCTGTACCAAAATGGTCCTTTTCAAAGGGTACAGTCCACATTATAGCTTTTGTACCTTTATTTATTTCTGAGAGTGTATTGTGTACATTTAAAGGTACAGTTAACTGTTTTGTACCCCTAAAATTGAACTGTACAAGATTTTTCCTTAAGGTACACAATAGGTCCTCAAGGTATAATATTTTCCCTTTAATATTTTTAAGGTATTAAAATGAACATATGAGGGTACAGCCCCAGTGACAGAAAATTTACAGTTTTGTACTTTTTTTTCTAACAGTGTACACAGAGCTGTACGATTGTATTGATTGATGTGGTTTATTACACCCTTATTATGGCATACCTTCATAAGTGGCTATATTTCACTTAATGTGCTGAACTTTTCTCTTTAGGACATTTACAGTTAAATAATAATGAAACGCAGGTAGAAAATGTTGACACATGATGAAAAAATTATATAGATATGCTTACAGTAATACCCACTAATAATATAAAATGAAAGATAATTTATGAGAAATGGTGTAGGGACATTTAAGAAGGAAGGCTAAGTCAGCATTTACAAAACCACAATGATGAAATGCTGTAGACGTAAACAATTTTAAAGGTAAACAGATACATACTGTGCTTTGCGGTGATGAAACTTTAAGGTTTAAAAGGTTAAGAGGTTCAGCTTGTATCAGCTGCATCTATAATTCTCTGCATCTGCATGTAAATTCCCTCTTTAAATGAATCATTGTGTCCTGTATGAATAAGCCTAATTATATTATGGCAGCTGTAAATCTGAACATGCCAGTGGAAAGCCTGTAAATGAAAACATTACTATGTGACATAAAAGGAATCTCATTTTCGTGTTGGGTTAAAATGGCTCTCTGCAGCGATCTTTGGACTTAAAATACACATTTCATACAAACAAAGAGTGAGTTGTGCAGTCATGCACATTGTGCAGACAATTAGATTTAAGGTTTAGATTTTCTTTTAAAACAGACAAGAAAAATACGTTAAGCTATATTTTTACATATTCTGAAGAATGGTGCTTGCCCATGCAAAACTTCACAATGCTAAGAGTTGCTGCAAAAACATTGCGGTTGCTGAGGTTTTTTAATTGGTGTTTAGCATGTAAGCATGCCGGTCCTAGGTTGTTCCGGGTGTTTGCTTAGTGGTTGTCAGCAAAACAGCCCATCCCAAAATATAATATCCTTTATCCAACTATTGTTTTAAAGCAGTGGTGTGCGGTGACTCCTCTTCCAAGGAGGCAATAATTCAAAATATGTGTTTGGCGTGTCATAAGTGGCTCGTCAGGTCAAAATATGTGTTTGGTGCTTCATTTGAGTCCAACCCTAATCAAACTTACCTAGGGTGACCATACTGCCATTCTTCCTGGACACGTCCTTGCCAGGATTTCGGTGCATCTGCCGGAAGTCGTATTTGTTGACCGCATACACCATTCAGTTAAAAACATAAGACATACAATTGTAGTTTCATTCTTACCTTAACATTTTACGGTTGCTTTTCTGTAATAATAATAATAATCCTCTATGACGTCTGTGACCGAGTAATACGACTTCCGAAAGACGAACCCGAAATCCTGGCCAGGACGAGTCCGGGAAGAATGGCATGTATGGTCACCCTAACTTACCCACCTGTGATTGTCTATTAACCATGAAGACCTTGATTAGCTTGCTCAGGTGTGTTTGATCAGGGTTGAAGCTAAACTATGCAGTGCTCCAGCCCTCCAGGGTAACATTTGGGGAACCCTGACCTACAGCATGTGCATCTCACATTCCCTTACAAAAATTAACCATGGTTTTATTGTGGTAAAAGTTTAGTAACCATGTTTTTTTGTGTATTGCTTACTATCAGCAAAGCCACTAATAATGGTTTTTACTACACTTACTATGTTTTTTGAAAAACCATTTTGTGGTTACCATGGTTTTATTCTTATTGTTATTTAAATGGAGGGGGGTCCAAAGGTATTTCATGCATTCTGACTTATTAACGCAGTAAAAGAGATTCCTCGTGCCAAACATGGGCAAAGGTTCCAACCATTTGGCCATATGACAGAGAATTTCTGTGCCGAATGCACTTTGTCGGGTTCGTACACTCTAAAAAATAAAGGTTCCTTGAGGTTCTATATAGAACCATGGGGTTCTTTACTTGGCCAATAGAACCTTTTACCAAAAAAAGGGTTCCATATAGAGCCCTTGGAGGGCAAAGAACCCATTTTATTAAAATGGTTCTATAATTCACGTTTGTGACTGAAGTGTAAACAAAAGATTACACAATAATTACAGACCTACACAACTCATTTACAAACCTACACAACTCATTCACAAACCTTTTTGTGTCAATAGGCTGTGGTCAAATAAAGAGAGAGTCAACAAATAGGCTATTCATATTTATTGTATGACTTATTTCCTGTGAGCTTTTTTATGCAAGTTTGTACATTAGCATGAAACTTACAGTGCAGTTTGCGTTTTTGGTGAATAACCAGGTGTTTTCTTTATTTTGTACATTCTATATTGTCAATGTTTAATTTAACCTGAAGGGGCATTAAAAACAAATAATCGCAAAAGTGCCCTCTGGTGGCGTATATATGCGTTGCACCATAAGGGGTTGTGTACACCAAAACTTTTACGCCCGCGGCCGGCGCATGTTTTCAATTGTTTCCAATGGAAGCTCGGCGTTTTTCAAATAAGCCAGCCGCAAGCGGGTTTTTTCCGCGCTGAAAACCGGAGCTCGGCGGTTTTTCCGCGCTCGGCGCTGAGCGTCGAGAGTTGAAAGAGATTCAACTTTGGGAGAAAAGCTCCGCTCGTCAATGTCAGTTCTCACACGGCCGCCCAATCACAGTGGAGGAGGGGCGGGACATTACCACAGCAACCAACTGGCTCGCAGCAGTGTTGCCAAGTCCGCTTATTATAAGCGACTTTGGGCTTGCTTTTTTGTAAAGTCGCTTACAAATATTAGTAGTCGCGTGTCGCGTTATTTTGGGCTTGTTTCCAAAGTGTAGTTGCTTATTTTGGGCTTGATCCCAGCTCCATAATAAGTTGTCAATCAGATATTTTCTATATGTTATTTAAACGTAGGAGTTTGTCTAGCCTGTTCTCTCCGTCTCTCCCCTTTCCCCATACACACAGGAGACAGCAGTTTTTTCCCACCCACACCTGTTTCTAATTGGCTCTTACCCAGATGGCAACGAGTACTAGCCAATCAGAGGCAGAGCAGGGCAATCAGTTTTTTTTCTGGCTAGGAAAACGTAACCAGTGAGTGATGTAAACTTTAAATTAATGCGCGCGAGTTGCGACTGATGTTGACTGACTGGACTGTAGGAGAGTTTTTGGAGGAACAAATGCCTGGGACAAAGTGGGAAAAGACTGGGAGAAAGAGAAAGGAGTAAAAGAATGGATTCAACCTGTCGTGTGGGACGACTCAAAGCACTGTGCAGAGTATCAGTTAAGTGTGAAATACGTGCACACCATGCGGACCTCGTACAACATGATAGCACATAGAAACATAACAAATACAGCCCCGTTCTCCTCAATGGTCTCGTACACACTGCAAACTTTCGGGAATGACAACCGCATGTAAATGCTGGAGCTGTTCGTTTCATGTCTGTACGGAACAAGACTCACTCCCGAAAATGTGATGATTGACATAAATAACCATAGCAACGTTCTGCCGTCTCGCGTGCTTATCACTCACAGCTTTGACCAAAATAAACTAACATCATTGTGTTTTTTGAGGCTTACGGACGGACGGACGGACGGGGGGGGGGGGGGGGGGGGGTTTGTGCGTAGAAAGTCGCTTGTTTTGGGCTTGTTTTCACAGGCCTGGTTGCTTATTTGTCTCGCGAGATCTGGCAACACTGGCTCGCAGCTGAAGTATCACAGCTACCAAAGCGCTCAGCTGAAGAAAGCTGGCACTCAGCTGAAAAACAGCTGGCATTCGGCGTCCTCAAGGCGTTTTCAGCCGCGTTTAAAAGTTTTGGTGTACACAACTCCTAAGCGAAGATGAGCTTGTTGGGTTATATGTTGGGTAATTTTGAAGCAGAGCCAGCTTAATAGATACATAGCTGTTTCTCAATATTACTTTCTCTAGTCCACAAAATGTATTTTAAACATAAGTTCAGGCGAGAATATATATATATAATGTTCAAATTTGCAGTCGGTTTGTAAAGTGAACGCCAATTTTAAAGTTTAATTACACAAAGTCGGAATGTTACCGGCGTGACCACCGGGTGTCAGTGTTGTTCTTCCCCAGAGAGAACTCCTCCCATCCCCCCACACAGACGCGTCATCTCAGCTGAACTCCTGGCTCTCACTGCATGGATACTTGACGCGGGAGTTTACCTCAGGATTCATGAACAGTTTTTCATCGACTTATTTCTGATTTATTTGAAGGAAAAGGTTTGTATCATTGTTTTTAATCATTTAAACTATTTCTGAATGCAAAAGTATGCAAAATGATGGTTCACATGACATAACTGTTATTAAACTAGTTTTATTAGCTTCCGTTGGCTAATGCCCAGTAAATCTAAACGATGTTTATGCTTGCTTTTAAATGATTTAAATATTTCGTTTGATCAAACGTTTTATGAAATATGTCTAAAACATGGCTTGTTTTAATAATTTTAGAAACGTTACAATGTAACGTATTCTAATGGTTTAGAAATTCAGTTTAAAACAGATAACGTTAATATGAGGAAGAAACGTGTACGTTTTAAATAAATAATCGTTTGTTGTAAAAGTTGAAATCAAACTGATGCTTTTAATATCATGTTTAGATCATGAAACTTTAGCCTTGAGTTCACAGACAGGGTCACATATTGTGAACTCTCATTTGGTCTGTGTAATTTACAGACATTTTTATCTTTGTCAAATGTTTTTGATGATGCCCCACTTAAATCACAGTTTTGGCTCTTTTCCACAGACCCTGATGGATAAAAGATGGATATTTTTTCCTGGAGAAGCTAAAACAATGTCACTTTGAGGTTCTGATACCAGCTTTTACAAAGTTATTTACAGGTAACATGAACATGCACTTGTTTTTTATTATTTAAAGTGATATGTTGATATTACAATGAGGCATATCAAAGCATTTCTTTATTAAGAATCCCTGCTTATTTTGCTGTGAGTATGTCATTTTCAAAAGTGGTATGTAAGGTTGCACGATTAAAGGAATAGTTCACCCAAAAATTATATTAAACTCATGATTTACTCACCCCCAAGCCATTCAAAATGCATATGTCCATCATTTTTTTGACGAACACATTTTGAGATATTTTAGAAAATGTTTTAGATCTTTCAGTTAATCAAATGTAAAGTTACAGGGTCCACTCCTTCACGTCCAAAAAATGTGCATCCATCCTTCACAAAAGTCCAAACGGCTCCACGATGATAAACAAAGGTCTTCTGAGGGTAACCCGCGCCGTTTTGTTGTAGAAATATCTATATTTAAACTTTATAAACGGAAATAACTAGCTTCCGGTAATACTGCCATCCAAGACTCCTCTGTATTCAGGACAGCTCTCATTTTAAATGCGGACGCGACCAAGATGGCGCCATTAGCAGAAGCTAGTTATTTTTGTTATATTTCTACAACAACACTGCACGGATTACCCTCAGAAGGCCTTTGTTTATTATCGTGGAGCCATATGGATTTATTTTGTGAAGGAAGGATGCAAATATTTTTGGACTTGAAAGAGTGGACCCCATAACTTTACATTTGATTAACTGAAAGATCTAAAACATTTTCTAAAATAACTGAAAATGTGTTAGTCTGAAAAATGATGGACATATGCATCTTGGACGGCTTGGAGGTGAGTAATTCATGGGTTTAATATAATTTTTGGCCCAACTATCTCTTTAATTGTATAAAATTGTCAAGCCTATCTAATCGGTAAAGCCGGTTTTGTGATTAGTAGTAAATTGCCATAATCTGAAAACAGGTGAAGCACCGTTAACTACATGCCGTAGTTCACTGACAAGCTAGCACATATAGCATTCATTATCGCATAAATTTACATTAAAGTTTTATTGAAAATGAATGCATGATTTGTCATTTTCAGAGTTCACCAGACTTCTCTGTGTTATTTCCTGACCATGCCGAAAAGCTATTTGAAACTTGGGCATTGCATTTTCCAGACAGAATCCTGCACTTCCCAGCCAAGAACCAGGAGCATCAACAAATCACCTCCAGGTACACTTGGGAATACAATAGTTGTTTGCTGTGTATTATGACAATAAAGTTACTAATTTAACCTAAACATTTATCTCTACAGAACCCCATGATGATATTCCAACTCCTGTCTACAAAAGTGGGAAGAAAATCTTAAGTCTATGTAAGTAATGGAAGTATTGCACACTTTGCTTTGCAAGCATTTAACCTAAAACATTTAATATTTTGTTTGTGAACTAGCAAGAAGACATGTTTACAAGTACGAATAGAGTTAAAACTCGGACAAGAAAAATTGTCTTTCACTCGCACATCCAAAACATTAACTTAAGGGACAAACGTTAATGTCCAGCCTTCTATTTATTACATAATATATGCTAATAAAGTGTTGGCTATATTAAGTAATAAGGGCAAGTATGCAGTTTGTTGCAAAATCAAAAAAATCGGGCTTACTGCCAGGTAAAGTGACGTGGCAGAATCTGAAATTACTGTGAATCTGAGTTATTGGCATGAACAAAGAGTATATTTTAAGGTTATTGAAATAAAACAGAAATTTATACATTTCATTACAATTAAACTAGACACTACATTTGTGTGTATGAAATATGAATTGTTTGGTTTTGTATAATAATGCTGCATCATGCAATTAGAGTCTTTGCCTGCATTCTAACAAGTGTTATGTCTGTTTTCAACAGGTTGGGACCAACATGGTTGCATTCTTCTGAGAGGCTGATGTGACAAAACCATTCCCATTTGTCCTTGGATTGGAAGATGGCGATCTCTGCCATCAAGCCTTCGTTGTTTTTGACAGACAGTCACTCCAGCAATACACCCTCCTTGGTGATGTTGACATGTTTTAAACTTTTTTTTTATGTTTTGGACATTAATTTTACCAAGCAGTGCACATCAGTGTGGGTGTTTTTGAAGACTGTTGTTTACAAACTCCCAAGAACGGAATCCCTTTCTATAAGAAGTCTGTGTAGTTATTTGTCATGCTAAGGTGATAACTGATGTTGATCATATATTGACTGTTTGTGCAACTTTGTGTTGATCTTATGTGTTACATTAACCATTTCTTATTACACGGTTCTCTAAAATGCTAGATTCTGATTGGCCAGTCGTGACATTCTACTACTGCTCAAAACTAAAAACTCCAATGCTGCAAATCATTTTGACAGGTACTGTTTTATATTACACAAAAATTAAATATCAATGTCTATTAATTACATATCCGACATTAAATTTATAAATGATTAAATGTGTTCGTGACATTTGTCCTGAAGAAACTGTTGGGGCTTTTTTCTGTGATGACATGCTGCCAATACATTATCCCTTACTTGTACAACTTTTTACTTGATCTAATTGTAATGTTAATTGGGGATCTGTCATTTTAGATTGTGAGATATAATACTAATATATTTTTTTATTTATATATAATATATAAACGTATGTATGTTTATTAAAAAGTGAAAATGCTTAATGGAAATAATTAAATAACTAAATGGTTGAATGAAATGAGACATTTTAAATGTAAACTAAAGTTTTGCTGTCTAATACAGAATAAAGAGATGTGATTTTAAGTAATTTTTATAGATTATAGATACAGATTTCTGTATAATACAATTAATAAATAGTAAACTTTTATAATTTTCTGGATCGGTTATAATTTCTTTTCAATAATAAATTACTCATAATAATAAAGAACCTTTAATGGTTCTAAATAGAACCATCTAACTTTGATTCAAAGAACCATTTGGGGTTCATTTTAATGAACCCATTAAAGTGGTTCTATGTTGAACCATTTGGGGGTTCCATATATGAAGCGGGTGATAGAACCATTTCTGGTCCGATATAGAACCATTTTTTTTAAGAGTGTACCAGTTTCATAAAGTTTTTTTCAACAAATCAATGTCACCACAAAACATTGCTCTTGTTTGTGGGGAAATTTAAGCTTGTTAAGCTTCCCAAAGATCCCAGCATATGGGAACAGTGGTGCAGTTTGTTTTCTGGGGAAGCAGCGGAGTTGTCAAAAGTGTATTTGTTTCACACTGAATTTCGTTGAAATCGGGTGGTCCCAGTAATAAAACAACCGGGTCATTAGTCGCAGGCAGTAAGTAAAACTGCATCAAATGTCTATGTTTTGTTGGCAAAAACAGCATGTTTTATGTGACCTTTAGCAAAACAAGTAAAGCAGTTCATGAAGTGCAGTAATATTGGCTATCCTCATCCAAATTCAAAGAGGATCCAAAATGCAAGTAAATACATTTAGGTAATACTAGCTGATTTCCATTCAAACAATGATTCATTTAATGTAATTCAGTTTTCAACGTTATTAGGGATAGGATAAGGAATAAAGTGTGCATGTGAAAAAAATATATTGTTCTCAGGTAAATACACTTGCCAAAGATAGAAAAAGAGAAAAAAGAAAAAAATCTTTAAATCATCAGACCTTCACTAAAACAATAAATTGTGTGGCTTTGAAAGTGTGTTTATAGGTTGCGGTAAGCTATAAAAAAATGTTTTTTTGAAAAACCATAAATTCAAATAGAGTGTTTTTTACCTTTATTTTTTTTTTTGAATTTGTCATTTTGACTAGATCTCCCAAGTCATCACCAGAGGTCTAACTAACAACAAAAACCTGAGGATACCTTTTATAATAGATATTTGAAATAGAAGCGAAGTGGGAATAGATATTTGTGATAAAGTCAATTACATCAAAATTGATGTGTAAAATTCTCGCCAACAATCAGTGATATTAAATTAAGAAACATAAAAACAAAAATAATTTCACAAAAACTAGCCCTATTGTTGTGTCATCATTTTACAATGTTGTTTCTGAGTTTGTGGCAAAAATATTCTGTCTGTGGAACTTAAAGCAAGTCAATTCTGTCAGCTGAAAGAACTTTTAATGGGTAAATCACACACCTTACCCTACCCGTATCACAAACAGTTATCCTCTTGTCTTGGGCAGATTCCCCCGTCTGTAGCATTGTGCCAGCAAGATTGGCGAGGGCAAGCGCCAATCACATTTTTCAACTAGAGACATCTGCGGTCTGAAAATGCAATCAGATGCGCTGTACCCAAGAAAGGCAACTCCACGTTCACATAAGAAACTCCTTGAGTTCTAGGACTGGACATTTGAACATCTAAATGAATTCCTATGGCTAATCTATAATGGACTTTTAATGGTCTTGGACGTCTTTGACCCAAACCAAAATAGTCCTTCAGCTTCCTGAATCATAAGTCTAATGAATAGGTCTGTGGAGGAACCATTACCAGGGACAGTTGTGATTTGTGCCTTCTAAATCCTTCCCATAAATCTCAAGCCTCCGAGTCTCCTTTGTCCAGACTACTGCACATTTCACTAACACGCTCACCCCGTGTAACCTTATTCCACGTCCTCTTCATACAGTCATCCACTAAATTAGTTAGCTACCAAAGGTTTAGGGGAACTAAATCGTCCCAGGTCAGTAGCAGCAGCAGTGAGGGATTCAGTGGCTGTGGGAACAGAATAATTTCCAGGAGATAACATTTTAACCTGTGCGTGAAATCTAATATTGGAAGGAATTTTAAACATGCAACAGGCTGTCGACTTCTATAGGGAAGTTAGGAAAGAGCGTTTCTCACATGAAACACTTTGTGACAGGGAATCATGTGTGTTTAAGCTGTGAAGGTAGCTGTGTTTACAACTGACTGAAAGTATAACCCCTTCTCCGCTTGTAGACTGATATAAAAAGCTAATAGGGAGCCACAAAATTTTCATTTGGCTTTAATTACAGGCTGTGAACGAGGAACGTTGATTTACTGCTTTACTGTTAGGTGGTTCTCTCTCTCTCTCCTCCACCACCCATTGGGGTTCACCTTTCCTCATTACCAATCCCATACAGAAACCTTACTTTAATAATAACATCTGTTCCTGTATGGCCCTGTGTTACAGCATTGTGTTACCATTGCAAAAGGTCAGGGGTTCGAACACACATACTGATAAGAATACCTTGTAATGCAAGTAATGCATAAGTTGCTTTGGATAAAAATGCCAAATACACTGCAAAAAAAAAAAAAAAATATATATATATATATATATATATATATATGAATCGGATATGAATCGGATACGTCTGCAATGTAAGTGGACAAATTGGATATTCCCATGTGAAGACGCATTGCACATCACTGAATCGCATAAGCGTCATTCTCACAAAGTTATAAGGTGTCATGAAATATTTTGATAATAAAAGTAAATGCTATCAGAATAAGAAGCATACAGTTACAAACATCTGTTCATGTACTATTTTGCACATGATTTCAAATGAGATCATACAAACCAATTTTGTTTTTTTTTTCACATTTAAGGGGAAAATTTTCATTACCGCAACGTGTCCATGACTGGATTTGGGTTCTTTGACATTGAAATATTTATAATTAAAAAATCTAAAAAATTTAAAGCTTCAGTGCATGTTATACTGTAAACATTTACAGTAAAAAAAACATGTGTTATTTGATGATAATTGGTAAATGTAGAGACAATAATAAGGAATATAAATGTGTCCAAGACCAATTTTCTCATCCTCCGCAACAATTTTCAATCATTGTTTAAGCCCTCAAGGAACTAACATTTTCCAAATTTGTTGGAAGGGACATAATTGACTGTGACACTCAAGATGGCTACCATGTAAGCAGTTCTTATTTTTTCTCTCCTGATAAAAGTTGAAATTTTGTTTGTCATAGTACCTAGACAACTTTTTAGTTCTCATTACCGAAACATGAGTTTGTAAATGCATATATTTAATGTAATATCATGTTGCGGTTATGATAATTTTGATAATTATAATCTAAAAAATGTAAATAATTCTATAGGAAATATTTTTAAAATTAATGGTTATAGTAAATTCAGACCTTAATCTTACAGGTATATGTGAAAAAAATTGGCATCAAGGGCTTTTTAAAATTTCTGATGCTGGACACCTTCTAAATCTGGATTTCGTGAGAATCACCCATAAATGAAAATTCTGTCATTATTTCCTCACCCTCATGTTGTCTTGTATGAGTTTCTTTTGTCTGTTTAACACAAAAAAAATTCAAAAAATGATGACTTCCATAGAAGGAACAAACAAATACTATGAAAGTCAATGGGTACCATCAACTGTATGCCTATCAAAATATCTTCTTTTGTGTTTAACAGACGAAAGAAACTCATACAGGTTTAGAACAACATGAGGGTGAGTGAATGACGACAGATTTTTTATTTTTGGGTGAACTATCTCTTTAAGCTATTCTGGGTCAGTATTTTCCTTGAATAGTGATGTCTTTAGTGTAAATGCAGATATCGGATACGAGTTGCTTTAAAAAAAACCATGTTAGTGGATCATAATAAAATCTGTTATAGTCAACGAATCAGAATTTGGCATGAAGCCATATAGTAATACATATAATCAGCACTCAGTTTTGAAGACTTTAAACTCAACTGTTGTTGATAAATGTCGTTGATACATCCTGCTGCAGGCGAGATATTTGATACATATCTTAATTCTGTTTGTGCAGTTTCCCTAATCTGAGTTAATAGAGGACCATTATGAGCTGTGTTCTTAGTATCCCTCCTCACAGGGTTAGGGTTGTGGCAGAGGCGAGGCACATCTGGATGGGGGTGTGTACAGATGTTGGCGGGTGTTGATGGAGTGGGTGTCTCCGGTCTGCTGGTTGTGAGCCAGCTCGCCCCGCTCACTCCCGCTGGAGTAATCACCTCCGCAAGGCTCTGTGGAGTTTTATTAGCTACCCACAGCCTCAACTTACACACTTAAGCAATGATCACTGCGCACCTACCAGACAGATTAAATTGTTCATTTGTATCTAACTACAGTATACACATTTTACACAGTGTTTGTTTATAAACAAAGCATGTCACACATGAATACAGTTTTGCAATAATTGTAAATACTTATGCATGCCCCATTGTAACCATGTGCACTTGATGCACCCATTTGCCAAGTTCACACTGGTGCAGATTTAATAACAGGCTATTACCAAGTAGTCCATTCAGTGAAGTGTACACTTAAAAGAAAGCCATTCCTTCATTTGGGAAAGAACCAACAGATGGCTGTCAGCAAAGGGCAAATGTTGTTTTACAAATGGATATTGTAGGCCACATTTTATTGATTTAAATAATTTGGTTACACTTTAAAATAAGGTTGTGTTTGTTAAAATTAGTAAATGCATAGGCAAACTGCAATAAGCAATATAGTTTCCCATGTAAAGAAAGGGAAATGGTCTTATTACACCAAGTGTATCAGGATGAGGCCAAGACGGAAAATAAAACTGTCACATATTCCTCCTCTGCAGTCTGTAAAAATCGCCACGCTGCTGAATTTCATAGAAAAGTTACATCTGTTTGAAACACGATGACAATAACAGACTCCTATATTCACATTTTTCTCATCAAGAACTTCAAAGAATGATCCAATCAAATGTATAGTAAAGTTATGTATTAACTGTATTCATAATTCATGTTAGATCCAGTGGAAATCATACAGCTATCGGTGTGCTTATAACCAGCCTTTGAATGCCTAGTTGACTTTTCATGTTGGATAAAAAATGTATTCTAACCTCAAAAAACACACATCATGTTTGTTTGATTTTTTTAAATAAAAACTGGATCTGCTCTTTATTTAAACACACTAGTGAAAGGTAAATACTCAATGAGCCCTTATATTAAATTTGCTAATTTCCATTCAATGTTTAATACTGTCACCAAAGACTACAAACCAGTAATTTTGCTTAGTTTCGTGCACATCCTGCGGTGGGAACACACACATACAGTGTCTTTGTTCTTTGTATAAGGCAGCGTCTGTGAAACCCATCTTCAGTTGGTGGTTTAGTGGTTTGATTGAGCCCTGGACCTGATGGGGTCAGCAGAGATTCCCTTCGTCGCAGAAGTTTACAGCTTAGTACTTTATGGGGCGGTTTCCCGGACCAGGATTAGCTTAGTCCAGGACTAGGCCTTAGTTTAATTAGGAAATATAACTCGTTTTAACAAACATGCCTTACTAAAAACATTACCTGTGTGCATTTTGAGGTAAAACAAAGGGAACTGATGTATTTTAAGATATGTAAGTGCAAGTTGTTTTCAGTTTGGAGAGCTCTTAAATGTGTTTAAGTCTAGGACTAGTCTAATCCCTGTCCGGGAAACCACCCCTTTATGTCCTACATGCACGTGATGGAGACTTACAGCAGAAACCCTTGAGAAATTTAAAAGTGGATTGGGGTGGAGGGATTGTGGGAGGCAATGTCAACTTTGGGTCTCTCTTTGGGGCACAGGCAGAACGATAAATAATACAGAATGTAATAATGACACGAGAGCTTGGATCCATGTGCAAAAGAAATTCCAAATCCCATCATTAGATTATGAGACTTAAGTCTGGTCACAATTATCAAACACAACTGCTTGAGTAAAACATGGTTGTGGCATTAAAGATGTTATTTCATTGAATTAAGTCTTGAAGTGTGTATTGTACAATGAAAACTTACTGTAGGTTTCATAAAATAAAAAAATGACTAGCATTTTTACACTGTCAGAAGAAATGGCAAAAATGGTCCCAAGCTGTCAATGGGACAGTACCCTTTAAAAAGGTCCTAATGTGTACCACATGTTTCTGGTACCAATACCTGTGACCCTGGACCACAAAACCAGTCATAAGTTGCACACACTGTAAAAAAAACTTTGCTGCCTTAAATATTTTTGTTAAATCAACTCAACTGTCTTGTCAACAGAAATTAGTTGTCACAACTTGTAAAATATAGTTGAGAAAAGTCAACTTAAATTTCTAAGTTATAACAACTCACCTGTAGTTATAACAACTCATCTCTAGTCAAGATAAATAATAGTAAGTTGAAATGACTTGTAAATCCGAGTTGATTCAACAAAAAAATTTAAGGCAGCAAAGTGCATGTATATTTGTAGCAAAAACCAAAAATATGTTGAATGGGTCAAATATTTTGATTTTTCTATCCTGGCATTAAAACAACAAAGACATTAAAACAACAAATACAGTGCAAGCACACACTGATACAACTGGTACAGACTGTCAGCTCATTTCCCGTATAAAGAGGAAAACGAAATTTTGAACTTCGACCGCTGCGTGAGAGAAAGCTGCGCTCCGCTGCACTCGTGCTTTGCTCGACACAACAACAAACCGCCCTCGCGCGGCGCAAGCCATTGAAATGAATGGGTTTCATAGCGCAGCACACACCGCGTTCTTAAAGCCGCTTTACCATAATCACGTCGTAATCCTGTTAACGGTCTATAGCTACACTTCACATTTAAGCTTACGTAATTTAAAACAACGCTAACTTACCTTTAAAATAGCTGAAGACGGCGTGTACGAACATTAAATTTCCTTAAAACAGTGTCCTGTAGATTTGAAAATTCCACCTCAACCTCTAATCTCTTGAGTTTGAGTCAGTCTGTGTTTGCATGAAGTCAGATGAAGCAGGTGGTGCTGGTTCGTTCTAAATGTTCTAATATTCATATTTTACACAATCCATAAAATGCCGCGAAAAAACAGGTTGCTAGTATCAAGTCACAAATATGCTAAAGACGTAAGACGCATGAGACGCGGCAATACATCCAATCAGAGAAACTGGTCTATTTTAATTAAAGAAAACATATATCAACTATATTTTCCTCATTTGATCACATTACAAGTCATGAAACATTCAATGTTTAATTTATTTTAATTATTCTTGATATATATTAAATTAAGAAAAAACTTTGTAGGGGGGCACAACAACTTGTTTGGGGGGCACGGCCCGCGAATGCCCCCCCTTGACCCCGGCCCTGCAAATCTGTGCATTTCAGGAAGAGAGTGAAATCTGAAAAATGTTCTGTACTGTATGGGGAAAATAATGTGTTTTTTAACCATAAACCATGCAAACACATTGTATTATACCAAATAGTCAAAATAGCGTTGTTTTTTTTAGCTATGAAACATGTGCTCTTTAAGTTAAAATCATGTTCCATGAAGATATTTTGTCAATTTCATATAGTAAATATATACAAAAATGTACTTATCATTAGTAATATGTGTTGTTAAGGACATCATTTGAACAACTTTAAAGTTGATTTACTCTTTCCCTCAGATTCCATATTTTCAATAGTTGTATATCAGACAAATATTTTCCTATCCTTACAAACCATACTCCAATTGAATGTTTATTTATGGATAAATCTTAATAAATAAAAAAATGACTGTGTCAGGGTCACATATGAACTCTTTATGTGCAAAGGTGTTCTTTTTAAAAGGGTGCCGACACAGTGACAACCAGGACCATTTCCTGACCATTTTTTCTAAAAGTGTACAGGATGTAACAGACCACCTTGGTTTGAACAGGGCATGTACTGTAGCGTTTTAAGTTTCATTCTGCTGTACTGTTTTAATTTGCACACAACGCAAACGTGTAGGCGTATGGTAAATGAGGGTATTTTGTCCCTTTGGGCAGATAATACTGTATGACTCATCCCAAATTTTATATATTTATAAAGGCCGGTATGGGATTTCTTCCCGTGCGTGATTTTCCTGTGTTCCCAGCTTCATCCTTTCTCCAACCTCTCATTGCATTGTAAGATAACTGTCTTACCCAAAACTTCAAACTAGTTTTCAAAGCAGAACAGCTGTTTTGTACTGACCTATTGTTCCTCGCAATTCAGTTGGAAACCTTCCTGGATCGCTGGATGCAGCCAAGAACAAAATTACAATAATTATCAAGAAGAAAATCTTGTCTTTTTGTTGGCTTAGACTTCTGTTCCATCTACAGAGTAATGACAGGAGAACAAATCAGTCTGCCCCCTTAAACTGAGTTTCCACCGGTCCCTCTGGTTAACAAATCACTGACTGTGGAGCTTTCCAAGTGGCAACTATTTATTCAATTCATGTTAAATGCCTGTAGTTTAAGAAGCGGCAAACAAATCAATTGTTCCAGTCGAAAACATAACAAGCGAGCACTGTTTGCGTGATAGGAATAATCCATCAACTACACACAGTGGCTTCTATAAACATTCACTATAAAATTGATTGTTCACACTCTAAAATCCAATTGGATAAACAAAAATTTGAGAAATTTTATACAGCCCTCACATGTTAAAGATAAACCAATATAAATTTTTACTTTCTGCTTTAAACAATTTTTATATCATTCATTCATTATTCTCTATAGTGAATAGCACACTATATATGGAACAGGGAGTAAATAATTTTTTGTAACTGTTCAGCTGTTCATTTGAGTTTGTAAATTGTAATAAAAAGATGGAGCTTTCCTTGATGTTTCAAGCTGATGGTGTCTTTGAAAGCTGTGTGGCCTTTCATGACCATCATACTCTGTCTGTTAGAAACCCTGTCATTATGGTGAGCAACAGGTTACTTATCATCTCAAACTGTGCCAGAGTCAGAGAAGTAATCTTGCGGTTAGCAGACTTTCACTTAAGTGCTGGGAGCGAAAAAGTCTTTAAAAGTTTTGCCACTTGCACTACCAGATGTTCACATATTCATGATATTCCCATTATATTGCTGCCTATTATATTACAAAAAGTAAAGTTTATATAAAAAGATCAGATGCAAAACCCTATAAGTGCGTCTGCCATGTTTTCCAGTAAATGAGCATTTTTATCAGCCTCTAATGTTTAAGTTCAGTAATTTCACTTTATTGGTAATGAAAGGTAATTAGTTCACAAATGCCACTTAAATACCACTTAGTCATTTTAGTCATTTAAGTCAAAGTTGACTGTCTTTCTGTGCAAAACCCTCTAAGTGCACGCAAGCTTTTTTGGCAAAAACTTCAATTTCTTTAGGCGACTTATAAAAGAGTTGCAAAATCACTAAAAATGCAACTAGAAACATTGCAAATGATGAAAGTCAAAGTGTAAAAATGAAGAAACTTGAACAAACATAAGGGGGTGCTGTGATGCGTGTGTCTATTTCCATTTCGGTTGCAATCAGGTCCAAGTACTCGCAAGGGACACGAGTTTGTTCCACTGTCTTCAGTGCACTTAGAGGACTTTGCTAAAAATCTCCATGGCGTTTAAGAAATTATGCCAACAAACTGCTTATTCTGAATGGCCAGAGAGCGGGATTAAGCGGATTTAAAGCTAAATAATTTTATGAACGTATAATACATGCCAAGAGCATTCAGTTAATATCCCTATCTCGTTTCTAATGGAGGTGACGTTTAGTTGCATTTGCATCTGAGCTCTTCATATATTGCCTATTTTTATGAATGTTATCTATATTGCCTAAACCCCTGTGAAAGTATGTGCGCATATACTAATCTTAGATCAGTTTTCTGCAAAGCATTTTTGAAGGACTAATAAGTTTACAGATAAAATCTTGTATCATTTGAAGTGCACTCAGACAAGATTTAATTTAATGACTCTAAGCTCAAAACACAATTATAACCTCATATTAGATTTCCAGCGTATTTGCTTCCACTTTAGAAGTTAAACTGCTATTAATATGGTAAAACCAGAGGGAGAAGGCTTTTACAATCCCAGAAACTGACGTTTGTGAAGTGTCATGTTATGTTATGGCTGTTTGTTTATAACATATAGCCAGGCAAGGTGAGGTCATGTCAGTGACCCCAGGTCAAGGGTTTAGGGGTCATGAGACAGACTGGTGGGAAAAAGTCTCCTGTGTTCATTTAAACATGGCCGTATCTATGATCTCATTCATAGCAGGATGATGTAATCCAAGAACTTCAAGCTTGTGTAAAGCCTGGCCTATTTATGTGATGTTTGCCATTCAAGACAAATTTTTATAATTGTAAATCAGATTATTTCATTACAAGGGTAAAAATAAACAATCATTCATTGCCAATTTATGGCCTTGTCATGAATCTCAATCAAAGTCCTGCACCTACAATAAAGAACTAATGAAGAACCAAGATAACAATTGATTATATGTCTGTATATAAGTATGTGAGAGACAGATAAATAAAGATAGATGTTCAGTTAAAGGCGTTAATATTTTTCAATTTAAATCAACACAATTAAATCAATCAAATAAACATTTTCTTTACACAATGAAAAATAAATTGTTCAAAAAATTTCCTTGTAGCTGAGGCATGGTAGACCTATTGTTTAACGCAACAATGATGATATCCAAACATCACACAATCTGACAAAAAATAACGGTGAAGGACAAAGAAACGGGCCGTAAGAAGGAGAAAGAAAACAACGTCATGAAAAATGAGAGGGAAAGCAAAAATGCAAAAGAGAGATTTAGATTAAAACCAATGATACGGAAAAATAAAAAGCAGCACAGAGAAAGAACGTAATGAAAATGACATGAAATCAAAAGCAGAAAGAGAGACTGCAGTTAGTGACACAGTGGATGAAAACATCTCTTTGTCTTCAGAGTATTGGAAAATGAGTGAATGTCTAAAGAAGCAACCGGTGCAATTTTCTCCTCCTTTCACTATTGGAAAATTGGTTGTGCCAGTTTAATGCACCATTCAAAACATGCAATGTGAAAGACAATATCGTCCTTTGTTCATGTGCACTTTCAGATGTATAGACTCATCAGAGAAAGACAGGCCAAAGCAGACAGAGAGAGTTATACTATGGCCATTCAAATGCCAAAATGTGCTCCATAATCAAAGATAAACCTGCTGACAATGAATCTCATACACATTATATACTTACACGCATGATTATCTTCATAGCAGAAAGATGCATACAGAACAGATGCTGTTCATACTACATACAAATGTTGGATTGTTTTAACCCATAGTTGGGTCAAATATGGAACCAACAGTTGTGTTAATTTTAAACCAAATGCTGTGTTGTTTCAAACCATAGTTGGGTAACAACAACCCAGCATATGGTCATTTATATCCTTACAGTTGGGTTTGTCCATATTATTTGTCCATATTATGTTAAATTGCTCTTTTAACATAGAAAGGTCTATTTTATACTTGTTCATAACAAATAGACTCTAAAAAAATATTTAATTGAATCACTACATGTCCTTTATCATTTGGACAGATTACAGTAGTACAATGGGTCATGAAAATGTTATTTCACGTTGACTTCAAGGTCACTTTCACACCTCAGTAGGTCTAATGAAATTTTTTTTAAGGAAATTCTGACTACAGATTGCATTTGGTTTAAAAGTCTTAAGAAGCATATAATGATGGCCAGTTTGTTTATGTTATTGCACTGTGTTTGTTGGCGTCAACTGCATTAGGCTATCTACTCCCATTCTTTGTGAAAAAACAAAAACGCTTTACATTTTTGGCACCTTGAATTGTTACCAGGCTACAGTGGTAAACGTACCCACATGAATGACGCAAACATACTGTGGTTCACAGCCAAATAATGCAATTCGAAAACGACTTGAGGTGGAAATTCGTGAACTTGGGTTTGGATCAAGCAATTGAATCAAGTGTGAAAACTTAACGCCTAATACAACTAAAGTGAATGCCTAATGATCTTACACTGGAACAATTCCAAGCCTGCATTAATGTCCTTTGATGTGTTTTCTGATAGTTTCAAGCCTCATCTCCTATTAAAGGTTAACTCAGGCCAGCACATTACCAAAACAAAAACGTAATTCCTCTTTTTGATTCATTAATTGCTCCATTTGAAATGGCCTACGCATTGTTTGGATATGTAAGCACGTCATGCCTTTAAAGCCAATTTAGTGCAGCATCTAATACGGTGATGTTTTGCACCTGGCTCTGAAGAAAGCCAACTATTCATTTTGATTAATGAAAAGAATAATTCCTGAATCATCTGAAAGCAGTGTTATTAACATATATTGCTTTAGGCAGGATAGCTTTCTGGCAGCAGAATGTCACATTTCAGTCCAAATAAAATAAGGGCACAGGTGCTGACCACCAGGAAAACTGGTGCCTGCTGCTGTGTGTACTGTACGGTAGATACGAATTATGAATATATCACAGTATATCACTGTGGGCCACACTAAAGGCTCCAGTCCTTTGAATTATTTGAAAATAATGTACACTATAATGCACACTCCGCTTCGCATTGTGCTGCATTACCACCTTCCTTACAGTGAACAAACAAGATTGAGTGAATTCGAACACTGAGTTCGCCAGAAATGCTGGAGGGACTTTCTTGTACCGAGATGCGGCATTTCATCAGACGCGAGCCTCACACTGGATTGTAAGCAGTTAAAAATTGAGAGAGTGTAGTGCACTATTTAAGGATATAGGAGGAGGGGTGATTTTGGACACAGTCCATATCCTCTGTAATGTGAGTCAGTTCACTCTGTGACCATTCTGGAAATCGGAAATCACCTAACCAATCACATTAACACAGTTAAACAAGTGGATCTGTAGTTTGTGCCATATGGATGATGCATAGATTCAACGCTGAAACTTTCAGGATGATGCTCACATGTGCTGCTCACATGTGCAGTGTGAACGCTTTAACCTGTTTAACATGTTAAAGGTCCCGTTCTTTCTGTATTTTTGAAGCTTTGATTGTCTTTACAGTGCGCAATATAACATGTGTCCATGTTTCACGTGTAAAAAAAAAACGCAGTATTTTTTTACACAATTTACTTATCCTAAAAACGTGCTGATGTCTTTCTTGTTCTATGAAGTCCCACCTTCAGAAATACGCAAAGAGTTCTGATTGTGTAGTTTGTTTAGTGTGTTGTGATTCGACAGCAGCTTAGCTTGCTGTTAGCTTAGCTGGCGACTGACGTATTTCTGTGGGCGGAGTTTAGTCAACAAACCGTTCTTCTGACGTCATTAAAGCAGGAAGTAGAGGGCTGTAGGCCAAACCGGCCGTTTACTGTAGGCTTTGAAAAGCGAGTTCTGTTAAAGAAAATATATCGCCTGGCAGTGAACTTTGAGCTTTATCATTTTACAGGTATTATTTATGCTATTATAGCAACATTACACACTAACTAGGGTTTAAAAATGGGATCAGAAAGGACGTGAACTTTAACAGCACTAAAAAAAAATGCTGCAAACATGCAACTCATATATGGATTTCCAGTCTCATGTAGATGCGTATAAATAGCACGAAGTGTAAAAACTCATGCAATACATACGCCAAATTCCAATTTTGTTTGCATATGACACGCCAGTCCTTCCCGTTCAATTAATATGGCGCATGTTTTTGTGTCGTTTTATGTATTGGTTTCTCAATTTGTTTCTGTTTTTTAAACCATTTTCGCTGGGGTTTGGGTTAAGATTTGGGATTTGCTTTAGGATGTAATTTAACGCTTTCGGCGCCAGCATTTTTCATAATTTTCACAAAAGTTTAATGCCTTCCAGAAAATGTTATTCTTTAAAGCTCCACTGTGTAGTTTTTTTTTTTTTTTTGAGTTAATTCTTAGCAAAAACCCATGGTTTCTTTCAAAAGTATGTGATCATTCATGTGTAATTACTTCCACCCCACTAATCAAAGTATGCTCGTAAGTGTAGAATCTGCTATTTAAAATACATACGGTCGAGTTGCTCGACTGGCTGAATCCATGTTGTGTCTCCATCTTTGAAATACATTCGCCGACGAGGGACATTCCTGAAATTCAAGCTCCGCCTTTCACTCTTTCAGACTACACTCACGCTGGCCGCTAGCTGAAGCCCCTGAGGTTGCGTGTGTAGGCGGTATACGTCATCAAGACAGTCTTATTTTAGAATATTAACAATTATAAAGCTGACAATTATTCTTAGTTAATTGCAAATTGATGTAATATGCCCATGACTTGCGAATGTAATGCTTAGTTAACTTAATTAAACCAGGCTTGATGATGTATGCAGCCTGCTTATGCAACCTGCGTAGACTGAAATCCAACAGCCGCACACCGTGATGATCCTGCGATCTAATGCTTTGATTTTAGGCAGATTTGAAAGCCTGTTGAAGACCTATTCTCGAGGACATTAAAACAAGTCGCCAAGGAAGCGAAAAAAGAGATTTAAAGCTCACGTAACACACGCTGTTTCTGCATTTCTGGTGTTAATCTGGAGTACCTATAGAGTAGTATGAAATCCTTTATATCTCCGAAGAGTCTTTAGTTTAATCAGATTGATAAAAGAAAGATTAGCTTTACCGAATCTTTCCGATAACGTACGAAAAAATGAAGAAGGAGGAGTTACTACCGCAGGTGGAGCGAGTACGAGTCATGCAACACTATACAACACTGTTTTAACTTATGATTCACTACATATTTGTGTCATTTATATAATATGCACGCGCATATTTACAACATAAGACAGAAGTCTTACTTACCGCATGCAACTCATGACCCGGTTGGGAAAATCCAGCGCATCAAACACACACGCAAAACTCCGCTGCTACCCCGGATAATTAACTATATCCATTGTTTTCATAAGGCTGGATTTCTTCTCCTTACATCCAAAAACACACTTCTTCATTCGTGCCATTGTTGAGTTTTGAAATGTTCTAGCGTCTCCCGCTGATTGACGGGTGGGAGGGGTTTTCCGGGGGAAGTGCCCATATAAAGAAGTGATACGTAAAGAAAACCCCTGAAATGTCAGTTGGACCTGTTATCGAAAAAAACTTTCCGAAACTTGTACGAACCCTGGTGAAGTGCATTCGGCACAGAAATACTCTATAACACGTCCAGCTGCTTTTTTGACACTTTGCCTACGTTTAGCATGAGGAAACAACTCTATAACTGTGTTAATAAGTCAGAATGCTTGAAATACCATTGAACCCCCCCCCCCCCCCCCCCTTAAAGGGATAGTTCGGCCAAAAATGATATTAAACCCATGATTTACTCACCCCCAAGCTGTCCGAGTTGCATTTGTCCATCGTTTTTCATACAAGCACATTTTCGGATTTTTTGGAAAATGTTTTAGATCTTTCAGTTAATTAAATGTAATGTTACGGGGTCCACAACCTTCAAGTCCAAAGAAATTGCGTCCTTCCTTCACAAAATAAATCCAAACGGCTCCAGGAGGATAATGGAGTAAATAAATTACCTTCTGAGGGTAATCCGCGCGGTGTTGTTGTAGAAATATCCATATTTAAAACTTTATTAACGTAAATAAATACCTTCCGGTAGGGCCGCCATCTTAGTCGCGTCCGCATTAAGTTACTGGCAACCAGCTGCATAATTAAAAATTTTGAGCAAAAAGCTGAGATAATTCCAGTTTTGTGAAGGAATTTTGATAGAATTAGTTTGCCCTAGAGCGAAAATTCCGGGTTTTATAAGTTGTGGAAGACCACCTAGTGAATAATAGTGGTATTACAGATTGCCGGAAATACTCCTCATTGTCAGGGAAGCGTTTTCTCTTAATTGACGAGTTAAATCGTCAGTGACGGGGAAAGAATTAAAGCTGCTGTCAGCAACTCTGGAGGATTGAGCAGTTTCCAAATATTTACAATTTCATGTCCCTCCCCCACTACCACTGAGTAACCTCCTTCGAGCTCGTCAGCGTGTGTGCACCAGTATTATTGTGAATGCATACTTAGCAAGAATACTTAGATTACTTACATAAAACTCAGAAATACAATCAATGGTTGATAAACGCTGCGTTCAACCCAACACGCTTGTGAACTTCAGGCGGATGCACGTGATATTGTAAGCCGCGCGAGGGGGAGGAGGGATCTGTGGCGCGTGCAGGTACTGTGATTGACAGGCAGATTTTACACAGCCCTGCGCTGATTGGACCAAATGAACCGGCCTGCGCTGATTGGACCAAATGAACCGGGAGCGGTGGATTTTTGCAAAACAAATAACAGGCTCTAGGTGGAGCTAGAAGCGCGGGTTTTTTCTTAAACAGTCTAATTTATGTTGTTCTGTGGGAGCATAGTGTTGGTTTCAGTGAATTTGATCAAAAAATATGATCAAATAAGTTGCTGACCGCAGCTTTAATATATAGGTTTCTCCATGTTTTGGTCTATTTTTAAGCCATGGTCACTTCTAGATGGGTAAGAATTGGGGTTTGGGTTAGGATGTCATTTTTTGTAACAAAAAGTTGTTCTAACCCCAAACCCAAGCGACAATGGTAAAAAATTGACTGGGCTGGGACTGCAGGGGCAGGTCTGCTGTAGACCCTTTTTAAGCCCCCTGTCTGTCATCTCAGCCCCCCCAAAACTTGCAACCCTACCAAACTATCAAAATATATTTCAAAGTTATTTTATATTTCAAAATAATTTGGAAATAACACAGAAATGCAAGACATTTCGATGAGAAAAGAATAACAGAAGTCTGAGAAACATTTATTTTTTAAATAGATAATGTTAGTATCCCAGTTTCATACCACAGGCCTGTTGAATGCTTTATTCTGATTGGTTGAGAAATGTTCCATGGGTGTTGATTATTTTTCTGTAAACCACACACCTACCCATTCAAATGTCTTAAAAATAGGCACCAAAGCAATGTTTGTGGTAACCATGGTATAAGCGGAAAAATTGACTCCGGTAATTATTTGAAAATAATGCACACCCAAAGTGATAATGTGGCACACCGCGGATGTGCATTATTTTCAAATAATTCAACGGCAGGTTGTCAATTATTCCTAACATAATTCAAGATTGCTTGCTCATGCTTAGCAAATCAAAGCAATGGCATTTTTAGGTGACCACCATAAATGACACATTTTAGAATACAAGGTCTATATTTTTGCATTTGTCTAGCTAACAGTGATACTGGCCATGAAAAATATGACAGCAAACAAACAATTCTGTTTTCAGTTGTGCCATTGTCAGTGTCATATATACGTAAGGAATAATTGATGACAGGCCATTGAAAATAATGCACACCCAAGGTGGTAATGGGGCAGAGCATGCATTACTTTTAAATCATTCAAAGGACCGAAGTCAATTATTTCGATTATACCACAGCTACCACAAACATTGCCAAGACTTCGCTTTTGTGGTTATTTTAAGACATTTGAAAGGTCAAGTGCATTTGTCAAAAAATAATGCATACACATGGAATATTTTCCAACTAATCACAATAAAGCATTCATGTGGTATAATTGAGTTTAACCCACACATATTATGCTTAAGTGTGTATAAGTGATCAAACTAGAGAGGGCCTGAGATCATTTTGAAAAACTGGGATTCAAATTTTTTATTTAAACAAACAATGTTTTTTTTAATTAAATCTAATCAGATTTTGACAATGTTAACACAACAAAATGTTAACACACAACCACAAATAAAGACAGAAACTTTTAAATTACATTAGAAAAGAATGCGAAAAAGAAACATTTTCATAAGTGCTCTCAGATTTTTGGACCTCATTGAAAACAGAACATTAGACTGTCATTGTTTGTGCAGGTTGTGATGTGGAGATAACAGGCAGGGTGTCAGGACACGACCAGACATTTTCTAATCTAATAACGTTTCAATAACAGAAGGATTTAAGACAGGAAGCCAAGGGTTTAGACACAGGAATAAAGAACAACAATGTGTGAATCAATAAAATCACTCAACAAAACGAATGGGAATGTTGAATGATGAATTACTAAGAATATGATTCAAATGTAGATACACACTGTGACCCACTTTACTTGAGTAATTCATGTAGACAGACTGATGCCAGGTTGTCTGGTGTAACTCATCCTCTGGCTGCCCCGTGGTTGGCCGACTCAGCTGGATTCAATGAAACGCAAATCGAAAGTGAATAAGGGAAAAATAGACCTCAACTTATGATGATAAACTCCACCAGTCTTGGTCTTAACAGCTGAGGGAACATTTCTCTTCTGAGCTGCGGATCCCAAACGACAGTCGAGAGGCGTCCATTTTGTTACAAGGAAAAATTTGAAAAATGGCTGATGACTAAAGCAGAGAGATGATGGATTTGCGGGTAAAGCTCACAGCAGTTGCTGTACTGGCATGCTATGGTGGAAATCCTATTTTGAAATGGAAATCGCCGCCGTAATCTCTGTCATTACAGCTTAATGTAGAGGAAATTTAATAAGAGTTTGGAAAAAAATGAAGTGTGTGGAATTCTTGGTCGTAGTTTGGAAAAAATGACGTTGAATGCTAATAGCTAAACACATTTATATTCATGCATCTGGTGGTTGATTTTATACCATGCAATGTGGTTAAATGTACCCATATATGTAATAATATATAGTATGTAGGCTACACAAAAATGCGCTAAATAGCACTGGCATGTAATCATAAGGGGAACCACTTTAAGAGCTATTTACCATCATATAGTATATAATAAACAACATGCATAATAAATAAAACATATTTTTTGTTGTTGATGTCAAAAGTTTTACCTCAGTTGTCACTTTATTTGAAAATGAATACATTTTACATTAACCTTTTATTGCATTGGCAGACGCTAGTATTCAAAGTGACTTTACCAGGTATGCATTTTATCAGTACACGGATCATGTTAACACAGTCTCACCCCATTTCGTCAATATTTGACGACACTTGACCATTCGTCATATGTTGGCGTGAAGGGTATACCTTTCGCGTAATTTTTTGACGAACTGGGGACTTCAATACTATTACGTCCGTTGCATTCTCTTTCCTATTTTATTACCATTTGCGCGTCGGTTTAGAGTTAGATTACGCAAAATTAAACAGTGTACGCGAAATTAAACAGTGTACGCGAAATTAAACAGTTGTCACCTGGCGTTGGGGTTAGAAACAGTTGTCACCTGGCGTTGGGGTTAGAGTTAGGTTTGGGTAGTGATGTCATTATGTAAATCTAACCCTAAACCGACGCGCAAATGGTAATAAAATAGGAAAGAGAATGCAACGGACGTAATAGTATTGAAGTCCCCAGTTCGTCAAAAAATGACGCGAAAGGTATACCCTTCACGTCAACATATGACGAATGGTCAAGTGTCGTCAAATATTGACGAAATGGGGTGAGACTGGGTTGATCATGTTTGACATAGACCTAAGGTGTTTTCGAGATCATCTGGACCGATCGGCGAGGTTTGCCGCTTGCATTTGAGGGAGGAGCTGTCTCTTTACTACCGCGTGGTTTTATTCATCTTGCCGCTGATTGGGCCGACATGTCTGACACACCCACCAAACGAGAGAAAACGCATATAAAACCTGTTGCACGCCGTTACACACCGTTTCCAGGAAACATGTCGTTCAACCCGGAAACCGCAGCAAAACGTTGCGCACCGGTGTGAGATTGAACGTGCCCCTGCTGCTTGCCGTAGTGACATGTGTGCCGTGATTCCTTTTTAATCGCGAATGAAGTGAATTAGATGGTGAATTTGATAAAATCAAACCTTTTAATAAAAAGTTGCAACTAGAAACATTTTATATCGAATAGTTTAATTGCTGCTTATACTGGATACCCGAAAATAACAGGAAATAAGCCTTTATTATTAAAATACCAATAGAGTTTGGTGTTTTTATTTTATTACACCACACAATATAACATATTTATGCATATTAATGTGTTTTTCCTGTTATAAAAGCATGCATTAATGAATGTTTATTAGTGTAACTGAAGGTTCGATTAAACTTGAAACACACGTGATCGTTGTCATCAGTGAGGTGACCAATCACGAAGAGCTGTGTCGTCATCACAACTCACCGGCTGAGCTAGCCGGCTACTCTCGAAACTATACTTTGAATACTAGCGTCTGCCAATGCAATAAAAGGTTAATGTAAAATGTATTAATTTTCCAATAAAGTGACAGCTGAGCGCCGGATGATCTCAAACATACCTAAAGTCGGACAAAATTACTTACCAGAATGCACTGCTTCAAGTCAGCCGGCGATCGGTCTGCGCAGCGCCCCATGAAGTCGAAAACACCTATTGCACCCCACAGACTTACCTGTTAAGATTGGGTTTCTTCACAGAAGCGTAGCAGGAGAAAAGTGCTCTGTCTTTGAGCATTCACATACCTGTGAGCTTCGAAGTGGAAAGAAGGGGCAGAAAGGCCACATGTTAAGTGCATTCACGCTGTACTGTGTAGTAGACAACATCATCAGGTGCAGAGAATGAATGCAGCAGTGTCTTATGGCTCCTAAAGAGACATTACAAAAGGGAACTTTAGAGGCATGCCTATTTGCTTTAAAGCTATATGCTTACACTCCTAAATTTTATATGCATTAAATTCTCACTTTTCTAAAATGAATGAAATAGAAACATATGTATGTATCTTCCATATTAACACTTTTCTGTTTAGTGGGTCCAGGCTACACCAGCACTCATGCTGATAGTTTTAACAGAGGCCATACATTAAAAGCACCCGCCAGCCGGTGCCATTAAAGAGCAGGACCTCTGCTGAGCAATGCACACAGAATCCACACACAACACTGTTGAACCGTTTAGTGAAATGTTTGGGGATTAAAGAGGGAATGTTGCTTTTCCAACTCCCTCTGTGTTGGCTGGGGAGACCAAACATAGTTAGCTGGGTCAGAGACTCCAAAACCCTTTGCCACCTCTGAATAACAAGTAAATAACAAATAGCAGACACGATTATGAAAACCTGATTTCGGCCTTTGAACATTACACTAGAATTTTGTTTTAAAAAGGATAGGTTACTCCAAACTATCCAGCGGTTTAACCGGCTATACCATGACTCTTTATTGATGTATGAGAAATTGTGAGTGAGGTGTTGATGGATGGAGTTTCTGTCTCTCTGACTGAGATACGTGAAGCTCTTTGTCGCTATGTGTCAACACTGAATGCTTTCCTGTTGTGTCTTCTTTGACCTTTGACCCCAAAAGCTCATGAGGACAGCAGGAGTTCAGCAGCCCTGCTGGGTTCTTCCACACGCTGCTTCCTGATGTTAGGCCGACCCTGTTACGACCTTCAGCATGGGGAATTTAAGAGAAATGTCATCCGTGAGGCATGTGGTGTGACTTTCTGAATGTGTGTGTGTGTACTGTGCTGACTGGTAAAAGTTCACTTCTCTTGTAGCTTACAGTCGACAATAAATCCATATTGACTTCATTAGATAGTTATGCAGATTTATTGTTAATGGCTAAACAACCACTCCAGGACAAATATTAAGATGTTAACAGATACATGTTTCATATTATGGAAGGTGTGCATAATTGTAAATTTTTATAACAAAATTGGTAATTTAGATATTTTTCTTTAGTCAGATTTAAAATCAAAGAAATCATGGTCAAAGTCACATACAAATGCAGTCTAGTATGCTGGTATTCCATAGTTATTGATCCACCTTATTTTTTGAGGTAAATGTGGGCACCGCCATCTTTGAGCTCCTTTGTGTAAGACTTCCGGTGAGCCACTACAGTTAATGGTAGTCGTATTGTGAGGGACACGAGTCTGCCGTTTGACCGGCTTTTTATTATGAAATCCAGGAAGACCGGCAGTTGTGCAGTTAGGGGTGTCCATAATATCTGATACAAACGCAGTAAATCTCTACAAAATATTTGTTTTATCCATAATCCACGCACAAGAGCTGAATGTGGCACACATGCATTCATTATCCACAGTAAATCCTTTTATAGAAACTGCCAGGAAACAATAAATACAGTCATTGATCAAAAACAACTAATATTATGCTGATAATAGCTGGTTTATTTATTCTGCTACTATATATTATTACAAAAATGCGATTACAGTACAGAATATATACGACATAATCTGCTTAGTTAATGTTTATAATAGTTCGTAATGTGTTTGCACGTACTTTTGTTACGTTTTAAATGAAAAAAAAAACAATATAACAAAAACTTTCATAAGCTCATGACTGATCTACTGCATAATAATATTTTCATAAAGCGAAAACAATACTGAATAGATGTAATAGTAGATTCATATGTTTATCATGGTTGGTTCAAATAACTTACAATGTGTTGAATGGGAAAGATGCTGTTGGATCGCATGATGTGCTTGATGTGTCGCCATAAAAACTCACACAGATGTGACATTTTAAACCATTGCCTGAAAAGGTTAAAAACACGACTGACTTTCCCATTGTAAAGATACTGGTATGTCTCTGTGCTTTTATATTTGCGCTTTGCCCTGCTGAAAAAAACAGCATAGCAAGACCAGCATATGTTGTGTTTTGGTGCTGGTTTGCTAGTGAACACCAGCTAAACCAGCATCAAACCAGCATCAGCACCAGCATTAGCACCAGCAAAACCAGCATTAGTACCAGCATAATGACATTAGGGCACTTCTTGATTTTGATCATCCTCACATTGGTTCATACATGGCAGGTGTAGTAAATATTTACCATAATTGTTTAAATCATGTTTTATGCGTGCTCCCACGTCAGTGTCTACCGGCTGGCTATTGAAATGGACGTCTCGAACAAAGAAGGGAAATATGTCACATCACTTACTTCCGCATTTGAAAATAAGCTGGATAGGGGAATAAAAATAAATATTTATAGCTTGTTATAGTGCATATATATAAAAGGGATCAAAAAGAGATGCATGTGAAATTTTATGTCTACAGCAGGCTTTGTATATTGTTATAACAGATTTTCTTTTACTGAACTACAGCAGTATGAGGCATTTAAACTTTATTTAGCTTATTTAGCGAATCTAAACATAGAGATTAACAGTAAATATATATATTGTGACACGACAATTACTTAAAATCTCATTGTTTTATGCATGTTTCATCATGAGACAAGCAAGAACCAACTAGTCAGGAGACTGCAAAAACCAATGAGATTAAAAAAGTCATCTATGTGCCGCCATATTTGCATTTATTGCATTGATCTTAATACATTAATACACAGAATATAGATTAAGCTTAAAATATCGATTGAACAGCTCAAGTGCGCCTGATCTGATTTCATGTTAATGAGCGCTTTTTAAAATAATTTTTTATTAGTCCAACAAAGCGGTATTTCTCAATTGCCTAAGGCTGGTATTTGATGCGAAAGTATTCAATGACTGTATAATAAGTGTTTGCTTTATATCATTATCTCTGTTTTTGGCAGTGGTGTTTAGAGGATTTTTCATCTGAGCTCCTCAATTGTTATCTCTCAAAAACATATTGTTTTGCTTAGTGGCATCATTTGGATTACTTTAATAATGGATTTACTGCTTTTTGGAGTATCACCATTTTGAGCCTCTTATAATGTAAGTATGATGGCATTTCAATTTAATAAAATGATTAATTTGTATTTAGCTGAGGAAATAAAGTCATATAGATATGGGATGACATGAGTTTTAATAAAATAGAAACAATATTCATGTTTGAGCAAACTATTCCTCTTAATTAATAATATGTAGGCTGTTGAAACATCTAAAACAGCCAAGATGAATGAATGGTTTATATTTCTTTCACTTTACTACACGTTATATTTCAATCTATGGAACAATGAAATCATACAGTGATGACGTGAATAAGGGGCTGATGACATTTTACATGCACCTTTTGCTCAGGAACATGCTGTGAATCACACACCTCAGTTAAAATTCGCCAACTCATGAGTCCAGTCCATGACTGAAATGTCTCCATGACCAAACAAAACCAGCACAAACTGGTTTTCTCAAAATGGCGCTTTCTGTCTCTCTCTCCTTACTTTTTCCTCTGCCAAAGTGGTCTTGGCAATGTCAGAGTCAGTTTATGAAGTTTTGCTTCGCTCTAATGTGCTTCCAGACACGTTAGTCAAACTAAGCCTTTGTGACGTGTAAGCAAATGGGCCTGTGATGCCCACAGACTTTGTGCATACCATTTAAATTTACACCAGTCTACTACTGTGTGTTCATATTGGCAGTGTGTAAATGCAATACAATCTTAAGCCAACTCACAGCTTCTGTGGCACTATGTTGATTTCCACAAACAATAACTTACTACTGGAAAAACAAACACAGTACTGACAATGGGGGTCAAGGATTGCTACTTCATTACACAATGATTGAATGAAATGAATTCCTCAATGGTTTCGTAGTGATGATTCATCTCTCCACATCTTGGAAACATCACAGCAGAGAGGCCTGTAAAGATGGATCACTGTTGAGTTTTGAGTTTTGTCTGTGGACGGGTGATCAGTCTGCCCTCAGAAACCCCTGTGTGCTATCACAGCCATGATTCATAAACGCACGCAAGGCCCGGCATCACAGCACCTAGATTAATGGCTGTTTGCTTTGGGTTGTCTTGTCTGTTTGCATGACACTGCTCAAGTCTCGGTGTGACCATTAAAATGATAGACTGCTGAACAAATGCACTGGATCTGTAGAAACATTGTGAATTGTGAATGTGAGCAGGAATGCTTGCATCACTCCCCAGCAAAGGAAGTTTGGCTAAAACAAGGCAAAATTTGGGCTGTCTAATAGACGTCTAACCATATCCCAAGAATAGACTATGTGTATATGCTTAAAACATGCAAAAGAAAGAAAAGCAAACACCTTGAACACCTGTCGACTTTGCTAACATGATGGAATATAGAACATCTCCAAGTTATTTAGGCAAAAATGGCATGTTACCAAATTCAAGGTTATTTAGAGTAGAAGTGGGATACTCATAGCCAGACTACAGTAGTTAGCAGTCATTTCACTGTCTTGGTTTTTGGCATGGTTTTTGGCATGCGGGACTCGAGTATAAACAAAGCAACAATAGCGTCTGTCAGGACCCGTCTGAATCATGTGCTAAATTATATCTAGTCTTTGTGAACGGGGGCAGTACCATGTTCTATGTGGGAGATGCGTGGTTTTTGTATTGGTTTATTCTGACCACGCATTTCCCGGGTCTCGCCTCTTTTTCCCCGATCCCTTATCGTAATGATTTCCAGCTGTATGTAATTTATTTTGTCCCTATTTATTGTCCTTGTGTTTGCTGTTCTGTGCTCGTGCGTCTTGTTGCATGTTGTCGGTTCCTGTGTCAGTTATCTGTGAGTATTGAGAGTTACTGTATTTAGTCTAGATTGTTATATGTTATGTTAAGTTTAGTGTTAGTCTAGTGTTACGTTTGCCCCCTCATGGGTTTTGTTTTTCCCTGTTTTGTACAATAAATTATTCATTTTGTGTCACGTCTGCATTTGGGTTCATTTCTTTGTTAAATCCTCACAAGCGTCGTTTTTATTACAGATTTGCGCAAAACTTTATTTTTTATTTAGCGTTATTTTCCTAAAGGACTATTGCAAAACAACTGCGTTTCCATTAAACAAATGATATGCAACTGAAATGTAGATTTTCCTCTCTCTAGAAGCCATTGCAACATCACGTTGACATCCACCACACTTGGCATTATTTTTAACCGAGAGAGACATAAGAGTATTATCCAAATATTAATGACATGGAAAGCCCCTTATACTTAGGAGGGGCAACGTACAGGTGTTTCTTGAAAAAAATATTACATTAATTTAAATCAAAAGAGATGTAGGAGTGTTAACCAAACATTATACTTGGGACACGTATTGGTGTTTCTGGACGGTTTTAGTACATACGACATCCGGCCTAAAATAATGATTATGCGACTTGCATCAAGTGACCTGAAAATGCGAATAAACTGTTTCATTGCATCTTTGCAGAATACACATTTTCCGAATTGCCTCATGCGAGCGTTGACATTGACATTGCTATGACAATTTTCGCAATTTAAAGAGTAATAGAAACATAGCTAATGGTGGCTTATTTTTTTTACAATTTTCACACAACTTCAATGCCTTCCAGAAAATGTTCTTCTTTAAATATATAAACATACAATATATCAAATGAAAGAAGTGAACAGTCCCGCTACTTTCAAAAAAATATTTCATACTACCTTCATTTGTTCTCTTTTATCACCTCTCAGATATGGGTAGGTTTCTTCAAAAATACCAAATTTTGAGTAAAAAGCCGTGATAATTGCTTTTTTGTGAAAGACTTTTAATAGAGATCAGATTCAGAGCAATCCTAAAAACATACATGGAGTTTGAACTGTTTGTCCTAAGGGAATACTTATGGGTTTTATAAGTTGGGTAAGAGCGCCACCTGGTGGATAATAGCGGAAAACTGATTGCCAGGAAAAACTCGTCATTGGCAGGGAAGCATTTTCTCTTAATTGATAAGATAACTCGTCAAAAGTGGGGAAATAATTAAGATATTGTATTTATTAACACTTTGCTCAATTATTTTGCCATCTTGATTGTTTGTATTTTTATTCTGTAGAAGAATGCATATGTGTGCAGTCGTGTAGTCTTTCTTTACAAAGTAACATCGCCATCTACTGGCCTGGCACACATTATACGGCATTCTCAGTCCTCTTCGCAGATCCATGTAAACGCTGATTTTTTTGAGAGCGGTGTCGTGCTTTTTAAAAAAACGTCATGTAAACATATAAGATGAGGAAGAAAGTTTTATTTTTTGTAATTATCATGTTTCATTGCTGAGTATTTAACATTTGAATGCTTGAATGTTTATAATGTTTATAAATAAATAAAATAAATAATGTTCAACACTGTTGATTTTTTCTAGGGGGAAAAGTACTGGTAACTAATTCCTGCGAACTGCAGTAAAACTTTACATGGATACAGAAGCATTGATAGGGTCAGAATCAGGGTGTTGTGTGTTTATTCGTTTACAGTATCCTAGCAATACACCCTCATTGCCCGCTGGCACCACAGGAATGTAGAAAGTAAGTGAATGACACACCAGTCCTCAAACACAACACATGCACGAGTCTGAATGAATGCTGCAGTGCCTTGTGAGTTATACATTTCATTAGTCAATTGATCATGGAGAAAACACAGTTAATGTTCTTGGGAGATCACAAACTAAATGTTATTTTGCTATTTGCTCCACACCATATTATTATAATAACCACAAAAATACAGAGCAAGCCACGCTTTTAACTGTCCCATCATGTTCCCTTACACAAGATGAGCCATATAGTTTCCATGTGAAAAACTAAAGTTATTACTTTACATATTGTTATTACAGTGAAACTGGTGAATGTTTTACTCAAATGCAATGCCTTATGAGAATAAATGTAATGAAACTTTAATCTGCGTCTGTTCTGTAAAGTGACCATGTGTCCTTGACCTGTTAATGATTCAACACACAATGGGATCATAACTCAACCTCAATCATTGCTAACACGGCCTTTTGCTTTCAACATCCACTAGAGTCCACACGTTGGAAGCAAGACAAGACTTTAAAACAGAAACACACACGAAACACATTCACAGATGATCTGGATACGTTCTGTACGTTTGACAGGAACAGCTTTGGTTTTATTTCGTTTTTTTGTTAGGGAAGTAAAAAGAAAACAATGCCGGATCTCCAGCAGTTATGAATTTATGAATCACTTGCGAAATATGAGTATGGATGTTATTACATACAGCTTTGTGGATATTTTAAACTGTATCTCATCAGCCGAATCACTACTGACACTTCTCACATGTAAATAATAATCTGTTGGACATTTACTGGAGGATGTGCTGGAGGGACTATCCAAATTAAATGCTTCCACGTCTTTATGTTATGAGTCCTGCTGACACACGCACGCACGCACGCACGCACGCACGCACGCACACACACACACACACACACACACACACACTGTTACGTGCTCTGTTGTTTGTTGGTTTTTGTGTTCTTTTTGTTCTCTCTCTCTCAATTCAATTTCAATTTCAATTCAATTTAAAGAACTTTATTGGCATGATTGTGTCACTTACAATATTGCCAAAGCATTATACATAAAACGAGAAACATACAATAACACAATATTTACAAACATTAAGGTGCAATTGAGCTAAGGTGCTGGGTGATGGATGAAGTACTACTGCAAATAAAATAAAATAGAATCAGAGGATATTTACAATATAAAGTAGACTTTGAAATATAAACATATGAAGTATACAAATGTACATTAATATGGAGGTACATGAGAGGTAAAATAAAAGTACTGTACAAGATCAGGGCTGTGGATTATTTCTGATGGTGTGTAACTGATAAATGAATTTAGCAGCAACTGATGGGTGTCTGTCTTCCCCCAGTAACATCTTCATTTGATCTGAGTCTGAAGAGTTATGAAACTCTGGTATGAGCTTTGAGATTTTGTCAAAGTGTTTTTCTCTAAGCTCTTTATATTTACCACAGTAAAGGAGAAAGTGTGTCTCTGTTTCGATCTCACCACTGTCACAATGGACACAGATTCGCTCTTCTTTTGGGAGCCATGTTTGTCTATGTCGGCCTTTCTCTATTGCCAGACTGTGATCACTGAGTCTGTATTTAGTGAGGATTCGTCTCTGCTTTACATCTCTAACTGTGGAGAGATATTCTGACAGACTGTATTTTCTGTTTCTGTTTCTCTCTCTCTCCTCCGCTGTCTGTCTTCTCAGATCCCGGCCATTGGACACCTTTCCTGTCAATCTTAATTATCCTGTGTGACGTCACTCGTCGATCCACCAATCAACACCCGTTACCGCCTATTTAAATCTCACCGCTGTTCATTCATGCCAGTACGCTGGTTACTGTTATTGTAAAACCCCTGTTGCTGTTTGGTATACCGTGTCAAAATCATTTGCTGTGTTGTTTCTTGTTTTGTATGTCAGACTGTTCGTACCCAGTTTTATAGTCACTTGTTTATGCGTTTGTACGTTAGCGTTCATTCGCTCTGTTGTGTGTGACTTTGTTGTTATTGGGGAAAGCGGACAGGTAAGTACGTCACGTGACATACATTGTGCAACACGTAGGTTACATTCACTGTATTGGAGACACTAGTTTAGGAGCGTGTGCCACCCTCTGTACGTTTTGTGTTTGGGTAGGTAGAGTAGGTAAGTTAGGGCGTCGTGTGACGCTGAAGATTTATCTAATTACCTTTTATTTTATAGCGTAGGTAAGAGGGTTAAACGTTAGCTAGAACGGTTTTGTTTTGTTTGTTTCTTTGCTTTGGCACCGCTCGTGCCCCTTTCCCCTTTTGTGTATTTGTTATTTGTTACTTGTAAATATTGTAAATATCATCACTTTTTTATTCACCTTGTCACACCACTAAACACCTTTGTATATTAATAAATTGCACAGTTTTGCCCACTATTTTTTTTTGTTGTCTGTCGTTGTTGGCTACCATACACACACCAAAAATAAATCCATCATTTCATATTGTTGCCTCCCATTCATACCCCTAAAAACAATACCATCTGGGATCGTAACACACACACACACACAGTACTGTAACAGCTCATATACTCAGGTTTTTCTCCGGTCAACTCAAAATGCTGATTATTCTGTTCTGATGTGGTCGACAAATGGATCCTTCATGTCTCATTATATATAAAACTAAAATTAAACACATCTGAAATGTTAATCAGATGTTCCGCTCAAGCCAAACACACCCTATCACTTATATATGCACACACATACACATACACAGGCTTTTCCCGATACTCCCCTTTTAAATCGCACTAACAGGATTTTGTGGTTTTATTCGCAGGCATCTGGAGTGTGTGTCCGTGCAGGCCGGGATGTAAGTGTGTTTCCACTTATCCGGCTCGGAGGGGACGCTGGATGAGCCTGTCTTATCTTTACAGCGGTTCTCAGTAAACCTGAAAAGAAAATCACCTTTGTACTCATACAGCAGTGACAGTAATTCATACAGAGACAAAAGAGATTGCGTGTTTGTAAGTCTGTTTTCAGTCAGAACTCGCTTTTATTCATTTTAGATATAATCTTAGCGTTTTACTAAATCTGTTCCTGCTGTACAAGGACCAAAATGCACATAAAAAAATGTAACTGTTACTTAGTCTTATTCGGATTAAATATGTGTCATATAAATGCATTAACCCGATTACTGAAAGGTGCCTGTCCTCCTTCAAAAAAAAAAAAAAAAACA